>NC_048267.2:44995632-45304957 GCF_005286985.2 Setaria viridis
AATAATTTGTTTTTGCATTTCTATTTCTATTCTATTTACCGGGCGCTCATTTCAACCTGATCGTCTGATCGATCCCTTTGAACTCGTATAAACCTGTGAATCATTGAGTGGCCAGGCTCCATTGTCCATCTCAAAACATCGAACGCCACCAAGAACGGGTGGAGAAAGCAACCACTGCTTTGGAGCTCCTTCGTTCTCCGCCCATCGAATTTTGCAGAGAACAGCAGAGCTGTCTCGATCTTATCTTTGGCTGCGAGGCCGGGGACAGCAGCCGATCCTCTCGCCTCCGACGCGGCTTCCGTCACTTCATCTTCACGTGCTGGTCTGCTGACGCAATCGATATCGAGATCACCGGCTGGCCACTTGCCCGCAACAAACCAAAACCAACACGCGCATCTCTGATCTCTCTCTCTCTCTCTCGTTCCATCTCGCTATCTGATCTGATCGTTTTCCTCAGATTTTTTTTAGCGAAAACGTCCCTCGCAAATATTATCATCCGCGAGCAAACAAAAAAAATAAAATGGTCCAATCGTGAATAAGGAAAAATGAGGGTGTAATTGCACGGTAGCATAACAATAAATGGATCAATCATGCGAGAGCCCCCCTCTTCCTCCGCCGCCTCCTCTCCCCTGCGTGACGTGACGTGACCGAGCCGCGCCTACCCCCGGCCGGACGCCGCGCGCCGCCGCTCGAATCGATGGACGCCGAGGCCGGCGTCGTCGGCGCCGACCAGCTGCCGGTAGGGGACGCCTCTCATTGCCCGTGATGTAGCTCTTCATAACCTTCGCGCTGTCGCTTGCCTGTTGTTGTTGGTGCTGGTTGGGCTGGGCATGAATCGGAGCTCGCCTGGTGGTTTGGTTGCGGTTGGGATTTCCTTGGAGGGGTGAGATTTAGGGGATTCGGTGGGGGATCGGGATCAGGGATTGCGCGCCTTCTACGGAAGATCTCTCTCCGATTCATCCCTCCCCGGGGTTCGAATCTGAAGGCCACTTTCGACTCTTGGTGAATTTCCCTCCGCCACAAATTCGGTTTCGGCGTTTCGGTCCTGTTGCGGCGACAATGACGGAGCAGGAACGTAGCCAGCTTTCACGATTTGAATCGGGGATCACTCATGTTAAGTTTCAATAGATGGCCATATTTACATAAACAATTCTCTTAGCTGCATGTATATGAATCACTCTCCTTGTTCATTTTTCGGTTACATGATGATTAATGAATGTTTTGATACTTTAGAGCACTGCTTTCGAATGTGTGCAGAATTATTCCGCCCCACTGCAAAGTTAGTTTCTAACAACGGTAGCTGTTCTGCAATGCATTTTCAGCGGAGGCAGTACTACATGAATCTATTACTTCTAGCTTACCAGAGCTTTGGTGTTGTTTATGGGGACCTAAGCACATCACCTCTCTACGTTTATAAAAGTACATTCTCTGGAAAGCTCCGCCAATACCAAGATGAAGAGACAGTATTCGGTGTACTCTCCCTCATATTTTGGACATTCACTCTTATTCCTTTGCTGAAGTATGTCACTATTGTCTTGAGTGCTGATGATAATGGCGAAGGTGCGTATAAATCCCTTGCTAAACAAACTCTCTATCTTTTTATGTCTGGCATTACTTTTCTTGGAAATGAAATGTCTGGAATTACTTTGTTGTAGTTCAACAAGTATATGGTTTATAGTTGACTAGCAACATTATGTTAGCAAGGCTAAGATTATATTATCATCCAGATAAAGTGTTCCAGAAAATCTTTTCATACTTGCTTATGAAACAAGGCTTTTTTTGGTAGTTTTATCTTTGGTCACTTGACGACAAACAAATAATCACTTTTGTAGGTGGACCATTTGCATTGTATTCACTGCTTTGCAGGCATGCAAAACTTAGCTTGCTTCCAAATCAACAAGCAGCCGATGAGGAACTATCTTCATACTACAGAAATGGGTTTGCTCCTCGCAATGGATCTGCACCTTGGCTAAGAAGGTTTCTAGAGAAGCACAAAAAAGTGAGAACTGTGCTGCTTCTCGTAGTTTTGTGTGGTGCTAGCATGGTGATCGGTGATGGTGTTCTTACCCCAGCAATATCAGGTGGATACTCTAATCTATTTCATTACCACTCATGCTGTGCAAAACTGCAATTATCAACCTTATCTGTATATTTATCATGCTTCATTCTGCTTGCTCATTCCTTGCAGTCCTGTCATCTATGTCCGGATTACAAGTTCGAGCTACTGGTTTAGAGCACCGTAAGTAACAATCATCTCTGTGAATTCATAACTCCTTGATGCAACAATATAAAATTCACATGTGGATGTGGCTGTTGTGGTAGTACTAGCGGCTGCAAATTTTACAGCATGATGTAAATTTCCTTCATAAATAAAGATTAAATTTAAAAGACCTATACTTAGGTGCTCAAAATTATCACAAAACTGCACTTCTTAGAACCCTTATCATAGAACTACGCATATTTTGGACATATTATCATAGAACATGAGTGGATGAACTAAAAGTCACATACCTCTTGTCCCCTCTATATCTCTGTGGTCCCCTCTATATCTCTGTGGCTTTTTCCAAAGATTACCTTTTATTATCGCATATATTGAGATTCTCTGCCATGCTTTTCTGAAAGACCAATTTACTTCAAAATTTGATCCTACTGTGCTTCACATGCAATCTGTTTCCTATCCAGGTTCTGTAGTTCTCCTTTCGTGCATTGTATTGGTTGGTCTATTTGCCTTGCAACACCGAGGTACTCAGAAGGTTGCATTCATGTTTGCACCAATTGTCATCATCTGGCTGTTTTCCATTGGTGGAATTGGTTTATACAACATACTTCATTGGAACCCAAATATATATCAAGCTCTCTCTCCATATTATATGGTTAAGTTTTTTAGGAAGACTGGTAAAGATGGCTGGATTTCTTTAGGAGGGATTCTTCTTTCAATGACAGGTTAGTTGCTACCAACCCTACAGTGGGGTGGTGTATCATGTTTGTCTTTAATGTTTTTTGTAACCTGGATGACAGTTAGGAATTAATCCCCAGCTCTACTTTCCACTTTTCAGGCAGTGAAGCAATGTTTGCTGACCTTGGCCACTTTACGAGTGCATCTGTCAGGGTAAGTTGAAATGTTGAATTAGTATGATCCTCTGCCTGTTACTCTTTCCACTGGAAAACATACATACCTTTTTCTGGATATTTTTTTTGTTCTGTAATTCTATTTGGTGGTGAAGTGTTCTGTTGCATGGTGAAGCAGACATGAAAAATAATCCAGATAATCTATATGTTTCATTGTAAGAACAGCAGCAAAGTTAATGTACAAAACAAAGTATATGTGAAACAAATATGTTCAATAGGCTCATTTGAAATGGATATAACCTGCATATTTGAGACATATGAGAAACCCAAAAGGAGCCAGCCTAGTTAATTGGGGGATATATCAAAAGCTATGTATCTAGAAAAGCCAAAATGAATAGTAATTTGGGACGGAGGGAGTAGATTTTAATTGCCTATCTTGTTTGTACCTACAAGGCTACAACTTATGTTTGGTTGAACCATGCCCCCTTTTCTGAAATAGAAAGAATGTTCAAGTGTACCATTGTTCTCTCCTTGGCTTCAGGTGGCTTTCGTTACCGTCATATATCCATGCCTTATACTACAATATATGGGTCATGCTGCATTTCTATCGAAGAACACCTTTCACATGCCGACAGGTTTTTATGATACTATTCCAGGTTTGCATCTCTTCCCTCTTCACCCCACCCCACCTTCTCTTTTCCTGGGAACAGTGTAATTTAAGTTTGTAATGTCATGCAGAACCTGTATTTTGGCCTGTATTTGTGGTGGCCACACTCGCTGCAGTTGTTGGTAGCCAAGCTGTGATTTCGGCAACGTTCTCCATTGTGAAACAGTGCCATGCTTTGGGATGTTTCCCACGAGTGAAGGTTGTCCACACATCAAGGTGGATCTATGGGCAGATATATATTCCAGAAATAAATTGGATCCTTATGGTGCTTTGCGTAGCTGTCACGGTTTCTTTCCGTGACACTACTCTTATCGGCAATGCTTATGGTAAGCTTTTGGCATCGATTCACAAGCTTCTTTTTAATTTTTTTCCCAGCATTCTCATATACTGGGAGTCTAAGCGGTGTTGTTTTTCTGTGTTTCCAGGTATTGCATGCATGACTGTTATGCTTGTTACTACATTCTTGATGGCATTGATCGTCATCTTTGTTTGGCAAAGGAACATAATATTTGCCCTAATTTTCCTGGTTTTCTTTGGATCCATTGAAGCTGTATATCTTTCCTCATCTCTCATGAAGGTTCCTCAAGGAGGATGGGTGCCTCTTGTGCTTGCTTTCATATTCATGTCTGTCATGTACATCTGGCACTATGGGTTAAGGAGGAAGTACCAGTTTGACCTACAGAACAAAGTATCAATGAGATCGATCCTGTCTCTGGGTCCAAGCCTTGGCATAGTTCGGGTTCCTGGTATTGGATTGATTTATACAGAGCTGGTGACTGGTGTACCCTCCATCTTCTCACATTTTGTCACTAATCTCCCTGCTTTCCATGAAGTCCTAGTCTTTCTCTGCGTGAAGTCAGTGCCAGTGCCATATGTTTCGCCAGATGAGCGATACCTTGTGGGTAGGATTGGACCTAAAGAATATCGGATGTACCGTTGCATTGTTAGATACGGCTACAAAGATGTGCAGAGAGATGATGACAATTTTGAGAACATGTTAGTTATGGGTATTGCAAAGTTTGTTATGATGGAAGCTGAGGATGCTTCTTCTTCGGCAAGTTATGATATCGCTAATGAAGGAAGGATGGCAGTCATAACAACCACTGATGACGCCGGCACTCCATTGACTATGAGAGATTTCAATGGCCTAGCTGACTCCATGACTACGAGGAGCAGCAAATCAGAGAGCCTTCGAAGTTTGCAATCCTCTTACGAGCAAGAATCCCCAAATGTAAGCCGGCGCCGCCGTGTTCGCTTTGAGGTGCCAGAGGATGACGACATGGGCCAGCAAGTGAAAGATGAGCTCATGGCACTTGTGGAAGCAAAACATGCTGGGGTGGCATACATCATGGGGCATTCTTATATCAAAGCTAGGAGGAGCTCGAGTTTCCTGAAGAAGTTTGCTATTGATGTTGGCTACTCTTTCCTCCGGAAGAACTGCAGAGGTCCATCGGTCACACTGCACATTCCGCACATTAGTCTGATAGAAGTGGGCATGATCTACCATGTTTAGCCTTGTGCCCATTGCCAAGTTCCATGTGGATAACCTGGTTGCGACAAAGCATGGTGAGTTTTGTGCTAAATCTAAAATGTTTTGAGTTGTAGATGCTTCTCATTTGTACGTAGGCGCAAGTGGGTAAGGTATTTCGTGGGAATTATTGTGCAGGGGCATTTGATAAACTTATATAATCTTCCAACCTAACTCGTTTCGTTTTCTTTTCAGTGCTACCTGCAGCTTTTGATCTGAAGTTCAGGCTTGTGTTTTCTGGGACAGGAGTTGCTGCATCCTCATGTGCTTCTAGTTTCAGCTTGTAGAGATGAAGGCAGACTTTCCTTGTTAATATTATTTCGTCTAAATAAACTATCAGAATGGTGCGAGTTACGCTAAGTTTTCGTTTTGTGTATTTACATGCATGCTCTGTAATTTTTCTTAGAGCTATGTAATGGAAATATGCATTATCTTACGGTCTGCTTTCTCTATCGTAACTGCATTGTCTTGCTATTTTCGCGGTGGTGGTAATATTTTTTGGTACATTTGAAATTTAACATAAAAGAAACTGTTGACTCAAGAAGCGATTAAAACGAAAGCATTTCATTACGTGCTTTATTGGGAACATCGTTATACAGCTGCGAAGACTTCCAGAGGGTCCAAACGACTTTTCATGCAAGTAAATATGCACACGGGTTTGCGCTTTGCAGCAGGAAGGAAGGCGCCTCAGGCAGCTGAACTTGCAGCGGCCAGTGTCTTGTTCAGCAGCTCGCGGAGCGCCTCCGGAGAGGTCACGGGCGGGCTGCATTTGAAGTCCTGGCACACGTGCGCCACGGCTGGCTTCTCCGGAGGACCGCTCCGTGCCATTTGCGCGATGTTTGCGTTGTTGCAGTCCCAGAATTCCATTTCTTCTGCGTTCCTGGGATCGATTTGGATTACCTGGTCCAACAATAAGGTGCCCAAAGTGAGAATGATATGACTAGCTACCAAAAATTATGCGTCGAAGACTATAGATTTGAAGGAATAACAAACACATCGACTTCATGAATCAGATATGCAAAATGGTCAAATAAATTGACTACCTGGCCCAATCGACATTAGGTCCTTGTTTGTAAAGAGAAGGAAATGCAGCAACGGCTATGGCACGAATGCCCCGTGATATAGGCATGATTAGCGGACAGTAACCAAAACGAAACAATAGGACCACAGAACAATCGTTACTCACTGTTCTATTCGGATCATATGACGAAAATGCAGCTGCTACCATGTCCTGGAATTCTGCAGATCCTTTCTCCCCCACCAACACAACCTGCTTCCTTGATGGAACAGAGAGCATGTCTGCTGCGCAACACATCAAAGGCAGTGCTATACTAAGTTGCCGTAGTCTTGTCTCGAAGACCGCCTGCGAAGCAGCAATTGCAAACAACAAACATAAGCAAATATGTTGTTCAAAGATATATGGCTCGAAGCATGACGGCTTGTATGTAGAAGCATTTTGGAACTCTTATGTCGTTAAGCTACATTATTTTGTTTAAAACACGAGGCCGAAATGAAACCATAATACATAGTTCCCTGTTTCACAATGCATACTAACCAAGCCTCATGTTAGAAAGAAGTTCTAATATTGGCATCTATTTCAATAGGATAAACTGTATCCACAAAACATGTCATCAACAAATGAAAATTCCCCATCCTATCATTGTTATCTTCTAGTAAAAAGAATCATATATACTAGGAAATGACAATTACTATGAGACATTGGAACATAGTGCCTGACACCCGGCTGCTACTAGAATGTAGCCTAAGCATAAAATAACCACATACCAAGAGATGCTCAACATTGAGCTTGTAACCAGTAGATTTCGCTGCATCAAATATACTGGATAATCTGATCAAGTTGATCGCTGCAACTGAGTTACCAGAGGGCTCTGCACCATCATAATCCTCTTTAACACGCAAGAGAACGGAAGGGTCCTCTCCAGGAGTATTAAAATAGCCACCTCCTTGTTTGTCCAAAAACAACTCATCCTACAGATGCCAAAAGTTATGACTCTACATGATGTAATGTATGGATTCAAAAAGCGAAGATACAACACTGAAGTGTTTAACGAGTACAATTAAATTGCCTGAGTGACTTGCAGTTGGACAGCCCACAGAAGCCACTCTATCTTTCCACCAAACTCGTAGAGATCCAGCAAGCCATTGATCAGGAAGGCATAATCATCTAAAAATCCTGGTGCTTTTGATGGCCCATTGCGATAGCTATGATGCAGCCTTTTTGAGCTTGCATCATAAAGTTTTACCTTTATAAAGTTCGCTGCCTTTTCTGCAACTTCAAGATATTCAACTGGCTGCAAAAATTTCCAGAAATATAATTTGTCAAGAAACAAATTCAGGTGCTCATAGCTATAGTTGGAGACTTTGAGTAAGTAACATTGTGGTGTGCAGCTTAAGAAGACAAATTTCTCCTGACACATTTTCATCCTATACACATGAAATGGCAAAGAACCGAATATGAAGCAATAAAGAGAATAACTGGTTCCAATATGATACACAACATCATTCTACTTCCTTTCACAAGTAAGGTGCACCAGAGTCACTTCCCACATAATATTTCTGAAATACTATCATGGATGCCATGGATCAGTTTGAACAAGGGAAGATATTATAACACATGGCAAGAGCGAAATGAGTACTCCTGGAGGTCATACCATATTGATTATGTACATAAGTATTACTACAGTAAGACTGTGAATGAAAGATGATGGGATGCATTATCCGGAGGAAGAAGTGTAAAACCTTACATTGCATCCAGTTACTGGGAAATTGAATCTGGTTCCAGTTGGTCCTGATTTCAGAATTTTTGAAGCCCTTGCAAAAGCAGATATTGCTAGTCCATTCCATGAAACAATAACCTAAAACTAATTGTAGTCAGTAGATTGTAGACAGATTAAAATGAGATGTGACAGACAGGTAAAGAGAACCTTGTCATCCAAATGAGGTCTTGGCCTTTTAGACCTGATATCAAACAACTTCTGCCGACAAACCCCCAGGATTTGAGAATATTCATCAAGAGACCTCCCAGACTTTGATGCCATCAAAGAAGTTGGTTTTCTTTCAATCAGCACATTTTTACCTTTGAACTCATTGTGGGGATCACTCATTGGTGAAAGATCACAATTTCCAGATGATTTAACATAGTAATGATTCTTGAACAGCTCTGAGTTCTCCCCAAGTGTGTCCTCGATCTTTGTAAACAGGCACATGTTAAGCATGAAACAAGTTCTAAGCCAATGAAGAGAACAGGATATATTATGTGGATATTCAAGAAATGACACATATCAACAAGCAGGTATCAATGAGGCTTTAGAATCCCCCAAGCCTGGGAACCCATTTTTTGGTCCCATCTTGCAAAATTTTATATATATTATGAATTTTACATCAAAACATTAAAAATCAAAATTAAAAATAGAAAAATCGAGTGCAGTTTGCCTGAAATGATATTAGGAGTAATTATCGTATTCTGAAACATAAAATAAACTTAAATACTAAACAGACAATAGTGACCACAATGGTCATCTAACTGAATGCAACTAGGTGTGAAGAGCTTGAACATGTGCAAATCAAGTCCAAAGCAATGCCAGTAAAAAGTGTAAAATTCCACAGATGAACTCAAGCTTGGCATGCGGGCTTCATGTGATCTTGATAACGGTATGACAGTTTAAACCATTGGCCCATTTTCTAGGGAGTGATCAGAAGTACACATTATGTTCAAAAGTAGATGACAAATTCACATAGATGTACCTCATTACTGGTCCACACATAAAAAGCCCCTTCCTTTTTTCTTGGAGCACCCTCATATTCTGCACTGTCAGCATCTTCTGCTGAGAAGATTTCACCTTCTTTTCCTATCATGTCTCTCCTCAAGTAATCAAGTATGTCGCGTGCAACTGTAGAATAATACTCATCTCCCGTAATCAGAAATGTATCCAAGTATACATTTACTATCTGTCCCTGGTCGTACAACATCTTCTCAAAATGTGGAACTGAATGTGAAGAGGACACGTGAGAGGAGAGTTCTGCAAATTCCTGAAGAAATTTCTCATTGAGCTCAGAGCCAACTTACCATGCCAGCATTCATCCACACTATATCTGTGAAAGCCACCTCCGACATGGTCATGAACTCCACCTCTTGCCATACAGTCCAATGTGTGAGTTACCATCTTCTTTATGTTATGGGCTTCACTCTCCTTTCCAGCCTCCATGTGTTTACGAAATTTATAGAGCATTATATAATCTTCAACAGGTCTTGGAAATTTGGGTGCAGAGCCAAATCCACCAAATTTTGGATCGTAACTGCTCGTCAACTGCAAGGATATAAGGTGAAAATCTGGTAAGGAAGAGAGCAGGTTGTCAATGTAAATCCATGGTTTTCAAATTGTCTTTATAAGCAGAACTATGTTAATAACATTGTTTAGCAATATTGTTACAAATGCATTAAAAAAGCAGCACTCGTCGTGGCTGGTTTGGCTGCTTCAAAGATACATGGTGACGGGGGCAACTTTCAGTACTTTTATATTTGAATTCTAATCCTGAAATTCATCCACTCAAGACAACAAAATCATGTCCATAAACTGACCAAGTAAAACATGAGAATTAGTCGACACCATACTCAAGCATGCTGTAAAGACATATCTACATACCAAATTGTTTTAGTTCCTTCGGAACACGTAACTGCGAGAACAAGTTTTAAATTATCCACATTAAGTCTTAGAAGCTCCACACTGGAGACTGGACACTCATCTGAAGTTAGAATAGTAAGGATTTTTGGTAGCTTAATAAACAATGGAAATCAGGACCTAGGACTCAGCATCCTGGAGGAGATATGGTTTTGTAGCTGTATATAGTTACACCAATTTGCCAATCTTGCTGGTAGTTGAGAATGTATCACTATGGTGGTGCAAAATAATATATAATCAAGTTCTTTTCAAACCTTTTCAACACATTCATCTACAGAAACAACAGCCAGATCATTTGGCAGATCTTGAGAGTTAGCCTTTGCAGATAATGCATCCCTAAGTTGTTCGATGACCAGATTTCCTGTCCGCTCGAGCGCGTCACGTTTAGTTTCCCAGGCTTCCTTGACCTTCCTGAAGAGAAGTTATGCAGCAAACAATCAGAAGTTAAGCTCCTGCAGTAATAACTTCAGAACTCCAGCAACTATGCACTTCAGCCGATACCTCAGTACAGTCTTGAAGCCTGGTCTTCCATACTTATCATCTGGTGGAAAGTACGTACCACCCATCAATGGTTTCAAATTGGGTGACAAAAAAACACTCAAAGGCCAACCACCACCACCATGTAGTGCTGATACATATGTCATATATACCTAAAAATATGTGAGGTTATGGTCAACAAATAACCCAGTGTGGCACCCAAATAAACACCCTTTTTCAGCTGAGCACACAAATAAGGGTAAAAAGGGAATTGCAACTTCCCTAGAAACGGATCCGATGCACAGGAACACCAAAAGCAGCTTACCTTATCAACATCTGGGCGTTCTTCACGGTCAACCTGTCAAAACTAATAATCAGAAACAAAGCAGTATGGTCACATTGCATGTGTGTAACTTCCACACACCAAAGAGAGGTAACAAGTGAGATCAAACCAAATAAATGTTTAGGGATCCAATATCAGCAATGCAGTACCTTGATGCTAACAAACCAATCATTCAGCAACTTTGCCACTTCCTCATTCTCAAAGGACTCCACCTCCATTACATGACACCTTTGGAATTCAGCCCCCAAAAAGTTAACAGAAACTGAAGTTAACATCGAGCATATAGGAATGTAGAGCACGAGTCATAAATAGCAAAATGCATAACGCCAAGTTGCCATCAAAAGAAATATAGAGATAATAAAGACTCACCAATGGCATGTGCTATAGCCAACTTCACGGGTACATCCATGTTTTCCATGAAGCAAAATAAGAATGTTAAACAAAGAACATTTTGGTTTGGCTGAAATTAATTTGACGAATTCGGCAACATTTTAGCTTAACTTTCTCTTGACAACACCATCATTCCACGGTTATATGGAACAATTTATCATGTCACACACACATTAGTGCACGACGCAGCTATAAGCCTACAACAGTTCGAAGCCAATTGCATCAGGAGAGTTCATACTTGAGAGGAAGATGGGGACGTCCTTGGCGCGAGCCTTCTCGAAAGCCTCGTCCCCCCAGGGATACCAATCAACCTGCGCCAAGCAAATAAAATTAAGCGAAGCGAGAACTGAATACTCACTAAGCTACTAACGCACGAACAGAAGGGCAGTCCTCACCGGGTTGTGCGCGTGCTGCAGCAGGTAGGGGCTGTGCTCGGCGGCGAGGCTGTTCGGCTTCCGCCCGCCGTGGGGCGAGGACGAGGAGGCGGATGACGACATGGCGGAGGAAGAGGCGAGGATGCGGAGAGGCGAGCGGGTCGACGAGGCGGCGGCGGCGGCGGTGAGGCGGTGGCGAAGGAGAAGAGTGGAGAGCATTGGGGGAGGGGCGAGGAGGGGGCGGGGAAGGTGGGAGAAGAAGACCGGCGCGGAAGCGGCGGGGGACATGTGGACTGCGCCTCCAGCGAGGCCTGCATCGACTCGGCAACCGCTGACGCCCACAACGGCAGCGCGCAGTGCTGCCGTGTCACTGTCTCCTCGTTCTGGATCATGTTTGTTCTAGATTTTTTTAAAAAACCGCAAGAGCAATTTTCTATTGGTACAGTAGAAAAATACAAAATTACAGCCGGGGAGGCCATAGCCAGTTAGACTCACCCGGTTTGATTGGAACATTAACATATGGGTAACCACTCAACTTGAAACCGCCAAACTCGATCGGTCTGATTGGGATATCAACACGACCCCACCACTCCACTTGATAACGACAGCCGGACCGAAACCTTATCGTGGCATCCACCAACAATCGCCGCAACCTTCAGGCGTGACCCCGTGTTGACAAGAACCGAGAGAAACAGATTGCACCGCACCAAGAAGGTCACCGCTATGCGGGATCCTTCGCCGTAGTGCCACTGCAACACTACACTCCACCCAACAGAGTGAAACCATCAGATCTGGACCTCTCGCAGGCTGCCTCGCAGTCGCCACCACAATAACACAAATGTGCGGGGGTCTCGCAACATCCGCCGTTGGACTCTACCTCGCTCTCGTCGCCTCGAAGAAACACCACGCGCGGGGGCCTCACCACGTCCGCCACAGTACTCCATATCACGAATCCATTTCTTTTGTCGCCATCAGAATGGTGAGCAATGTTGTCCTGCTTTCTGAGGGTTCTATCAAATAGCCAAACTGCCACGCAGGTCGACTTCGTCTCATTGCTCCACCCGTGTACGTAGCCTCCGCCGCCGTGTCAGTAAGCTAAAGTAGTCGCTTGTGCGTCATGTTCTAAATTGAATAAACAGATAAATTTCAAAGGATTTTAATCCTATAAAAAAAATCTCTAGTGGCTCTTTAGGAGGAATGAGCACCTACAAATTTTCCTGACGGAAGGTGCTTCATTATTCTTCTCTTTATTGGAAATTTAAGTTCAAAGATGAATGTTAATAGTCTAGCATTTTTAGAGTTCGTTAATGGTCTAGCATTCCTAACAACATTTCTTGGGCTGATTTAGTACTGTGTTTGCCATGAACAGAAGGTAAGAGCACTCGGTTGGAGAAAAATATAGAACACGAGTGGAACTTTTTTAAATAAGAACACAGGTGGGACTCTTTTTTAAGGAAAATAGAAACATGTGATATGTTCGACATTTTTCTTAAATACAACTTTGTTAACTTTACTCTTCATTTCAAACAAACATCGGTCAGCTGATTGTCATCTTCAAACTTCCACCCCAAGTTCAGAAGGAATTATGTACATAAAACCTGAAAAAATTGCGATATTACAGTTCATGAGGAAAAAATTAGCATAATATTGTGCAAATTACGGTTAACATGATACTTCGATTGCGGTAGTCAAGAACACTGGCCTACGTGTCAGTGCAGCTCTCCATCCAGTTGTCCCCGACGCCTCCCTCGCACGCACGGTCCTCGAAATGCCACAAATGCCTCCGCTCGCGCGTGAATCCTCCCTTCCCGAATGGCCAAACCCCTGCTACTACCCCTGACCGACGAATCGATCCTCTTCCCCTGACGGCAGCCGGGCACTCGCGCCTCCTCCCGCCGCCGCCAGAATCCTTCTCTCGTTGGTGCGCTCATCGCCACATCCGCTCGACTGCTCCACCGGACTGCTGCCGGAGTGGGGGATCCGCCCGTACTTTGATTGGTTTCTTCATTTCTCGGTAAGGAAGCTCGACCTTGCCTGGTTGGATTGGTCCAAGAGTGTTTTTGTCCGCCCTGAATTACTGTCCCTCTTAGTTTTCTTCAGTAGTGAATAGTGATCTGTAAGCGACTAAGCGTCTGTTTCTGACGCTGCTGTAAAATATTTTGCGTTTATTAACGACAAAAAAACGCATCTCAGTAACTGCAGCTCGTGTAATATGATTATTATGCACAGATTAATTTTGTAAATGCCTTGTGCCAAAGTCTGTCTTAGCCGTTGCACAAGATTTAGTGCCATTAGCATGTCTATTTGTTCCGATTCTTCCTGTATTTGTTTCAGATAGAGAAGGCAACTGCTCTGAAGAAAATATCGAATAGGGTTTTAGCTGTCATTTATCCTATCCTGCTATGAAATTAATCCAGTTATTTTACTCTACACGCTGCTGTTTTATAACTTTCCTATTAAACTATGAATCAGCTATTTTAGTCATATTGGGATTATCAATTTTTTTTCCTTGTATGATTAACAGCTCTGTAATAAACTAATAGGATGGTTGATTCCCCCTTTTGCAGTGCCTTCTTCATCCTGGATAAATCATGAAGTCCATTGGCTTCATTGGATCGAGAGCATTGTCTATTCTTGGGGTTGGTGCTTCTGGCCTTTTAAGCTTCGCTACGATAGCATCTGCATCAGATGAAGCGGAGCATGGGTTGGAAGCCCCAAACTATCCCTGGCCACATGCTGGCATTCTTAGCTCTTATGATCATGCATCGTAAGTTAAACAAATAAACATGTTTTTGTTGAACAGGAAACTGGCATCATTCAGCCATCCTGCTGAGACATTTGCCTTATCTGCCAATATTTTTCCTCTTTAATTTTCATGGAAAAACTTATGAGCAGAATAAGGCGTGGACATCAAGTTTATCAACAAGTATGTGCCTCCTGTCACTCAATGTCTTTGATTTCATACCGGGATCTGGTTGGTGTTGCCTATACGGAAGAGGAAACAAAGGCAATGGCTACTGAGATTGAGGTGGTTGATGGTCCTAATGATGAAGGTGAAATGTTCACACGCCCAGGTAAGCTGAGTGACCGTTTTCCACAACCATATGCAAATGAGCAAGCAGCTCGATATGCAAATGGTGGGGCATACCCCCCAGACCTCAGTCTAATCACAAAGGTGAGACTGGACTCATGGTTGCATTTGATGCAATGCGTCATTTCAGGGCTGTGTGTTTGCGTCTAACTCGTGCTAATACATATTTGCAGGCCAGACACAATGGCCAGAACTACGTGTTTGCTCTTCTCACTGGTTATCGTGATCCACCTGCTGGTGTTTCGGTAGCACTCTTTCCCATAAATAATTTGCCATTTTTTTGTGTGCTGATGGACTTTGGTGGTTCTCATATGTGTGCTTTCCTGCTGTTTACTTTCCTAGATGCGTAGAAAATATGGACTATCTTGTGCTCACGCTATGGCTTTGTATCAACTTGTATATGGATACATTGGTCTGACATTGCCACATGATATTGCTTCACTCATGTGTAACCTTTTATTAAACTCACTGGGGTTTCAACTTTAATCCATGACAATTAGTCTCCAATTAGGCAGATCTTCCTGTTGATGCATACAAGTTTTTCTGTAACTAATCAAGCATCCGGATGTTTGTTTAAAGGCTCTGTTCTTTTCCTTTTAGTGCTGCTAAAGAGCCCTTTTATGTGTGGGTCATCCTATAGGTAGGGTCTAGTAACCCACAAGATATCTGCACAGCACCTTTGCATTTTCCTCCTCTTTTCTGCTGTTAGTTTTGAATGCTGAACACAGCAAAACATACTTAATTAAGTCTGGAGTTTGTAACTGAACCTTTTTAGAACATATTTTGCTTGTAAGTTAAAGAATTATTAGAATTTTTCTGCGGATAAATGTTAAAAGGATTATGTTTCTAGTGTATATGCATGAGATTGTTAGCAAGTGGCTTGTGTTGGTCACTGTTAATTGATACTGTATTTCGACAGTTAACTTATTTTTGCGACATAACCTTCTGTTGTTGATTTAAAATTTAGATTCGTGAAGGCTTGCATTACAATCCCTACTTTCCTGGTGGCGCCATAGCGATGCCCAAGATGCTGATGGATGGAGCAGTTGAGTATGAAGACGGAACTCCTGCAACAGAGGCCCAGGTAACTCTTATTCTTTACAACCAGCACCGTGGAATCAAGTTTGGGCATCAC
The DNA here is from genome assembly GCF_005286985.2 of Setaria viridis. NCBI lineage: Eukaryota > Viridiplantae > Streptophyta > Magnoliopsida > Poales > Poaceae > Setaria > Setaria viridis. The sequence goes on from NC_048267.2 coordinate 45,011,407, forward strand.
ACTAAAAAGGATGTATTTATTATTCTAATATGCAAATTCCAGATGGGCAAAGATGTTGTCTCATTCCTATCATGGGCGGCGGAGCCTGAGATGGAAGAGAGAAAGCTGGTATCTTCTTGCAACCTCCCGGCAGAATTATCTTCTGTTCTGATTGCCAAGTATAACTTTTTGCGTCTGGTTGCATTTTTCATCTCGTGATTTTGTACTAGATGGGAGTCAAATGGATTTTCCTGCTCTCGCTCGCGCTTCTGCAAGCTGCATACTACCGGCGCATGAAGTGGTCCATCTTCAAGTCCCGCAAGCTGGTCCTTGATGTGGTTAACTGAGGACTGGTGCCTCATTTCTTCAAGGATCCAGTCCATAATTTGAAGTATATGGAATAACCTGTATACATTTCGCATGCCTGAAATGTATATTTCTTGTTTACCATTACCCTCAGCTGTGGGGGACTGGGGGTTGCTGTTTTCGGATTTTGCCCGGATAATGCTACCAGCTAGCATATAGTAGAATATATGTATATATAGTCGATACAGCTTTGAAGTCATGATATGTTTGTGCTTTTGAACTCCTGCAATGTTCAGTGTTTCACTGGGGAAATAAATTGTTTACGCTACCTCTTTTGCTATCTGCCGTTACATACACATTTTCTGAATTGCTTGATGAAAGCCCACATTGAACTCTGAACAAACATTTTTCAAATCAATAGCCACACCAGACCCTGCACGAAGAAAATGGAAGAGGTGCATACTCTGTTCTGCTCTGCTCCACCCGTCGTGGCTTCGGGCAGACGGCAGCATCGAAGCTGTTCATCATGGCATACTGCCGAGTGGGCACCCCATCCTGCCCTTACACTCCTCGCCGGAAAGCCGTCGAGGCTCCCCGGTGCCGACGAGTTCACCCCGCGGCAAAGCTGGTGTTGCACGCCGCCGAACGGCCAGTGGGCGGCGCCGCCATTCTCCAACCTTCAGCGCTGCCTCGTCCACTTCTCCAAGACGACCAGGAACCGCTGATCACCTCCGGGCCGGAAGCGAAATCCTCGGCATCAGCAGACATGGCGCTGGCACCACGGGCCTCGGATCTCCAGCGAGTCCATGTCGCTTGCGGGCTGCGGCGGCGACGGCGGACGGGAAGCCATGGGCGTCAGAGCAGAGGGAGGAAGGTGCAAAGCCGATTTTCTGGCTGAGGGTGTTTCTGCAAATATTTGGATCGCGATTATTAATTGCGATCCAAATCAGGGGGTTTTATGAAAAAAATAAAATATATATTTACATAAACCCCCTAGGATCCAAACTAGGGGGTTTTGTGAAAATATTTGGATCATTAATCGCGATCCATTTCTGGGGTCTTTCTGAAAAATATCATGGCCGGCTTCTCCCCTTCCTGTCGCCGGCGGCCGACCGCTGACGTCGACGGCGAGCCCACCGGGGATTCCGCTGCCCGCCCACCCCCCTATTCCGGGGATCCTTGGCCAGCTCTGCGGGAGGACGCCAGCGTCGCGACGCGTGAGCACATCGACGGGAAACTGCGCCGCAAGGACGGACGCCGCACCGCGCTCGGTGCTGGAGCGCGAGCGTCGAGATGTACGCGTCGTCATTCAGAGGGTCGTCTCTCTCGCCTCCGCGGTGCTCAACCTCGCCGCAGCGCCGCTCACTGGGCTGATGCCGCCGTCCTGATCAGGACGTGAAGAGCTGGCTGCCGAGCGTGACGATGGCGGTGCCGTCGCCCATGACGGTGGTCAGCGTCATCTCCTTCTCCAGGATCCGGTCCAGCTCCGCCGCCACCAGCCGCATCCTGGGCCGCCGCCTCGCCGACGGGTTCAGGCACTGGAACGCCAGGCCCACCAGCTCCGTCATGCCCTCCGATGTGAAGCTCCCTCCCAGCCTCGGGTCGATCAGCTCGTTCGAGGTGAATTGTGCCTCCATCTGACAGATTCACAAGAACATTACTGGTCAGGCAAGATCATGGGCTTTATCTGCCTGTCCAAAATCGGACAGAATTTTCTTGATTGGCATTTGAGATAGAGGTTTACCCAATGAGCGAAAGATTCCTTGGATTCTGGTGGAATCAAGGCTGCAGCTTCCCTGCCAGTGATCAGCTCCAGAAGAAACACCCCAAAGCTGTACACGTCGCTGCTTTCAGAAAGCTGCGCCAATGAATGTGCCCTAAAACAAACACAGCAAAAATGCATGATGAGAATTGAAAAGGAAATGTTGTACGAGTGTTCGTGAAGCATTGGGTTATTCATTATTATTTTAAAAATGAAGATTATTTATGCCGGGAGTGCAATGTCAACTGCTGCTGTGATAGAAAGGCCAAGTTCAGGTAAAACGGCAGAATCTGCACTCAGAGTTTCAGACTCACTGTGGATCTTGGTAGACGCTGCCATTCGATGGAGTGGCGCCTTCCAACCCTCGCATCAGCCTGTCGATTCCGGCGTCAGACACTTTGGCGATGAAGTTCTCGTCGACGAGAACGTTGCTCGTCTTGAAGTCCCTGTGGATCAACGGAGGTGCCAGGGTGTGCAGATGATTCAGACCTGCAATTCAGAATTCTGAGTTCAGAGACTTTGTTTGCTTCACACCTTAAAAGTTTCCAGAGCATTAATCGCCATGAGAGATGTAAACGAATGAAGGTCTTGTAACCTTTAGCTGCTCCAATGGCTATGGAGAGCCTCTGCTTGAACTCCAGCCTTGTCATTGACTCCTTGCCGGTGTCTGATGAACAACACGCATACATAAACAGTGTTCATGCAACATTCAGGGAGACAGAAGGTCGCAGTTAGCATTAAGAGTCATCAGCTGAGCTCATTACCGTACAAATGGCCGCTCACACTGCCGTTGGGCAGGTACTCAAACACCAGCATCTGTAGACCCCCTTCTTGGCAGTAGCCGATCAGCGTCACGACGTTGCGGTGCCAGATCTCCGATAGCCTCCTGATCTGCATTTCACGAAGGACCCATTGTATTTTTCAGTCAAGTGACGAAATTTCGCCAAAGTACTGAAGAAACAGTTGCATTGATGATCAGTAACTGAAAACGGGACCGTGCCGTGATGTCCTGCTGTACCTCGTCGGCGAAGTCCTGCCGCGCCGCGCCGGTGCGGCGCTTGACGGCGACGACGGTGCCGTCGAGCAGCAGGCCCTTGTAGACCAGCCCGAAGCTCCCGGCGCCCACCAGGTTGGCCTCGGCGAAGTTCTTGGTGGCGTGCGCCAGCTCCTCCAGTGAGAACTGCCTGGCGCCGTGGAACTCCGGCGCCGACGAGGTCCGGCCGCACCGGCCCCACTCCGCTGATCATCAACAAGCAACCATCAGACGGCGTACGTGCACGAATTGCCGGCGAGAAGGAGAAGCAGCACAGTGACGTACCCAGCGTGGGAGGCGCCTCGGACGACGAGCCGGTGTCGGAGCTCCGGTCACGCCGCGCCCTGAGCCGCCGCCTGACGAGCCACGCCGCGACGAGGACAGCGACCAGCAGCAACGCGGCGGCTCCGGCCGCAATGCCGGCTACCACCGGGGTTGGCAATGCCATCCGGGCGACCGGGGCATCGAACCTGAAAAAGAAACGTGCAACCCACGATCGAGCAGCCACACAGTCAGAGATGAGCCAGCTCAAATACATCGATCGATCGGTAGACGTGCATCAATAATCTAAAAAAGTTTGTTTTAAGTATCATCTCGCTGATGAATCTTACGGACCTCGGAACGAGCAGGGGCTTCTATAGCTTCGGCATTCATCAATGAAGCGACGGAGCTCCGGATCACCCTCAACTCTCTTGCAGTTCAACAGCGCCGCCGCCGCCACCGTCTTCCTAGCTAGGACCAACGGAGAGCTCGCGCCTCGATCGCGAGCTTCACGAGCTGACCAGCCGGGTCTTTAAAGACAAGGAGGCCGGCCGGGCATGCAAGAGGTAGGGAGCCGAGGAGCAAGAAGACGCCGCTAGCTCGCCCAGGTGGGTGTCGGAACGTACAGGACGCGATGTGATTGATGCGCAAGCGTAACCCCTCCCCCACATGGCAATTGGGGATGGTGGCTGCAACTTCTTCAACCGCAACAACAAATTATTATTCTTTTCAGTGCAGCCTGTGCATGTTGGAGGAGCCTTTCACCTGGAAAGCAACTGTGAAAACGGATCAGTGCCAGCCTTTTAGACGGTTCTTCCTTTCTCTTCATTCAGTTTCACCAAGCCATGAGGTGATAAACACGACGAGATGACATCGCCAGTGCAGTGAGAGCTGCACACGCAGTGCATACGGCGAACGTGCAGACTGCAGATGATGAAACCAACAATGAGCTAGCAGTCAACCAGAGACTGTTGCTGAAACCATCAATGAGCAGTCAATAGTGAAATTGGATGAGATTAACCTAGTTAAGCTTCCACATTTCATCCCAAATGAGAAACCAAGGATCTGATTGGAACAACTTTCTGATGGTTAGCATTCAGAAAAGAAAATGTGGCAAACTCAACTTGCGTAGCTTAATTGGCATCGGTCTGCTCCGGACCCTCATCTAGTCATCAGTCGGCGGTGGTGCCCGTGGCTGTCCTGCGCTAGCTACTAGTAGCAGGCTACTCCAGCTGTTATTAACGTGAGCGAGCTTTGCGAGTGGGGACCACCGCCTAGCTAGGGCTCCCTTTGACTGACCATGAGTCCATGATAGGCTGGAAAGCCGAGCAGTATGATGCACATTGCACTTGTCACCTAGTGTGGTTGTGTTGTAGGAGGCCATGGCCATGGACATCCGGAAATGAAGCGGAAGCGCTCGCTTTCCGGCCTCCCAAAAGCTCCCTGCCACCACAAAGTGAAAGCAGAAAGCCTGTCCTTCATGAAACTGAACGAAGAGTGATAGGGTGAAGACTGAAGATTACTTCAAGAAAGAGGGTTCATGGCTGCAGAAAGTTGTAGAGGAAGAATAGTTGTGCGGAGGAGAGGAGTGAGTGATCAAACTGCAGAATGAAACACAGTCGACCGAGTTGCACCTCATGTGCTGATTAGCTAAGCGTGATCAAAATACAGATTCATTATGCTGGCAGGCTCCAACAAGTAGGAGCTGTTGCTTCCGAATGAGCACCTATGAGGCTATTATAGTTTAAACTACTGCAAATTGGGTAGTTCACTGGCTGATCATGCAGAAATATGCTGCTACATTATCAAGCCACATGCTAACTACAGTCCCAACTCCCAAGTGTGCTACACCCCGCGTCGTCTCCCTGGAGGCGACTTGGGCGGCTCCCCTGCTCTGCCACACCCCCCCTCCCAGCCTCCTCCCCACCTCACCGCCACCAGAGTAGTGCACCGGAAGCCCGAGTGCCTGCTAGGAAGGCGGCAGGGCCTCTCTCACCGGCTGGGGGACCCGCGCAGACTTTGGGTGCGGCGGTGCGGGGCCACGGAGGTGGCGGCGGCGCCTCGGGCCGGCGGATCCGGTGCCCCCGGGGACGGATCTGCGCCGCACGGCGGTGGGCAGGCAACCGTCCTGGCCTCAAGTCCGGCATCTCGGTAGGCCTAGGAAGTGGCGGCGGTGGCTCCTCTGCGGCGATAGCGGGGAGGGGGGGTTGAGCGCGGGGCGCGGTGGCGCTCCACCCCCTGGGCGGTGGTGCTGGAACTCCACCGCGGGTTGCAAAAGTGACCGGCGCAAGCGGCCACCACCCGTTCGCGTTTGGCAGGAGCGATTGCGCGACCGGCAATAGGCTACGCGGGAGGGGTTTTGCGGCGGGGGCAGCGAGCTGCAGGCCGGGGTGATGGGTTGCGCGGGAGGGGTTTTGAGGCAGGGGCGGTGAGCTGCGGGATCGAGGGTAGCAGCCGCGCGGATGCAGGCGGCGCAGGGGATGGCACCCAATCCGCCGTGTGGTTGAGCGGCTCGTAGAGGCCGACCCTAGGCGCGGAGGTGAGGTGGCACTGTGCAAGGAAAGGAGTGGACCGGCTAGCAGTGGCGGGCGGAGTACGACCGGTTCGGCGTGAGGCTGCATGATGGCGGCCAAGTGGGGCGAGCGACAGGCCGGGGCACAGCGGCTTCTATGCCTCAATGGTGGCAGCGTGGTGTCGCGGTCGGGGTGGCCTGTGCGAGGTGTCCCAGCGACGCCATGGAGGCGTGGCAAGGACACCTAGCGCAGGGGCGCGCTGGTGGCACCGAGGTGGGGCTGCAGGTGTCGTCGGGCTACCTCTCCTCGGCTGAGGAGTTGCGGAGGTGGCGACGGGAGCGGAAGGCGGCTGAGCACTAGTGGGGGCTCGCGCGGCGTGGAGGAGGTTGCGAGGAGTAGACGCGGCGGTGAGCAAGTGGAGGTGGAGGCACGACAGCGTGGTTGCGTGGGTGTGCGATGGTGACACCGCCTCAGTTTGGGCTACTATGACTGTGGTTTGGGAATGTCGAATCGTGAGCGTGTAGTGAGGGGTTGGGATTCTCCGAGCGAAAGCCCTCACCGGCATTTGCTGGTGGAGTTTACGGCGACGCCCTAAACCCTAGGGCGTCGTTCTCCCCATTGGGGGCGTCACTTCTGAGCTACAACCCTACTGCATGGGGTTCTCTGGGTGAAAACCCTATCCAGACCCTAGACGAGCGATGACGGCGCCATTGGCATCGTGCCCTCCTTGGAGGCGTCGTTTCTAGAGACCCATCTCGGTTCATGGCATTGCTGGTCCATTGGCCATGGGCGGCCGCAGCTGGTGGCGGCATTTCCGCCACGTGGAAAGCTAGACGGGTGTTGCCAAGGCTATGTGGAGGCGATTGCAAGTATGGCGGCAGCCAGGGGTTGTCACATGGTTATCGGTTTTTGTTGCTTGCAGCGGACCGCGGCGGCTGGCGTTGCTTGGCAACAGTCAGAGCGGCGTGGGACTGCGTCGGAGGATGGCGCTTGCGGCAACGACAGCGTGGGACAACTAGACTTGCAGCGGACCGCGGCGGGTTGATCAGCTTGGCTGGACTACCTGGTGCGGTACATCGTCGAAAGGCGGCGCAAGTGACTTCTCTAGTTTGTTGTCTTGACGCCGAAGGCTTTTACGCGGGTGAAGCAACGAGGCAAAGTCGACCTGCGGCGGCTGTTTTGTTTGATTGATGGAGATCTGGTGAAGTGGGGCAGCATTGCTCACCACTCTGACGGCGATAAAAGAAAAGGATCCATGACGTGGAGTACCGCGGCGAGCGAGGCGAGATCCCCGCGCGCGGTGTTTCTTCGAGGCGACGAGAGCAAGGTGGAGTCCAACGGCGAATGTGGTGAGACCCCCGCGCGTTGTGTTATCGTGGTGGCGACTGCGAGGCAGCCTGCGAGATATCCGGATTCGTTGGTATCAATCCGTTAGTTGGAGTGTGGTGTTGCAGCGGCACTACGGCAGAGGATCCCACATGGCAGTGGCCTTCTCGGTGCGGTGCAGTGCAGTCTGCTTCTATCGGTTCCCTGTCGACACAGGGCCACGCTTGGAGGTTTCGGCAAATTGATGAGCGTGATTATTGGTGAATGCCGTCATGGTGAGTGGAGTGGGGAGGTCGTGTTGACGTCCCAATCCAACCGATCAGGTGTGTCGGTTTTGAGTTGAGTGCTGACCCACGTTGATATCCCAATCCAATCGGGAAGTCTTTTTTGTTTTCCTTTTCTTTTCCTTTTCATTTTTCTTTTCCTGCCTATGGCCTCCCATAGCTGTAATCTTGTATTTTCTGTTATAGCTATGTGCGTCGTTCTTTAAAAAAAACTCCCAAGTGTACTGGCCATTGCCATTGGGTTCGTTCAGAGTCTTTAAGAAACGGGGAGACACGATGAGGTGTACATGAATGAGGTATGTTCATGCCAAAAACGAGGACAAACTTTACAGGCTTGTACTCTGTGATTTGCTAGGTTGCACATTGGAGTTTCCGTACGGTCAATATCACCATCAGATTGAAACCTGGCCAGTCCCTATTTACACTAATTGACAGGTTGCACTAACAGTTAAGTACTCTTTCTCCAGAGAATTCAGAGTTTATTCCTACTTCAGATCAATAAATGAGAATTTTATTTTGGGAGAACATTCCCGCAAAACTTCTTAACAGATGTGGTGGTGTGGTGCTGTGCATTTAATTGACTCGAGAATCTGAATGATTTAGGAAACAATGTGCAATACAACTCTTTGCAGGCTAGCAGCATGCAACTTGTACAAATTCTAGTCCTAGGAGAGCTGTAATAGCTAGCAATACGGGGTCCAGTCGGATACTCTCCCTCCGAGATCCAAATCTGAATCCGATAGAATATCAGATTTGCTCGCGCATACACACACACGCCAGATAGAAAATTGGAGGACATCTGAACATTTTAAAGTTCCAAATCTATCTCTAGTAAATTAAGATTCTTTCATTCTGCATAAAGTATCTTCGATCTGAAGAACTTCTGGATGCAATTAGAAAACAATGTGGTTGCCTGGATCAGAATGACTGTTTCAGTTCTTCAACAGTCTGCAGAGAACAACTGTGATCAAATCCATTTGTTCTCGAAATAAATTAATCTCAGCCTTAGTGGTCTCTGAAAGCATATACTATATTAGTATTATATCATCATCATATGTTTACATGTATACAACATCTGGAGTGAACCTAGACTGCCTTTGGACATGATCCAAGATGCACGTTCAGTTGTTTTGCTAGTAACATATATGAAGAGAAACATCTTCAGGGCAGCAGGGTTACTGCACAAGAGCCAACTGGAACAAAATTAAAGAAACAAACGGCACATGCGCGGTGTCCTTCTGCAGATGAGAATCCAATGGTTGTCACAATAAGAAGTGCTCTTCAGAACAGGCCAACTTCCAGCCTGGAGAATGCAGATTTACGGGATATCCTCTTACCAGAACAATATATTGATAATAAAAGTTGATCATCTATAAGCATATTATATATTGATAATAAAAGTTGATCATCTATAAGCATATAGGGATCCAAAACAATTAACTGAAAGGCTGCAAAAGAAACTCTAATTGCACTTTCAGTCAATTGCTAAAAGCATACGTTGGCTTCAAACTCGATACTTGGCTAATTGGAGCAAAGACAATCACTTGCTGAAATTATTCTGCTGTGCGTAATGAACCTAAACACCGTCGAAAGTTTACTAGATTAGCTTGGAACTTGTATTACTTTGCTAAATCTAGTATTTCTTGCAGTATCAGTAGGAGCTGCTATTGACTGAAATGGTGTCATGAAAAGGAGTATATCATATCAAGAGTTTCTTGCAGTATCAGTAGGAGCTGCTTTTCTTGGGAAAAAAAAAACGAATCGACGATGGAAACTGATAAGACGAGCAGAGTGAATTACAGGTTAGAACACAACTTTTGCGTCTAGATCTTCTAAGAAAGCTGCAAACTATCCAAAAGGACTGAGCCTTTAAACTGCAAATTCCTTAAGGTAGTAATGAATATATTACGAAGGTTTGCTGAAAATCAAGAGTTTCCAGGAACTCACAAGAACCAAACAGCGTAAATGCGGTAGCTCCCTTGAAACAGGAGTAGGGGAGAAAAGACGTGGATGAGTGATAACACTCGTAGAGGAGCTGAGTTGGAGAGCCAGCATGCCAGCCAAGGTGTGCAGTCCGGCCGGGGATCCCAATCCCAACCGATCTGCACGAACGCTCGTCTCCTGTAACCGCCAGCCCGTTCACCACATGGTTTGTACCAGGGTTAATGGTCCAGTATGTTTCTGATCCCTGCTTCTCCAAGCCTCTAAGTTTTTTGGCCCCCCTGCAAAACAAGACATGTAGATGAACAGGAAAGCCAACACAATACACAAGGCGGCAAGATTGGAACGAAAAGACACCAAAAACTCCCGTCTGCCTCCTGTTCTCCTGCGGTTGCTGTATCTGAAGTTTTTCAGAGCTGCCAGGATCCCATTGCCATTGCCGTCCAGACAGGCACATATGCAATTGCTCCCTTGGGACTTGGGAGCTGCAGGATCGATTGGAACAGCATCGTCTGGTACCAGGCTGCAATAGGTTGCAGTTGCAGCATGATCCGGTATCGGCTTGGCCGCAACTGCTGCGACAGTAGCATCTGCTGTCTGCGTCCGTGTCTGATCGTGTACGCAGACGCCTAGAGACAGTCAACCGATGGTCATCGAGCAAGTTGTGTGGGCGCAGACGTGCAGTTGGGCATGAGACGACGCCAGATCTACTGCATTGCACGCGTACAGTACAAACTGTACGATGGTCAAAACGGTGCCCTGGCACAGCAGCGTATGAATTGGTAAACTAGAGTCTAGACTAGATCGTAGCTGCAACAAATGTGGTCAACTCACTTGGATCTCACAAGGATACTGTAATTCTGAATTGACGCATACCGACACGATGGCACGCAGTCAAAACACTCAAACCCTGCACTTCGTTTCAACACGGCCACACGGGAAGGAATGCTGATACCGAATCACACCAGGAGTCAGCATTTTTTGATGAGGCCCAATAAGAAATCAATCATGTCCTTTTGCACAGCCACAACGCAACATATCTTGCACAGGGAGGACACGATAATCAAGACCGGAATAACTTGGCAAGCCACGCAATTACTTAACGGAAATCACTGTCGATATTTACCATTATTACAAAACTACCATAAACTTGTTTGTTTGAAGAAACTACCATAGCAAACGCCCTGTTTGTTTGAACAACTTCTTCTGAAGTAGACTCAATGTCTTCTCAGCTATGATCAGCAGGAGAATCTTTAAGTATATCAAAGCCCATAGGAACCGAAGGAGACCAATGTGTCCTTAGCCATGATCAGCAGGAGAATCTTGATGTATATCAAGGCCCACTTTCTGGTAACCTCATTGTGGACATAGTCCAGAAGGATCTCCTTGTTTTTTGAGGGCGAAGGATCTCCTTGTGGAACATGTAGATTTGATGGAACACTGACATGACTATAACAGAAGTTCTGACAACATTCCTTGATACGAGAAGGATAGGCGGGATCATGTAATATGTAGTGCTTGTAACTACCTCGTTTGCCCTCGCTTTCAAGCTTTCAGTTCTCAATGGATCGCTTCTGGGTTTGGCGATACTTGCTTCCAATGGGCTGAATGCTGTCACCTTTGCGGAGGCGCCTTCCTGTGTTTTCAGTCCAATTGCATTAAGTAGTGTGGAAGGATTTACACGGCTAAAAAAACATTGAATTTACACTAGCAATGAGCCAGCCAATGACTAGTGAGAAGTGAGAACAAACTATCAGAGGTAGAAACGCTATACAATGCACATTAGGGACCCACCTGCACCTGCTGCACAGAAGATCTATTGGATGCTCGTGCTCCAGTAGAAAACCAACGAGGTAATTGCGCACCACTGAGTCGTGATATTCGCTCATACCCCAGAATCTGTTTGCATACTCAAACATAAAAATGGCACAAAAGGGTGCATTAATAGGATCACAACTAACTGCTACATTGGCTGAGAAAGATGGGAAAAGAAGTACATATACACAAGTCAGCAAGTTCAATGAGAAGGCGCAGCCTGAACTTATTAAGAATTAGGTAAAAGTGTGATCACTCAAGATAGAAGTTTTTCCAATGCAAAAATATATTAGTGAAGCATTCAGCAAGTACATGTCATGGTGGTTAGAAATATAATTGTTTTAGTGAAATCTACTACTGTTCTCTGTGTGAAATTGGCAATGCTTCCCTATGAAACTTTCTTGATCATTATACAGGGTATAAATATGTGATTAGTAGTACTCGCAAATTTTTACATTACTAATCCTAGCAAAATCTAATAAGTCTATCCGATCCATGATAGAGACACAAATCTGATCCATGGATAGGACAAATCAATGCTAGTTATTCCAATAAGGAAAGGTGAACATGCATGATAAGGAATACTACTTGATATCAGTAGGTATGATCTATCATCAAACCAGATAGCATGGCATCAAATAGAAAGAATACCCTCAAATGTCTGCAAAGGGATGACACATTCTCTAGTAAGTTATTACTGAAGGTCGGTATTGAAGTGGGAAACTTTGCCCATAAAATAAAAGAGAACCAAGATAATGTTTGTGCAAATCCTTTGATTAAACAAAATGCAAGTTATTTTGAACTTGGACATCAACAAGGTCTACAAAATGAAAAATTTATAACAATTTCTTCCAAAAAATATGTTGATAAAAACATACGGTGAAATGATTTCATGATAGATCTAGCGATGCCATAAGCACAGTTTATTATATATTGATGGTCAAAACTTAAAAAATGACAAGCAAGAATCCTAAAGCAACTTGCATTTTGGGTCGGAGGGAGAATTTTCCTCTCGGCTTCACTGGCTCCAAGTCATCAATTCACCAATAATGGAAGCTCAGCAAGTTATGCAACAGGCGATCACCTTTCACATGCCCCTATCTCGATGAGAGCTAATTTGACATTTTGTACATTTTTGCTCAATTTGTGTTCCCATATTTAATGACTTTGGGAACAAAACAAGCCAGCACAAATGGCAAGCGACAACTGAAAGAAAGCTGACCGGCCATACCAGACCAGCATAAACCAGAAAGACGTTGACACGGAAGAAGCGTGATCGACTCGCTAGTTGCTAGTGTAATATAACCCTGCCCTATTTTTTCTTCTCATCACAAAGACACGAACACCCTGTTTACTTCCTTTTCAATAATCGTCCACACAAACTACGAGCAAGCATCTACAGACCTGGGCCATGAAACCACAAAAACCCACATGTTGAATCACAAGCAACAAGATTATTCCGTTCATCTGGACTATAAGCTAGCAAATTTCATAAATGACCCAAAAACGCAAGCAAATACGCAATGTGAAAACAATACTTGCAGGACAAAATCACAGATTCATCTATAGACACTTTGCATGGGAAAAATGTATATCTGAAGGAGGGGAAGGGAGGAGCGAGGGAAGGAGACGCGAACCTTGGAGAGGTCGAGAGGGGAGCGGACCGACGGTTGCCGCGGCGAAGGGCCGGCGACAGCGGCGACCGGGTCCTAGGGAAGAGTGGAGAGAGCGCTCTGCGAGACCGGGCGCTGGCGAGCGGCGACGACGAGGCCGCGTCGGCGCGCGCGAGGGCTTGCGCTAGGGCTTTGGATCAGGTCAGGAACCGCGACGCCATTCTCTCTCTCTCTCGCCGGGGAGGACTGGAGCGAGGAGAGGAAAAGGTGATCGACGACGGGGAGATAGACGAATAAGAGAAGAGAGTGCTGCGTAAGCAGATGTGGCCTGGCCCAGTAACACGGCCCATATATAGCTTTATTACGTATATGGAGTGGGCTGGTTTAGGTCTCAGCAATTTGAGATTGACGAAAACATTTTTATCACAAAAAGCGAGATATGATCATATGAAGCTATTCTACTTTTACTAGACACAGTACACACGACGCTCACAAATACAAACTTACATTCACCCTTTGATACATATCTACAGGTATATCGCTGTAAGATGGATACCCCATACTAAACTTTAGCACCTGTCACATCGGATATTTGATATTAATTAGGAGTATTAAATATAGTCTAATTACAAAACTAATTGCACATATGGAGTCTAATTCATGATGAATCTATTAAGCCTAATTAGTCCATAATTTGATAATGTGGTGCTACGGTAACTATTTGCTATAATGAATTAATTAGCCTTAATAGATTCGTCTCGCGAATTAGACTCCATCTGTTTTATAATTACTTTTTTCATCCGAACGTCTAATGTGACTGCTAAAATTTAGCACTCGTATCAAACAGTCCTCCGTGAATTTAGCAAATTTAGCAATCGTATCAAACAGCCCTCCGTGAATTTAGCACTAAATATCAAACAGCCCTCCGTGCTGTCGACCTTCCTGTGCTGCGCCGCGTGTCGCCGAAAAAAAAAATAGTTCTCGAGCGGAGCCACGTCACGTCCCACGCGTCGTCGTTGCCCGGGGAAAAAAAGCACCGTCACCTGCTTCGCCGCGTGTCTCCCTCTGCTATCTCCCTCTCTCGCGCGCACGCCTCCCACCTCTCTCTCCTCCACTTCTCTCCCTTCGCCGCCCCTCTCCTCCCCCATCCGCTCGCCCCTCACCTCCTGTCTGTGGCGAGGAGCGGCGGCGGGGCCAGGCGTGGCGGCGGCCCGTGGGTGCGACCCGAGGAGCGGCCCGTGGCGGCGGCGGGGCAAGGCGAGGCGGCGCCCTGCTCCGCGATGAGTAGCGCGGGGGCGGGATGCGGCGTCGGGGACGGTGGCGCCCCCCCCCCCCCCCTCTCTCGGTGCTTTCTCTCTCAGATCCGGCAGGCGCGGGATCCGGCGGCGAGGCATTATTGTTAGTTTTACCAATTATCACTGTCCATTCATAACACAGACCAATATTGAAGACTGTTAATTCTTTCTTATAATCGAAAGTAGTGTAGCGGTACCCTGACCTTCAAAACCTGATTTACTGATGTTCAATTTATTGTAGTTACTTAGCACATGATTTCTAATCAGCTTACTATGGCATATATCTGTAGGTTCTGTAGAGTTCAGTTCAGACTTTTTCAATTTCATACTTGTGAGAGGCAACAGAATTGATGATTGGCTCCAATGGGCCTTAGTTTCAGAGTTATTAGAGGCAACAGCTACTTGAGAGGCCACAGTTCAGACTTCTTTCAGTTTCAATTGAGCGCCAAGTTCTGAACTTCTTTCAGTTTCAATTGAGCGCCAAGTTCTGTAATTGCTGATTTGCATGTTTGGACCTGCAGCCTGTTTAAGTTCTGTTTGTAGACTTATTAACTCAGTGTTTAGTTTTCTGTAAATTTAAGCTCCATCGCCAGCAGGTTATGGTGTGTATCGCCAAGTTATTTGATGTGTATTGCCGTTAAGGATTTCTTAGCTGGATAGTTCCCCAAACAGTAGTCATGTATACCTTCCAATGTTTATCGTTATTTCTTTCCAGCCAGAAGCTCGCGTCCCACAGAATTTTAGATGGGGCGCGGGACCTTAGAACTTTTAGTGATATGATATAAGAAAAGGTTCATCCAAGTTGTCTTTATCATATTGGATATAGTTATAAGAAGTGCATCATCAGTTGCTGAACATCCAGCAGGTTCTTTAATGCTCTGCATTGTTTTGGATGCAGCTGCGTTTTCAGTTAAGGCAGACGTCCTTGCATGTTCCTAATGATACAACATACATGGTTTCCAAAGTTAGTTGCACTATTTTCCTTTTCCATCAAATGCAACTTATGTACAATTTGATATGAGAATGAGATTATGAGAACTTTGTTGATTATGAAAACTGTAGTTACTAATAAGCATATTAACAGCATTGACATGGTGACAAGCAAAACAACACCAACGAACCAACCAACAATTTTCAACTACTGTTATTTTTTTAGCAGCTGCAAAAAATATATAATCATTAAAATATACAATTCTCTTAACACGGGCGTGGCGAAGCGTGCAGATCACCCTAGTACTTGCATGGACCCTTTGAATATATGCACGTAAACGCAACCATATGACTATTTTGAATATATGCACGTAAATTTGAACTGTTCAAGATTGACAGAAGTCTCCGCTATTTACGGGTACATCATCTGCTACCTATAGTACATCATTTACTATTGAAAAATAATGCTAGTTAAATTATAAATTTAGTACATCATTTACTATTGAAAAATAATGCTAGTTAAATTCTAAAATAAATTTAAGAAAATACGAGCACATTTACCAAATCAAGAATTTACCAAATCAAGAATTCAAGATTCAAGGTGTTTGGATACCAGCTGCTAAACTTTAGCAGTGTCACATCGGATGTTCGGATCCTAATTAGGAGGACTAAACATGAGTTAATTATAAAACTAACTAATTGCAGAACCCTGTGCTAATTCGCGATACGAATCTATTAAGCCTAATCAATCCATCATTAACAAATGGTTACTGTAGCACCACATTGTCAAATCATGGACTAATTAGGCTTAATAGATTCGTCTCGTGAATTAGACTCCATCTGTGCAATTAGTTTGTAATTAGCCTATGTTTAATGCTCCTAATTAGCATCCAAACATCCGATGTGACCGTGTTAAACTTTAGCAGGGTGTATCCAAACACCCCCTAAATAGACCAGTCACACACAGCACATGAAACCTTTAGCCAGCTAAATTGTTGATTGAATTTCCTTGAGAATTGAAGTGATATAGATTCTGCTTAGGTGTAAAAAATGCTTTCGAGAGGAGAGAATCAGAGAATAGCATCAACAGCACGTTTACCTCCACGTATCGAAAAGTCAATTTAACACGATTATCACACTTCAAATGGGGAAAAAGGCGGATAGGGGCGGTTACTGGTTGCTTAATCACCCCTATTTGTTTTTAGCAATAGGCATATTCTACCGACATTCATAGCGTACCCAATTAAGGGCCCCTTTATTCTTTGTCTCTTCTTAGGCGTTGGAAATTCATTGCTTAATTAATTAACTAATCCTGCCGATTTATTCTGACCTCGACGTGGAAATGCCCATTGCTTCCACGCTGACACGTCTGAGAATACATAGTAGAACATTAAATTTTTTTTTGTGTGGTTTTTGCCTTTTAGGGCTTTAGGCCAATGGCACCACGTCCTGATGTCCAATCGAGAATTGTTCTTCGTCTTACTGAAATTGGGGGAAAAAAAAGAGGAAGAAGTAAGGATTGATTCAAACCTTATCGAGTTATCAACATCTTAATGACTCAGATGCAGCTTTGCAGAGTGTCTTTTATGTGTGATAGATCGAGTGTTTGTCCCGTTGGTAAAGAAGATGTCTATGTTTGAACCTGGAGGGCTGTGTTTAAGGAATGAGGTGGTCTAACATCATCTCACTCAAATTCTTGTTTCAATTGAAAGAATAGCATAGGTTGTTGATCCATCATCAGTTACCACCTCATTCTTCATATGCATGTAATTAGTCTAAACACGAGGAATGAAGTCGTTTCACCAAAATGCATAGGATCATCTTATGATGTGCCGCCCCATCTATGATGAGCTGATTCCTGAAACTAAAAACTCCATTAGGCTTCTATCTCATGCTTTACTTAAAACACCAGACCTCTTAACGTTATTTCTTAGAGAAAAAAACAAAGATCGATTGAATGCTCAGTCTGAAACCATAATCCAATGGTAGGCAACTGGCCATCAATTTGCGCATCATCTATTGAGTACCCATGCTATCTGCTGCCAAAGGATTGTATAGCTTAATTTCTGCTGAATTGATCTTGCAATTAGAGGCTCGATTCCCTGATCACACGTCGTCATTTCAGTTACCGCAATAGAAAATGTTATTATGATACTACCTTTGTTGTTTGGTCAAATATATGCATCATCAGAATTCAGATGGTATTTTCAACTCTCGGTGATCTTGGTGATGTAAACGCTTTTTATTTCGAATTAACTAACTGTAGAATGCTGGCCCGTGGCTCCTCCCAACAGCTAAGATCACAAAAGTAGCAGAACCTCTTGCCAGAATCAGAACATTTCCCGATTAACTAGCCACTTCCACCCCCCCTCACACCTCTAGCTCGCACCGGCCACTTCCTCTAAAAGCCGGCCGGCCGGCCGGCTGGCCGGCGGTCCTCTATAAAAGCCTCATCTCGCTTGATCAGTCGATCATCATCATCACCGCAACACAGCACGCAGCAGCAGCTGAGCAGCAGACTGAGACTACGTACTAGTCGGTCGATCGAGCAAGTGAGGAAGTGAAGTGATCAGCTGATCAGAATAAGCTCGATCGAATCGTCAATGGCGGACGGTGGCGTGGCGAGGCTGGCGTCGCAGCGCGCGGTGGTGATCTTCGGCACGAGCAACTGCTGCATGTGCCACGCGGTGAAGACGCTCTTCTCGGGCCTGGGCGTGAGCTGGGCGGCGTGCGAGCTGGACAAGGAGCCCAAGGGGAAGGACATCGAGAAGTCGCTGGCGCGCATGGTGGGCCGCAGCCCGCCCGTGCCGGCGGTGTTCATCGGCGGCAAGCTCGTCGGCACCACCGACCAGGTCATGGCGCTGCACCTCGGGGGGAAGCTCGTGCCGCTCCTGCGCGAGGCCGGCGCCCTGTGGCTGTGACCTGTGAGCTAACCGATGATCAACTAGCTAGCTAGCTTTCCATGACTATAATGCTTAATGCGTGTGTGAAGCTTCTTCGACGTGGTCGCGAGTACTACTTCTAACTGCGTGAGGTTGTTATAGTTACGTGCTGCCGCCAGGAGCAACGGCTTCCTCCTGTGATTACACAAGGAATGCCCTGCAAGTTGTAACCGGTCGCGATGAGTACACTGTAAAAGATAAGCATACTATAATTAAGTTTATGACACCTTCTCTACTCGAGGCAACAATTGAATCGATCGGGAACTTCCAGCCGATGGTATGAACAGGTGTGATCACGCGAGGTATTTCAGGTCGGGCGATGACGGCGGGTGCAAAAACATGGCAAGACACGGTGGGAACACTGCCATTGTGGGCGGTGCAGGATCTGCTGGAGGAACGTTACCGAGGTGATGCCAGAGCATCGTTAGAGGGGGCGGCGGTGGGACAAGGGACAGAGGCGACTCAGGCGAGGAGTCGCTGGGATACGACGGAGAGGAAGATGGAGGTTGAAGCCGACTCCGTGAGGGTTGGATCCGCATCCGACGACAGGCACCAACGGACTGAAACGTTATTCAGAGGAAATTGATATTTCAACTTAAAAACAAAGGAAATTGACATTTCGGGCCTCCCTAAGGGCCCCTTTGGTAGCTCTCCAAAAACAGCTCTGGAGCCATTTTTGTCTGAGCCGAGCCAAACATATAAAAATGAAACGGCTTCAATGGAGGAGCCCTCCAGAACCGAAGCTCTTTTTGAACTGGGCGCACGGAGCTGGAATTTTTGACTCCAGCGGCTCCATCCCACATGCGCCTGCTTTTTGCCTTGCGTCGCAACAGTCCCGCGCCGCTTTTCACCCCTCCGCACACGTTCCCGCGCCACTTTTTGCCTCGCGTCGCAAC
This sequence comes from Setaria viridis, assembly GCF_005286985.2. Taxonomy (NCBI): domain Eukaryota; kingdom Viridiplantae; phylum Streptophyta; class Magnoliopsida; order Poales; family Poaceae; genus Setaria; species Setaria viridis. The sequence continues at coordinate 45,030,303 of NC_048267.2, forward strand.
AGGCCAACAGCAGCGCCGGCAGCACCGTTTAAGGAAAAAAGAAAAGGAAAAGAAAAAAAAAGAAAAGGTGAAGGAAAAAAGAAAATGACTAAGAAAGGATATTATGGGTATTTCATATTTTATCTAACCATTTTAAACTACACGGAAGAGCCGTTTTGTCAAACGGTTTTTCAAAAGGAGGAGTCAAAACCAGAGAACTCACTCCACCAGAGGAGCCGGAGTCCTGCCAAACTGACCCCTAAGTCTATGCATTCTTTCTTGTTGGTGTGGACGTGTGGTGAGAGATCGAATCTGTAACCAAATGGTCGTCACCAGAAGGGAACAAGTATAGTACGTAAACAAGTGGGAGTAGGTTAATCAGGTCAAATCTCTCTGGATTTGGGCTAGCAGCAACCCTCCAAAAAGTGCTGACATGTCGGCTGGCTGCCGTTCGTTGCTGTCCCGTACTCACTCACACCCATGTGTTCCACGATCTGCTGCCACTGGTTTCGGCAGCGTACGCTGTTTCTGCCTGGGCCAGAAAGGCGGCAGAATCGGCGGAAAGCGCGGCGTCGCGGTCCAGGAACGACATGTGGCCCACGCCAGATGAACCGGAGGAGATTCCGCTCCGCCGGGCCGTGCGAACCGTGTGGGGGCGGCCTGGCTGGTGGCCACGACAGCCCCCGCCGCAGGCCTCCTCGCACGACAGCCCGGGTGAGCGAGCCGTGGACGCCCAGCCCAACCGCTAACGTCGCGCGCGTGGCTGCCGGTGCCAACGCCGACGGGCGCCGAGGCAAAACCGCACGACCGCTGCTCTGCCCCGGCAGTCACCCCCTGCCAAGTGCCAACGTCCCCCGCGTGGCCCACGCCGCCGAGCGGCACGGCTGTCTGCGTGGACAAGAGCGAGCTGCGCGGCTTCCGCGCCGCGTGGCGTGCGGACAGCGGCCGTGCCCGTGCCCGTGCCGACCGTCAACCTGTCGAGCGGACTTGCACGGGGCGCGCCATGAACGTATGGTTCAGGCAGTCCTGACACTGGGCGTAGTGGACTGCGGCTGTGTGAGCCTGGTGACGTCCACCGTGCGCGATCCGGTTCTCTCGACGGTTCCTGGCGACACGATCGCTCTGCTTCGCGACTCGACGTGCCGGCCTCTTTCTGTGGCGCCGCGGCATGATCCTATTTCCCAATTTCCAAACCACCGCACCTTTTTTGTTTGACCACCGCACGTATATATCCACGGCTGCCGCCGGGTGCCAATCACAGGCGAACACACGTCGCGCCGCGGGCTCGCCACGGTCCGCCGGGCCGGCGGCGGCGTTGTCAAATGTCAAGCCCGCCACTACCACCTCGTGCACCGCCTGTCGGTGACCGGCGTGACATGGCCGTCCTTGGCCGCGCGTTCACGTGGCAGCGCGCCGAATCGCCGATGCACCCGTGGAGCCGCCCCGCGCCTCCAGTTCTTTTATCTCGCCGCAGGAGAGGAAGCGGACGAAGCCGGCGACAGCGACCCCGCACGGCATTCCCGTTCCGTGGAAATATCGGCGTGGCCCAGCCAGGAGCTCGAGATGGCGTCGTCGTTTCCTCCGCGGCGCCAACGGTAACTCAAACAGTCAAAAGCTACTGCCAGCACTTTGTTTCACTCTCGCTGTCACTACTCCAGAGGAAAATGACAGCTTGTGCCGTGCAACACCAGTAGGGAAATTCTGTTCCGCCCACGTGTACACGGTGAAGCTGAGGGACAAAATAACAGTAACGGCACTGTATGAGATTTACTGTCTCACCGGTCAGCAGGGGCCTGGCAAGTGAATGAGCTTGATGAGTGGCGCAGTAAACATGGGCCATTTAAAAGCGGAGAGGTGGCAGGCAGCCGAGGAAAGCGGATGTGCCCCAAAGATCCCCTTCCCTTCTCTCTCTCTCTCTCTCTCATCCTCCTCCTCTGCCTGCCCTGCCTGCCCAGAGCTGACTTTTGCTCCTCCCCTTCTCTCTCTTACCACGCTCGCTTCGCTTTGCCCCCCAGCCTCATGTTCTTCCTCGCCTTCCTGTAGCTTCCACCCCACTCCCACCGCCGCCCCCTCCGCTCCAGCCGAATCCCCCCACTAGCGCTCCCCAATTGGGCCCTAGGCCCCCGCCCGCCCGCTTAAAAATCCGGTTTTGGGGAGCCTTGCCGCCGCAGATCGGGGGAGACGCTCCCAGTTCATTCGGTCGGGCGGTGTCCGAACCTCCCCCCCCCCGTTCGTTCCTTGGTGGCGCGTCTTCTTCCCGGGGGGTGGTGCTCGGATGAGCTGCTTCGTGTGCTTCGGATCGGCCCAGGATGGGGAGGCCAAGAAGCAAGTCGCCGACGCCAAGGACCCGCGCAAGGACGGGCCGCCGGATCGCGGGGTGGCCAGGGTCGGATCAGGTGCGCGCGTGTGCCGAACTGGATCTCGGAACTGTTCTTCGCTTCTTTGCTGCGGCTTTGAGCTGTGCGGCGTTAGGCTTGGTCGTGTTTTCTTTTCGTTGCTTGCTGCGCGTGAACCATGAGAGTTTGATGGAGAGAAATTAGGTGTGAACCTGCATAGGGGAGATCATTCCGGTAAGCTTAGTGGTTAGGGATCGGCGGAGACAAGCTTTGTGCTGCATTTGGTGGGGGGACAGCACGTGAACGCGTCCTAGTGCTAGGCTCATTTGTGGCTATGACATTTAACTCCATCTCGAGCGTTACCAGCACACGCGTCCGTAGAGAGTGTCTGGAAGCGCGTTAGGCTGGCTGGATACAGATATATAGTACAATACTAGTATTAGTATTTGTTTTTCGGGAATAATGGAAGCCACGAACCTCAATAGGTGGGTGGAAAGCGATGGATGTGTTGTTGCAATTCTTCAACTTGGTAAGAATCGAGAGGATTCAGGCACCGAGACATGATAGCCATTATGATGATTTGCCTCTCGGGGATAGGTTTGGACTTTGGACTTTACGCCAAGTATTTTTCCACCTAAGCAGCTTCCCATGTCTGTGATGTGCAAGTGCAAATAGTGTGCAGTGGCTTGGTGGTGTGATGTCCTGATAATCTAGGATAGATTATAGTGGCCTTATGCAGTGTAGAGAAGATCGGGGATGGGGGTTTATAGGAAGTACTTGCTTGGTCATTACATCCTTGTGATTATGCTTTCATGTTTAGCAAACTAGCCATTGCAAGTGACCTTCTGATTGCCAAACTGAATTGTTTTGGGCTGGCCATTTATCTGCTTACAAAACTGTTTTAATACCGCGGGGAGAGAAATATCCTTAAAAGTAAAGTAGAGCATGTAGAGTTGCAGGGAGTGCTACATCCTTGTGCTACCTTTCTTCATATTCTACTGATATGATGCTGCTTCTCTGAGTTCTGCACCTTTTTTATGTTGAATCATTTAATGTATATCTGCTTGCTGATTCAATGGGTAATATTTTTTGCTTAGATAAATCTAGATCACAGGGTGGATCAGACTCTAAGGATATAATTATCCATAGGGATGGGAACAGTCAAAATATTGCAGCACAGACTTTCACTTTTCGTGAACTTGCTGCTGCCACGAAGAATTTCAGGCAAGATTGCCTATTAGGGGAAGGAGGTTTTGGCCGTGTATATAAAGGACGTTTGGAGAATGGGCAGGTAAGTCTCTCTGAAACCATCTTGGCACATTGGCATGTTGTCTGTAATGCTAAGTCCTCTCAATTTTGGGTCTTGAGTGGTTTGATTGAAATATTAATTAAAATGCTGAAAGTTACTGTGTTTTCTCTTGAATGTACACTCGCAGTCGTCCTGGATGCTAACCAAATAATTCTACTTGTGTACTTGGATCAGTCCTGGATACTAACATAATTCTACTTCCCAGGCTGTTGCTGTGAAGCAACTTGATCGTAATGGTCTCCAAGGAAATAGGGAATTTCTGGTTGAGGTTCTCATGCTCAGTCTCTTACATCACACTAACCTGGTCAATCTAATTGGCTATTGTGCTGACGGTGACCAACGCCTTCTTGTTTATGAGTTTATGCCATTGGGGTCACTAGAAGATCATCTGCATGGTTTGTGTATCTTCCCTGTCATCTAGTCTTCTGAAATTCCATGAGTGCCTGTAGAAACGTTAAGGAAAGCATCGTGTTACTCTGTAGGAGTGCCATGCTTCATCTGACTGTTAAACATGTACTACTCTTGACTGTAACTGTGCACTTAGGTTGGTAGATCGTAATTCTTGGTTCAGCTTAAAAGTTAAAACCACCAGCATGTATGTTGTATAACTATTGGACCTATCATATATGATATATGTTTGTGTGCTAAAAGTTCACATATTTTGGCTGACAGTGTGTAATTTTCATATGCTAAAATGAATCTGTTGATTTTTGCTTGGGACTGCTGTGTGTATTAGCCAGACCCATGGATGAAGCTTGCTGATTGAAAAGTTGAAAACTGTAAGATTAAGATTGAAAAGTTGAAAACTGTAAGATCAAAACTGCAGAAAGAAAAAGATAATGAGAAAAAAGAAACACCAACACTCAGAAGGCTCTCAATTCGAACACAAGAAATGATAACCTTAGATGGTTACTTTTTTTTCTCTTACTATGAGTTTAGTTTCATCGTCTTTATATTTTATTCCATTCTTCCAATTCTTGGGAATCGCAACTTTCTGGTCTATGGTCTAGTAACTGAGGCGTATCCTTTTTGTAATATAGATCTGCCAAAAGATAAAGAAGCTCTTGATTGGAACACACGGATGAAGATAGCCGCTGGTGCTGCTAAGGGCTTAGAGTACCTTCACGACAAAGCCAGCCCTCCTGTTATTTACAGGGATTTCAAGTCGTCAAACATTCTTCTTGGAGAAGGATTTCATCCAAAGCTATCTGATTTTGGCCTTGCAAAACTTGGTCCGGTTGGTGACAAGACACACGTTTCAACACGTGTGATGGGTACATATGGCTACTGTGCCCCGGAATATGCAATGACTGGGCAGCTCACAGTTAAGTCCGATGTGTATAGCTTCGGTGTTGTGTTCCTTGAACTGATCACAGGGCGCAAAGCAATTGACAACAGCAAGCCCCAGGGGGAGCAAAACCTAGTGGCATGGGTATGTTTGTCTTTTGACTGCATGCTGCTCTTTTTATGTCAGCATTCATACTGAAACACTTTGAAAATCATGCTATGTATGCTTACAAATGAATTCCTCTCATGATTCTACAACTCTGTTGTCTAAAATTGGCAATTGCTATTCGACACCACTGTCTACTACAGTCTTAAATAGAAACATTTCTATGCAGACAGTTTTATCTGGAAAACTGATACAGCTCATTTATTCTGCAGGCTCGTCCACTGTTCAAGGACCGAAGGAAATTTCCTAAAATGGCTGATCCTAAGCTTCAGGGCCGCTTCCCCATGAGGGGTCTATATCAGGCCCTAGCTGTTGCTGCCATGTGTTTGCAAGAGCAAGCTGCCACACGCCCTCATATCGGGGATGTCGTCACTGCCCTCTCATATCTTGCTTCTCAGGCATATGACCCAAATGCCCCTGTTCAACACAGCCGGAGCAATTCATCTACCCCCAGGGCCAGAAACCCTGCAGGGTGGAACGACGACCAGCGCAGTGTGCGGTCACCAAATCATCATTCTCCAGACCTGCGGAGGAGAGACGCTGCCAGGGCATCAAAGTATGGAGCAGAGGTTAGCCGAACTAGCTCTACTGGCGGTTCTGGTCGGCGGTCAGGATTGGATGAGATGGATATGACAGGTTCACAAATGGGTAGTCCAGCTCAAACTGGAAGGAGAAGAGAAACTCCAAGGGCTGCTGCTGACAGGCAGCGTGCTATCGCGGAGGCCAAAATGTGGGGGGAATATTCGAGAGAGCGATCAAATGGCCATGGTAGCTTCGATAGCACAAATGAGTAAAGCCGACAGGTTTCTTTCCAGGCATCACTTCAGAAGAGGGGTGAGTTCGAGTTCACCCACCATCACCAAAAGGGATCCGGTCTCGGATACATGTCAACGGTTCCGCTCGGTCCCATTATCTGTGAATAAGGCGTTTCTTGCTCTTTTCTGCATCCTCCTGGCGTCCATTCGTTGCGAATGTGATTGTGTTACATGCTTGGGTGGAGCAGAGGAGCCTGTAGGATTCAGTTGAAGAGGGTAGAATTGAGAAGAGAGGGTGCACAGAGTCGCATTTGACGAGTGCGTTTTTTGCGGTTAAATGATATAAGCATATGCATGCTCGATTTCTTCTATGTTGTGAATGTATAACTCGGTGTCAGGCTTGGCTGCCTGAGCTTCTTTGTGAATTCCGGTTTGGATATGTATAACAGGCTATGATGTTTAGTACAGCTGTTTTTTCCCCCCCTGGATCCCTTCTCCTTTCATTCATGTTAAGAGTAGCCACGACGCCTGCATATTTGTATGAGCGTGCTGTACTCAAAGTTGTAACATGTGCAGAGGACTGCTGAGCACGATGAGCAACCCGATCACTGTCGGCGCCGGCAGCAAACCGTTCCCGAGCTCTCAGGCGGCCGGTATTGCTGGGGCAGCTTGATCAGTCCGTCCTGAAGGAGATCATAAGAGGGAACTCCATCAGAGATCTGCTTCTTAGCCTACCTTTCAACTGGTTCACCGGATACAGTGCTACTCTTTCCTCTCCCAGAGACCAAAATGGACCTCCAGGTTGCACTTTGAAAGACCAATCTTTTCACCACGAGCTCGGGGCCGGGCAATGGCGAAAATTCTCGAAAGCCGCGTTTGACGAGTGGGAACGAAGTGGTGGCGATCGAGAGGACGGCGGTCCCATCATCTTCAGATGAGAAACGTTTCAAGATTCCTTTCCGCGAATAGAACGAGAAACATCAGCCCGTGTCGCCGCCGCCGCCGCCGCTGGCCACAGCAAAACGGATGGCCATCTGAACGATTGCGAAGAAGAGGAAGGTGGGAGGAGGACCCGGCATGGCCACGGGCCCACGGCGGCGACTGGGCGGATCGCCGGGATCCGCACTCGCTGGTACGTGGGACCTGAACGTCAGGTCTGTTTGACTCGCCTGCGGGCCCACCGGTCGGTGAAAGAGGAAGGGCTACGGATTGTGGGAGCGGGTGGATATTTGCAGGCTGCGACTTTTGGCCGGGCCGCCGGGGTAGGTGAGGGCACTCCGCCAACGCGATTCGCGCAGGCTCGCTGCAGATCAAAAGGCCCGGCAGGGGTCCGAACTCCAAAGTCCACCGTGCCTCCCTCCTCCTCCCCGCACCGCACTGTGCAGCAGAGGCTCTCCGCCCGTCCGCCGCGCCCGACGGTCGAGCACGCCTCGATCCAGATCCAGGTAACCTCCGTCCTCCCACCGCGACCGCGCCTCTCTCTCTCCCCGCTCCCGTAGGCCGTAGGTGTCGTCCTCCCGTCCCGAATCGGTTGATCCCGAATTTTGCGCGTCAGGATGTCCTAGCCTAGCTCTCGCTTGGATGGATTCGCTGTTACGTTCCGCGCTGTTCGCCGGGACTTTTGTTTGTTGGTAGCCGCGCGCGAATCCGCTCGCTACTTTCTGAAATGGATGCTCCTGATCCTATCGGAATCTCTTACGAATTGACGTTACCGATGGACCTTTGATGCGAGAGTTGTTCTCGTCGTTTAGAATGGTCCGTTGGATTTTGCTAGACATTGTTACCTGCTGTAGTAGTTCACCTGGTAGGCGAGTTACCTCTGAAATCTTAACATGCATGACGCAAGTAGTCATCAGTCAGCACTGGCAGTCGAATTCCCCGAGTTGTCCATTATTCATGGCATTGAGATCTCTGTGAAGTGGACGGAAAGCGTGGGCACAACCTCCGTTACGTTTGTATTGAGATCTCTGTGAAGTGCACCAATAAACCTGATGTGTTTGGTGCTTGTGTGTCCAGGTAGGAGATGGCTCTCACAAGAATTGGCCTCGCTGGCCTTGCGGTCATGGGGCAGAACCTTGCCCTCAACATTGCGGAGAAAGGGTTCCCCATCTCAGTCTACAACAGGACGACCTCCAAGGTTGATGAGACGGTGCAGCGCGCCAAGGTGGAGGGAAACCTCCCAGTATATGGTTTCCATGACCCTGCATCCTTCGTGAGCTCCATTCAGAAGCCCCGCGTCGTCATCATGCTTGTCAAGGCTGGGGCGCCGGTCGATCAGACCATTGCCACCCTTGCGGCGCACCTGGAGCAGGGCGATTGTATCATTGATGGAGGAAATGAGTGGTATGAGAACACGGAGAGGAGGGAGAAGGCAATGGAGGAGCGTGGGCTCCTATATCTTGGCATGGGTGTCTCCGGAGGAGAGGAGGGTGCCCGCAATGGCCCGTCATTGATGCCTGGAGGCTCCTTTGAGGCGTACAAGTACATTGAAGATATTCTTCTAAAGGTGGCTGCCCAGGTCCCTGATAGCGGCCCCTGTGTCACATACATTGGCAAAGGTGGATCAGGTAACTTTGTCAAGATGGTTCACAATGGAATTGAATACGGTGACATGCAACTGATTGCTGAGGCATATGATGTTCTCAAGTCAGTTGGCAAGCTCACAAACAGTGAACTGCAGCAGGTGTTCTCTGAGTGGAACAAGGGTGAGCTCCTCAGTTTCTTGATTGAGATCACAGCCGACATTTTTGGTATCAAGGATGAGCAGGGTGAAGGCTACCTGGTCGACAAGGTCCTGGACAAGACCGGGATGAAAGGAACTGGGAAATGGACGGTCCAGCAGGCTGCTGAACTCTCTGTGGCTGCTCCTACAATTGAGGCATCCTTGGACTCCAGGTTCCTCAGCGGTCTGAAGGACGAACGGGTCGAGGCTTCCAAAATCTTCCAAGGTGACTACTCCACTGGCCTACCAGTGGACAAGGCGCAGCTGATCGAAGATGTGAGGCAAGCTCTGTACGCCTCCAAGATCTGCAGTTACGCGCAGGGCATGAACATCATCAAGGCCAAGAGCTCAGAGAAGGGATGGGCCCTCAACCTTGGTGAGCTAGCAAGGATCTGGAAGGGAGGGTGCATCATCCGTGCCATCTTCCTTGACCGCATCAAGAAGGCCTACGACAGGAACCCCGACCTTGCCAACCTTCTTGTGGACCCTGAGTTCGCCCAGGAGATCATGGACAGGCAAGCTGCATGGCGCAGGGTTGTCTGCCTAGCCATCAACAATGGTGTTAGCACCCCAGGCATGTCTGCGAGTCTGGCCTACTTCGACTCCTACCGCAGGGACAGGCTGCCCGCCAACCTGGTCCAGGCACAGAGGGACTACTTCGGAGCTCACACCTACGAGAGGGTTGACATGCCTGGTTCTTTCCACACCGAGTGGTTCAAGACTGCGCGCAACTCCAAGATCTGAGCTGCTGCTGCTGCGCAAACGGCATGCCAAAACACGATAAGACATGGTTTCGTGTCTTCATATACTGCCGTGTGTTGAGTAATCAGTCATATATTGCTTGCAAGGAAGCTCTGGTTGGATTTTTATTTTCCATGCGCATTGCTTAAGCTAGATCAGAAAGTAGTTCCGGATGGAGAACATTTAAATTTGTTGAACTTTGCTAATTATGTTTGTAAGTTTATTACATGAATAAAAGCAGGCATGCTCGCGTTTAGTTCTCTGTATGTTAATCGATCATTATATTTTCTTTTGCCTTGAAAAAAAACTATTTCTCCTGTAGTAGTTCTCTCGTCTCTGTGTTGCTGCACTGAGCTGTTGACTGGTGATTGTCCTAGCACATCTAAACTAGGATTGATGAACAACTTTGCAATAGCTTAGTATCATTTCACACGAAAAGACGCTCATACTGCCTGTTTAAAGGAAACACAATATGCTCCAGGCTTACACCAGATTGGATGATTGGATGAATTATTGATTTTCATGTGCATTTGTCAAATATCGGCACACATATTTGCAAAGTGAACAATATGTTACGAAATCACATTTACAGCAAGCATCTCCAAATCTGCATGCTCCTTCCACCCTCCTGTTTGGTGCAGGAATAATTCAACAGCAAGCATCACGAGGGAGATGAGAGGGAACATCTGTACAGTGCTAACTCTGCACATTACTGATTCGTGATGCTATCGTGATATACACATCATATACTGGTTCACTGGGCACTGAATCCTCTATCACTCGACAAACCAGGTTGCTTCGACAATACGACATTACCGTTGAGGTCCATCTGATACTGCAATTTGCTGTAGTCCATGACGATTCTGCAGCTGCTCCAGTCTTCTGCATGCATGCTGACGCCGAGATAGTATATATGGTCTCGCACGCTGGTTCCAGTTACCGACCTGAATACCAAAGGATTCAAAGATGATTATGAAAAATGCCGAAAAGTTTAAAGTGAAGAGAAGAAAAGGAAATGGTAGCAATGCATCTGCTGCGTTCTTTCATCTGAGATTTGAGAGAGATCGAGGACCTGCTGCATGTTGGGTCTTCGCCAGAATCATCGCAGATCTTCTCCACAGAGTACATTAGGGTTCCTAGTCCAACGTTATGGATCCATACCTGAAGAAATGAAAAATAAAATATTTGAGTCTAGGGCAGCATATAAACCAGGGGTACCAGCTATTTGTAAAAGTGGAATAGTAAGTAATTCTGCTGTAGAGTGCATAGCATACCTCTCTTGGGAAGTGGTGGTAGGTCTTCTGTGGGAAGAATGAGAAGTATGGTGGCAGGTGAGGCACGATATCGTGGGCATGAGTAACTCGAATTGCATGAGGCAAGTATGTCTTGAAATAAGAGGCAAAAGCAGCATTGCCTATACGAGGCTGCCCAAACGTCATCAGTCTTACGCCATCCAATCTGTAGTTCACCTAAAAGAACGTATACATTTATTTTTAAGTGTAGAAGTTAAACAAGGAGGAAGAAAGCTATGGTGAAACAGCCCCCCCCCCCCCTCCCCCACCCACCCATCCACACACACACAATTTTTTTATCTAAAGCTATCTTTATGGGAAAATTCTAACTGCTCAGACAAGCGGAAGATTGTCTGGCACTCAAAATAAAATTTAGGTTGTTAAATGGAAGATGAAAACGCATCATCCCCACAACAAGCTAACTCAACGGCTGCATATATATAGGCATATAGCTACCAAGCATAAGTTGCTGAAGAACAAAGAGTAACAAAAGCTTACAGCACAAGTGCATATGCTTCAGGAAAGGTTCAGTACTTACAACAAGATCCAGTGCACAAAATGAAGCCATAGCTCCACCCATTGAATGCCCCGTGATCATGATTGGAATATCTCCGTAAAATTTCCTAGTCTTTTGAATACCACTGACTACCCCATCACGTAGTGTTGTGTTGTGGTAAGCAGAATAAAACCCTCGGTGCACCTATAACAAGGTACAATACTAAGATGATATATGAATTGGTTATATAAAAAGTGCAGTTTAATTATAATCCTTCAGCTATGCTCACCATCGCTTCAGGCATGCCAGGGTAGTCAAGATCAAGTTGTTTCCATAACAAGTCCTCTACCCAATTCTGGATGCTGAGAAATTGGCAGTCAGTGCAGTTGGGTTAACAAAGTACATTTTACACATTGCACGCAGATATGTCAAGTTGTCAACTAAAGGCCATGTAGTTCTAACAGGTAAAATGCATCACAGTGAACCATAGTAGTACATAATTGATTTATTCATTTAAGTTTAAAGTGGCAGAACTTCTGAATTGAAAACGAGAATAGCATTTTCCTAAGAACTAAGCAAAGCAAGATATATGCTATGTACCTGTTCTCTTGAGTTCCTCTAAACACAACAATGGTAGCATTGATATCACTAGCATAACCAACATATGCCTGCTTATTCATTAAAACATGATCAGTATACTATAAGACAGGGAGATAAAGATCTGAATAAAGAAGGTAAGGAAGAACCTCCAAGCAGTTCTCAACATCTACAACAATCTCTATCATCTCGAACCCCTGGGTCATCCAATAAGATTTCATCATCAATCTCCAAAATTACATGAATTGGAACAGCAAAACTCAGAACACACGTGAGTGGTAGCGAAGGCTTACCTTGATCAAGTCACCGCATCTAGCACATGTCCAAGTAAACAATTGTGTCAAATCAGCAGTATAGATCTGCAAAATATCACAAGGGTTAACTACAAAACATGGTAAAGAAAAGCATAAATAAACCTAACTAATAGTGGTATATTTCTGTATGAATTTTGCATAAATAGTGGAAGGAATTAGTTGAGCATTGAGGAAAAACTAAGGGAAAAAAAGGTAAATGAGCTTACTGCTGCAGCATACTCCACAAGTATCTTGGCAAGAGTGGAGTTGTATATGGTAGTGGAGGGATTATGTTTACTCGTAAGTTCTGTTTAGTAAAGCATCATCATCAAGATTCATTTACAAAGTACTGAAGAGTAATATGGAACATGATGAATACATGGAGACAAACCAGCTAATAAAACTAATAGTATGTATCATGGAAAATATAATCACACAGAAAATTTCTTCAAAAGTTAAGTGGAAATATGCGACACCTCTGAATCAAATCTGTATGCAAACTAATAATTTACTAATATACAGAAAATATTGGCATTGCTTGTTCAAGACAACCTGAATATGACCAGGCTACAAAACCATACCAACAAGACACGCCTCCAACATTTTCAACTTCCATAATTAAAATGAAGAAGCAAGGTAATTTTATACTACTAACTAAAATGGGTTATTGTAAAGACATGGGCAGAGCATGTTTCTTCATAGCACTATAATTTGCAATCTAAGTGGTATACTATTTTGCTTAGAAATATAAACAGCTTCTCAGTTCATCATCCGTTGACTTCTGAAAAATTTGACGCGCTAAGTATATCCCATCTGTTTGCAGATTGTTTCTTTGTTTCACAAATACTCCCATCCTCGTAGCAAACCAGACCAAAATAAGTGCAATGAGTGAGCACCTCAATAGCAAGCGGGCATAGGTCAAGCAGAACATTGTGGAACCAAGAAACAGAAAAAGGGGCCTAATGTATTACCTCTCCCTGAGCAAACAGCAAGTAAGCAGAGCAAAAGAGCCACCCTGAGCAACCCGCGGCGCTCCATGCCCTGAAAATAAACACAGAGACAATCCAAACGCATTCAAAATCACGAGGGATTGCTCACGAAGTCAACTAATTATGGCAGATTGGGCGAAATTACTCCGTACCGGAGGCCCGAATCGGCTGAAACCCAGGATGAAATCCCGTCGCGCGCGATCGCGGGCCGCAAGGGAATCGGGGGAGAAGACCGGAGTATCCCCGATTGGTCAATCCGAACTTGCACGGAATCTTATTCTGGCAAGCAATCCGATTTCTGACTTGCGAGGCTCGGGAACAGCCGGGAAAGAAGAGCGAGCGGAGCGGAGTACTAAGTCAAGAAGAAGGCGGAAAATAAATAAATTATAGGACTGATAAATTATTAAGGGAGCCAAGAAGCGAGAGCACGAAATGGTGATTAGTGGTGATCTTATATAGAGGCAGAGCAACTGAGCAAGAACATTGGGTTGGTGTGAAATGACGCGGATACCCCCCCTGAAGCTTATCTGGATTTGGATCGGGAACGAAGCGGGTCGCAATCCATCCCCAGAAAGAAATGACAACTCCGACGAGTGAGAAGAGATGTCAGGAGGAAGCAGATGAAGAAATGGATGGCAAGAACGAACGAGCTGGGCACTAGTCACGATCGGCGCCCTGTTTCACCAAACAGATTCCGTTTCTCGTACGTGCCGGGGACATCGCAGCTAGATCGATCGAGCTTCCTATGGAGCTAGGGAGTAGCAGCATGCGATGCATCGATCCATCAGTTTGTTGAGGTGGTTATGCATGAGCTCGACGTAGCTTCTTAACGCGGCAACCACCGCAAAGGTTAACGAACGAGCTGTTCAGACAAGCACACAAAGCGCATGCAGCTACGCATGGACAGAGTCAGTTGTTTTTGCTTGGACGGATCAGGAGGTGCAGCTAGCACGTAACAAGGAAATTGCACTCACTGGGAAGGCTGGCACGTAACAAGGAACACCTGGCGCCTTCGATGGCACATACCGATTGCTCAGACGGATGCTGAGCTGGTAAACTTCACCAATTCTGAAGTCAACTTGGAAAAATCATCCCAGGCATGATGGAAGAACATGCACCTTCGGTTCTCTTTTCTGACTCTACCAGGGGAAACAAAACATTCAGAATTCTTTCGACGAGATAGTAATACTTGCACAAGTTGACTCCGGTATCTGATCAACAAATTTCAGTATGTATAGCCAATTTCTTCATACCTTTGAGCTCAGGTTAGAGATCAATATTTTTGCAGTGTCACGTTAGCAGCAAACACCTGCAAGCTGCGAACAGAATGGTCGCAAGTCAGCAAAAAAATGACTTGTTGGCAGGTGAAGTTGACTCCATCGTCGTCTTCATCCCCATCCCACCGAGAACTCATCCGTACTGCAGGGGTTCTCTTCTAACCTCAAGTCCAGTAACGGCGCCCGGGTGCATCTGATTCATGATTCATGGTGCGGGCCCCTTAGGCATCCAGAACCCTCACCTCCGTGGCGCAGACGGCCGGAGTCGCCGTCCCATTCGCACGGTCCGCCCTCTCCGATCGCCAACACGCACGCCCGGACCTCGCGGCGTGGAAGCTTCTCATCTGGTTCCTGGGTTGACGGACGCGGTGGGCACTCTGAGGCGGGTTTGTGGTGTGGGAGAAGCCATTCCGAAGTCCGGAGCCGCCATGGCGGTCGCGGACAGAGCTCGCTGGTCTCCGGTGACTGCAGTCAACAATTTTTACAAAATCACCCCTCATTTGGATCGCGACTATTAATCGCGGTCCGATATTTTACGTAAGACTCCCTGAACTGGGTCGCGATTAATATATAGTCGCGATCCGGGTTTTTATATAAAAATCCCTGAATGGGTATACCAGTTTTCGAAATAGTCCCTCCGCATCCTCTTCTCCCATGGGCCATGGCTGATGCTCCTCCCTTCTCGTCCGGCGACGGCGACGGCGACGGCAGCCTCGTCGCGGCGAATAGACTCCCGCTCCTCCTCCGTCTCTACCTCCCACCTTCTCAGACGGGTTTCTGCCGCCGCACCCCGCTCCTACTCGTCTCTCACCATGGATTTCAAGGTGGCCAACCCCCTCAAAAAAGAGTACAAGGTCGACGAGGAGGGAGAAAGGGACCGTGTGCGCTGCTGTGGATAGGACGATCACGAGCAGGGGGTATGGCGACTAGAACGGAGTGAGGCTTCGCGGCCGGATCCATCTTGGCCCTCTCTCCCCTCCGGCGGTTCCCCCTTTGCTTGCTCGCGCGACTGGCGCGGTAGGCGGAGACTTGCCTCTTCTGCGGCGGCGACGGCAGAGGTAATCCGATGTTTATTGCCATGACTGCTTGCTTATGAGTTTGACCTAGTACTTTACAGCTGTTACATGCTTCAATCGCTCTCTCCCTGATTCCTATAATAGATATTCTGTTCATCACCACAAAGCGACACAGATGTAATTCTTTAATCTGATATTGTCCAATTATACTAGTATAAAGTTTCGTACAGACTGATCATGCAATTCATGAACTGGAATGAACTACACACACTCCTTCCCTTCAATTTTTTTTTAAATGAATCCTAGGCTGCAGATGTTGCCCAGAAAGTTTTCTTAAGAGATGATGGAATTTGCTCCTCATCCTTTTGATTTGACCAAAAACTGGGGAAAAAACGTGCAGATGGTGACTCAAATACCAAATCAACAAATTTCAGTAGTCAATTTCTCGATAACTTGTAGATCAGGTTACAGATCGACCTTTTTCAGCATCCACATTGATAACTGTAGAATGATTTACAACTCAGCATAATTTATTTCATATGAATTTGAACTTAACTGAACTTAACATCAGGGAACCAATGCCTTGCTTTGTGCTGCTCATCTCCTATGCACATCTCAGAAGATGATCATCACTGCCTTGAGGAGGCTTGAAGGTGTCTCCCCATCTTAGCAGCAAGGGTAGACGGCGATGCAGCGCCTGCGCCGGGGAGGTGTGCACATCATCAGCAGCAGCAAGGCAAGGACGATGGTGACGAGCAGCCCCAGCAGGTTGAACGCTGGCTCATCATCTTCCTGGCTGCAACACAGCTTGCCCATGTTAACTGTTAGAGGGGGAGGAGGAGATGAGTTCTTGGTAGGATGATGATGAAGGAGAGGAGGGACTTGGTTAAAGGCTTCTTTCTTGGCTTGTGGAATTTCTTATGGCAACGACTCTGGATACAGGTCAGTCTTTCTAGTCGGTGGTATGTCTGATACGAACCTTCTTTGCTTTCAGGCTTTTGTTTTATGCCTGTGGGTCTTAGTTGTTGAGGCATCACTATCCATTTTCCATGTTGCAATTATTTTTTTCTTTGGTCCTTTTGGTTGGAGATAAGACAAAGGCGACTCACTCAACCAATCAATCCCGCACCAACTAGCACCACCACCACCCGACTAGGATAAAGTTAGCTACAGGCACATCAGTAGGAATGTTATATAACTTAACTGGCATCAACTTCCTGGTCTTCCTTTCAGTATATCCTGGTCAAATTCATATTTTTCTGATCTGTACTGTCATTATCAAGTATTAATTTGGATAGGTAGCATGTGCTGATACTGCTGAAAAACCAGGTTGTCTTCAATAAGTTGCTGTTTTTTTTTCCAGTATAGCTATGGAGTTGTGGCCTGTGGTATGTTTTTCTAAAATTTTGCTTCATTCACAGGACACAGTCAGATCTATATGTAGCAATTATATGTGGACCGTCAACATCAACTTGAATTCTGGTATGTACATCATTAGTACTTTAATTAAGAGACACTTGTTCGGTTGTTCCCACCGTATCATATCATATACAATGCTAACTGCAATTAAGTACCCTTCCTCATGTGCATAATGACTTTTAAAAATGGCTACCCAACTCTTTTTTTTAGGTAAATACAGTAGGGGAGGCCCCTACTGTGTTAAATATATTAAAATAGTGTTAAAAAAAACTGTACAGAAAGAAAGAAAAGAGGTTAGAACAGATCTACAAGAAGCAGGGAAAAAATGACATCTAAGGAAAAAAAAAAGAGCAAGTGAGTTAGTTAGCGTAAGGAGTCTATCCAAGCTAGAAAAGGAGCTCTTTTATCGCTCTTGAATCTGTGAGCCTGCAGAGTAGCATCTTCTACAAGTTGATGCTTCCAAGAAGAGAGGCTTGGCTGCTTATTTTCAAAGATAAGGTTGTTTCTTTGTTTCCAAATGTTCCAGGCAGCAATGATGAACACCTCCATGAAAAGAAGCTGTTGATTGTTTTGCTGGGTTTCTATCATCATGCTAAAGAAGGGAAGAGATGATTTCCACTCATCATGCTAAAGAAGGGAAGAGATGATTTCCACTGTAATCCAATAGCTTGCCAGCAGGAGATGCTAAACTCACAGCCAAAGAAGAGATGAAACGCTGTTTCTTCAGTGTTAAGTCTACAGAGGATGCAATTGCAGTTGTTGTCATTTATCTTTAGGTTTTTCCTCCTGAGAAGATTCCTTGTATTCAACATATCCATGAGAAGAAGCTAAGAGAATACTTTAAGCTTGTTGCTGCACCGCGATTTTCATATTCATAAAAAAGGTTCTGGTGGCCTGACATGTATGTATGAGAAGTTGTAGAACTTCTTTGATGAATAGTTGTTGGAACCCCAAATGGACTGCCACGAATCCTTGTTTCCTTCATGCACTTGTATCCCTTGTATCAGTACTTGTAGACTTTGAAATTCCTGAAAAGCTTGTTCTGATAGAGGTAAATAAAATTGATCCTCTATGATATTGTTTGTCAAAAACTTTAGAACTGATATATTTTTGTCCTTTGCAAATGAGTATAATCTCGGGAATTTGTTCTGCAGTGGCTACCCAACTCTTGATGCATCATTTTGCCAGTACCATTTACATTTTAAATTTTTGAATAATGAAAAGACAACCTGTACTAGAACAGAACATGCTGACTTAATGTACTGTTCTGTGTCCTTGAATTGGCTAATGCAACAAACTCATCAACAACTATTTACCAACTAAATTGAAATCTCATGGTCAGTATAACTGCTACTAAAATGGTACTTACAAATATGTTAATGCTGTATTACAATTTACACGGAATGACAGTCACGTTATCAGTTCTGTAAGTATGCAGCAGTAAGAAGTAAGAACACATATGCATGCACAAATTCCTGTGACTAAAAGGAACAGAGCACATTGAACAATCAATGATGCATACATGTCATCTGCCATGGTACATCATTTTCAGTTCAAAGCCAATGCACTTGGAGCAGGAGCCTTTTCATCATCATCATCCTTCTCTGGGACAGCCAACTCCTCTGCCTTTTCCTCAGTTATGGTCTCCTTGGAATCAATGGTTTGTTTCCCATCTGATTCCCCTGCACATGGGACGAATGAAATTTTGTGTCAGTACATGATGATGCACTAGAGCAGAACTATAGACATGCTTCCATGTAGGGAATGATGGCGTCAAGAAACAAAATGATTAGAAGTTAAGGATAGCTGCAAATACATGATTACTTGGGCCCTGATCACTTGTTGACATCATGACCATAATAGAAGAAATTACTGTTAGCGTATAGCAAAATTAGCAATCAAGAATTCAGCTTACCATCCTCATCTCTCAAAACTGCACTAGAATTCGCCTCCTCTAGCTCTTTGGAGACACTCTCCTCATCCTGCTCGATCTTGATCTCCCCAACGTTGTCCACCCTCCCGTCCTCCACTTTCAATGCCTCGACAACTTCGGTCACCACCTGCTCAACAACAGTAGGATCTGGGAGCTCTGCATCATCTTTTACCTCATTATCTTCAGAAGGTTTAGATTGCTCTGCCACCCCCACCTCCCCTTCCATTGTGCTATCAACTTCGGTCATGGACTCATCCTCAAAAACAGTAGGCTCTGGGAGCTCTGACTCATTTTTCACCTCTTCATTGTCAGAAGGCTCAGGTTGCTCTGCCACGTCCTCCTCCTTGGCAACCGGGGCAGCCGTTAAGGTGACAATGTCATTGTCTTCGCTTGTCGGGGCAGCTGCCAAGATAACACTGCCATCGTCCTTGGTCGCAGGGGCAGCCGTAAAGGTAACACTGCGACCATCCTTGGTCACGGGGGCTACCGGTTTTGCAAAGGTGACACTGCCATCCTCCTCGGTCGCCATGGCAACTATGCCATTGTCCTTTGTTGCTGGGGCATCAGCGAAGGTAACAATGTCGTCATCCTTGGTCACAGGGGCAACTGGTACTGCAAAGGTCACACTTCCATCCTCCTCAGTCACCATGGCAACCGTGTTGCTGGTCTTGTTCGCCGGGGCAGTTGCGAAGGTAACACTATCATTGTCCTTGGTCACGGCATCATACGGTACTCTGAAGGTAACACTGCCATCCCCCTCGGTCACCATTGCAACTGGGAAGGTGACACTGTCATCCTCCTTGCTCTCCTCGACATCATCCTCGGACGATGCATCATTCTCAGTCAGTGTAGCCCCATCATCCTCCATAGTTCCCATCTCTTTGTAGTCACCCTCGTTTTTCTTGTCCTCGACGGCTCCCTCCATCGATAACTCGACGGTGTCATCATTCTTGATATCTTCTTCCTCCTCGGCGATGACATTCTCGGTTGATGCCACGTCAGCCTTCTGATTGGCAACCATTTTATCCTTGAGAACCTCATCTTTCTTGTCCTCGTGTTCCTTATCCTTGGTGGCCTTCTCAGTCGATGCTTCTTTGTCCTTCCCAATGGTGATCACTTCTTTAGCGTCCTTGATAATTGCTTCATCCTTTTTGATTTCATCCTCTTTGTTCTCTGGAATTGCATTCACTGTTGATGGCGCATTGCCCTCCTTCACAACGAACGCTTCTTTGCTGTCCTTGACAACCTGATCAGCCTTGTTCTTGATCCCCTCCTCTTTCTCCTCCTCAATGGCCTTCTGCGTCGATGCGGTTGCGTTATCCTTTGTATCAGTGATCACCTTGTCATTGGCCTTCGGAGCTACGGCAGAGCCATTATCAGATGGTGGAGGTACACGGGACGGCTGGGTGGCGTCGGCGACGACGCTGGATTTCTTCCGGAAGCGGTTGCATCTGCTGCTGCCGGAATTGCCTTTGACCACAGCTTCTTTGGAGCCACCGCAGCCCATGGTGGCTCACAGGAGGAAATGGAGAGGAGAGAACGTCGAAGATGCAAAATGCAATGAGAGAAAGAGGAACTAATATGGGGTCTAGGATTTGAGGCAAGGAGAAGTCCTAGGAGATTAGGGTGTTATATGCCACGTGCATGCATGGATGGACAAGTCTCGTGGGAAAATGCATGCATACATGCATGATTTGACAAATTTAGTGAAACCATTAACAAACAACAGCTTTTCCCTCAACAAAAAAAAACAAAAGTCTTTGTTCAAGAGGTTGTGATTGTGACAAGTGTGCTAGTTGCCTAATTGTGGGCCATCATTGCTGTAAAATTTGCTTCATATAGAGAACTGTTTTTAACAAACCCATGTGCCTGCGGACTATCTTAATTAGCCAGTGGCGGAAGTGGAATTTTACAAACGAGTATACTTAAATATTCATATTTTATTCCTAAATATATATAGTTTACTATGTGTTTTTACAAGCGAAATATCTTTATTTTAAAATAAAAATAAATATTGATTAACTGTTCACTAAGAAACTAACAAATGTACAGGAGCACACATGATTTATATGCTTTGAGAGCACAAGTTCATTGGTTTTGTTGAGCCATCTCATTTGGGTTACAAGTCATGACATATCTAAATAGTTCTCCAAAAATTAATAATCGATCATAATATAATTGTGCTAACCAAAATACAAAGTATGGCTATTGCTCCCATATGATCATATTTATTTTGAACATATACAATTCCATTTTTTATATAGAAATATCATTATATTTTCTTTATAAATTTTGTTATCTAGAAGCATCTTTACAAGTAATAAGCTTTACATGATTTCTATATTATCTTTGAAGAATTATATATCTATTTAATTTAAAAAATATTCTAGAAGTATTCTTTGCGAGGTGACAACCGACATGTTATGTAAAAAAATCTAAATATTTTTATCAAATAAGGAAGGATTACCATTTATAATTTCTATTGGAATAAATGATGTGTATATATGCTGAAATATTCTATAACTTTAGATGGTACATGGGCAAATCATTTTTAATGAAGTTTAATTTCTATGATTGCTTCTCTTAGGTATTGGTACATGTGTAGGCAGTCTCCATCTTTGCAGATCAAGGTACTAAGATCGTCCAATAGCTGCATGATCAATGGTGTTATTCGCATA
Source organism: Setaria viridis (assembly GCF_005286985.2). Classification (NCBI taxonomy): domain Eukaryota; kingdom Viridiplantae; phylum Streptophyta; class Magnoliopsida; order Poales; family Poaceae; genus Setaria; species Setaria viridis. The sequence goes on from NC_048267.2 coordinate 45,051,588, forward strand.
GGCACCTACAAAGGAACCGATAAGGTATATACTTATGGTGTTATGGAGACTCGGTTACAGCAACACAAACTTTACTTTTGTGCTCATTGATGGTGTGAATGTATGTGATGTTGTGGCCCATTATATCCGAGCCTGGCATGGCCTGCTTCCTTTATGTACATCCATTTGCACGTGTTGCAGTGTTGATGAATGACAACATTAGAGTACCCAGCTGCCCGGCTCCATGATGGAACATGGAAAGATAAATAACGTTACATTTGGAGTCATACGCCGCTTCCTACACCCTCACGTGGTGATGAAATCTATCACCTCTCAAAATTGGATGAAAGAAAAATTGGATACTGGTGACACGAAACAATAGGACATGTTTCCAGAAAAATGGAAAAATCCTATACCAAGAAAAATTGGCAAATTTCTTAAAACCCCAAATCGGTTAAGACTGTGGTCATCGATTACCTTTAGGGTCTTGATGCCATCGTTGCTGTTGATGTGTGCACCTTTAGAGTCTTGATGCCATCGTTTGCTATTGATGCGTGCATTATGACTCCACAACCACAACTTTACTCGACGAGCTCTCTTATATACACATTCTCTGTGTACAACCTTGCTAGGGGCGGATCTAGGACCCGGGCTGAGGGGGGTAGGGGGGGTTGGCTGGTAGCCCGGGTCCATCTACGTACGTACGTAGCTCCAAGTACTCCGTGTGTAGTGTATTGGTGGTTAGCTTAGGAAAGAACGGCCTAGTAGTGGACAGCGTAAAGCATGCATGCTGCAAGAGACCCTCCCGGCACTAAAATTACACATGCATAATTTGATTGTTAGGTTCAATAATTTTGAATTTTGAGAATTTCTAGGTCTTACGGTTCCTTGAGTTCGTGTGTATTGATCCTCGTAGTTCCTTTTAAAAAGTTCTAGAAATTTAATACATTTTCTAATTACAAATTGCTTTAATTTTGTGTTCTGTTCCGTGCTTTCCTTAGCGTGGCTCGAAAAGTTCCAGAAATTTAGTGACTTGAGCTGCTAACAATATGAGCTGAGGTAGATTTTTTTTTCTTGTTTTATTAACATGGCTTGTAAGTCTAGCCGTGAGCCACTAAAAAAATATGTATTTGCTGGAAGACACTAAGAGTTAGTTTGGTAAGGTTCTAACCGTGGCTAAAACAGCTCTAGGTATGGCTACTCTGTTAGAACAACTCTCTAGTGGAGTCCAAGTCATTTTGAAAAATATTAGGCTGAATGGCTTCTCCTATTTTCCGCTTATAAATATAAGATGTTAAATGTCATATGCGCTTGCATATTTGACTTGTTTGTACAAATGAGTTTTAATTTTTTTTCTTAATCTATAATGAAATTTCATATGTAATAAAAAGATTAGTAAATAGATTGATGAATATATTATATAACCTTTTGTTTACTTGTTTCTATTTACGTATGATACTTTTTGTGTTTTTATTTTTCCACCACAAAGTTTCCCTATTGAGGCTCCATTCTTTTCCGTTATTGTCCTTATCTACTTAACCGTGGCAGCGATCCCTCGCCGATCCGCCACCATGCTTCGAGCTCGGCATCCCGCTCCCCCGCGCCAGGGCCGCACTCCTTTGCTGACCCGCTCCGAGCTCGGGATGCCGCTCCCTCACCGCCTCGCTTCGGCTCCAGAGCACCACTCCCTCGCCACCCACATCTGCTCTGGTCCCGGCGCGCCGCTCCCTCGTCGCCTCGCTCCAGCTTGGTGAGTGGCATTTTGGTCGCGATATCTGTGAATTCGAGAGGCAGTTAGTTAGTCCCTGTGCATGCTGGGAGCTACTTTTTTGGCTCCACCTCGGCGCGATGGCTCCTCTTAGCGGGAGAGCTTCTTCGCTTGAGTCGTTTGCCCTGCTGTTGTTTGGTAGGACTTTAGATGGAGTCGGTGGAAAAGTATCTCCAAGAGTGTTAAAGAGGGTCTAAAATTTTATATCAGTTTGGTGTAGGACACGGAACTCACTATTATATTTAATTTTAATAGAAAGCTACTGTAATCATGAATCCACCGTTCTTTTACCTGCCCCGACTTGACTCCGACCGGCTGAATTCGTTGGGACGAACATCTGACAGGTACGCCCACCTATTCCCTTCCCTTCCTGCCGTGCGAAATCGAACCCCAAAACCCTGCTTTATGCTATTTATATTTGGATCTGACCATGTATTCTTCAAACCTTCGAATTTTTTTCAAGTAATTATCGGGTGTACATGTGTACACCCATGTCCTAAACTGGGTCCGCCCCTGATCTTAGCTCATTGGGTTGGCTGGCCTCCAGGTTGTTGACCCTTGCTGATCCAAGAGGGAACTATTTCAGGTGCTAATTATATTTCCCCCAGTACAATTGTTGATTGTGTTGACAAGAAACAAAATACCTTGTTTTTCTAGATCACAATACCATGCATTAGGAAATAAAGTTGCTACAAATGAATGAAATGAATAATCAAAGAACAGTGGTTGAGGCAGAGACCAGAGGATGGGCAAGTTGCAGGCGTGCTGCATGGGAAGCCATTGAACGGCAGGCGCATGCACAACTGCCATTCCTGATCGCCGGCCTATAAATCCTTAGCTAGCATTGTATCAGTTCATACATTCAACCGCATACTCACTGCAAAAGTTTGTGCTTAGGCCGAGTTCTTGGGCAGCTGTGGTTAGGCAGCTTCCGCTCGTCGAGATGGGTCCTCGTGGACCGGGAGGACCTGGGTGGGGGCCACCTGGAGGAGGCCCTGCGGGCTGGGGCCCGCCGCCCGGTGGACCTGGTTTCTGGGGACCTGACTTCGGAGGGTTTCTGGGATCTTGGTGAGTTGAACCAACTAATGGCTTTCTCATCCTTGCATCTGCAAACAAAGTTGTCGAATTCAGTTGCCTAATGAGTTCGTCTCCTAGTACATACACAGCACGGTTCCTTTTAGTTTCCTTCTGTGCGGTGTTAGCCAGGAAATTTTCACTGTGACGGCTCTTGACGTGAGCCTCTTGTGCTGTTGATTGCTGTGCAGCTTCTACGTTCTCTGCTGCTGCTGCCTGCTCCAGGACTGCTGCGCGCCGTTCCTCGGCCACCCCGGCCCCGGCGGGCCGCCGCCGCCCTTCTGAGGCCGTCCTGGCCGGGTCCTCCATTCCACCATGTGAAATAGAGTAGCTTGCTGTAGTGTTGTACCCTGCTCATCCTCTGCAGTGCAGATCCCTATCTGGATGAACAGATTTCCGTTCCCAGTTCTCTATGCACGTGCTTTGTATGCTCCTACTAAAAATCAATAAATACTGATGAAAAACCTGGTCCAGTCTGGTTGTCTATTACATGTTATAAGTATCTTGACACGATCCCTGAGATCGTGACTCTTTGGGTTTTCTGTGACATTGTTTTGTGCCTCCATAAGCCAAGATGTACATGTCGGGTCAAAAGACAACCTGGGGCCTGTTCGCTTCAGCTTATAAGCCGGCTGAAAAGCTAAAACAGCTGATTTGTTGTGAGAGAAAAACACTGTTTGGTGGCTGATAAGCCGACTGAATAAGCTGAAGCGAACAGGCTCCTGGTTCACAAACTGGCACGGACCAAATGGTAAATAACACGAGATTGTAATTGTAACCATTCAGGAGAGCCGAATCCAGCAAACTGTAAAAAAAAAAAAGAGGAAAACTTGGGCAAATGGAATAATCCCAGGTTAGTCTACAAGGCAGCAGGCATCTTTTTGTTGGGTTGAGTTCTATACATTGCAAAAAAAACTGTTCTATACATACAGGCAACTGGTAGTTTAGTTTGGCACCGCTGTTATATGCAAAACCATCTGCACTAATAATGCTAACAAATGCTCCTCTCCAAGATTTTGGAGTGCAACTGCCCGTCCAACTCTCCTGACACATCAAAGCATCCCAGCTGCTGAACACGCAACTCATAGTCGCAGCAGGTAACCGAGTGAGGTACCAAGAAGCGCCACGTACACCACAAACAGCAAGGGGAAACCCACTTGACTCCTGGGGGCTCCCTTCTTTCTTAGAAATACCTGGCCAATGCATGCATAATATTAGAAACAATAGACGTCGAATAACTAAAGCCAACTGAAAAATCAAAGCAATTTCAACAACAGCAAAAGAGCAATTTCATTTGACGTCGATGTTGTCTACCTCAGAAAAAAAGAATATATATCAGCAATCACAAATGGTAGTATATTTCAACAAAAAAAAGAACAGATTCCACATTGGGCAGTTAATGGCGCCTATTCTGCTTTGTGATGTACCACGGCTAATTTCCAGACACAGAAAAGATATCAGGTGACTATTGATCAACCCTCAGGATCCAAACATACATAGGGAAATAACTGCAATATTGGTTGTCAGATGATATCTGGGGACCATTTTGGCATATGGAATCCTGGATGGATAGCTCCTGCAGCAGATAAATTCCTAGAGCAGAAAACATGGCATGAAGAATCTACCTGAACCAGTTAATGGCATGATGCATTGATGTGCAGATCTGGCCAGGAAAATGCAGCCCCTTTCATTCATTATGACTACAAATATGTTGCACCTAGAAATTTCAGGCCAAACAGCAACAGGATGGGGAGGGGGATTGTTGCTGAAAGGCATTTTAGCTTTTTCATGCTGCTTCTTTATGATCAAGTTGAAAACCATGTACTTGAATGCGCTTTCCTTTAAGCAAGTCTATACAGGTCTTCTCTATTTTCCAGATATCTATATATTGATGAAGTTCAAGACATACCATTTCTTGCTGTAACTTATCCCGCTCCTGGGTGGTACTTCTGCTCTCTTCTCTTAGCCTTATTATCATCTTTTCAGCCTACAAAACAGAAACATAATAGAGTATCTTCACTGTTTATTGAAAATCTAATCCCAAAACTTGTTCAAGTGATCCAAAATATCCCATGGTGTTCAGCTTACCTCTTCCAATTTTGATTCAAGATTGTTGAGCTTTGACTTCAGATTCTGAACATCTTCTGTTACCTGGTACATATGTACAATGAGAAAGTCAACAAATTGGCTATACAACAAGAATAAGGAGCCTTTTGTCCTGCAAGTAGGGTAGGTTAAATATGAAAATCCAATAAGAGCCATAGCCACAAAAGATTTATATATGTTGACTTGAAGGCTGTGAAAGAAATAAATAAAAACTGTACTATGGAGGATCTGAAGATGCATACTCACACACTTGTCTAATTCAGTTTTCTCTGGCCAAAATAAGTACCGAAGTTAGCACAATCCCGTTTTTTAATTAGCTCTGTATTTCATAACTAGGATATTTAAACAGTTTTGGTAGAAACAACATGCTGCTTTTCACCAAAATATAGCCGGTATTAAGATGGGTTCTACTTGGGGCCTACGTGACTGTTGAGCTAAAAGCTGGCTTGTGACTAGCACTACATTGTATCAAAAAAACATGTTTGACAGGCCTACTGATCTTTCTCCTAGATTAAGCTAAACTTAGGAAAATGGGCATGTGGTGCACTAGATAATGGAAGCTTACATGAGATAATTGATGATTCTGCACATTGAAAAGTCCTCTGTCATTTAGCATAACAGCTTCTTTAGGAGGAGTTTCCTCCAGTGGAGGAGATTCCTTAAAAACTGCAATGCTTTGTTTCAAAGGAGGAGGGGATTCAATCTTAATAGCAGGGGCATGTTCAATTGTAACATTAGAGGGATGTTCAATTGCAATAGCAGAGGAGTCATTTCGAGTGGAAGGAGATTCTGTGAATGCAGCTGGTGCTTCCTTCAGTGGCACAGGAATTTCTCTCAGGCCTGGAGTCTCTTTGACAGGTGAAGGTATTTCAGTGGCAATTGCTGGAGTTTGTTCCAGAGGAGGAGGGACTTCTTTTGTAGCAGGTGGCAGCACTTCTTTCTCTATATTTGGCATCTCTTTCAGTACAGGAACTTCAAAAGCTGGCTCAGTGCCATGAACTCCATTAATTGGTTCCTCTTCAAGAGAATGGGATGCGCTAACGAGGACAACTCTCAATTTGCTTTCCTCGATGTACCTGCCAGCTTCTTTGGAGAACTAATAGGAAAAGGGTAAGTGAGTTTTTCAGTTAGAACAAGTAACATGAAAAGAACACTATGCAATTAAGGGTTACAGCTATGTGCTTACAAAGGCAGGAACAAGGTCCTCATCAGATGTACCATAAGGAACAACTGTGGTCTGCACCAAAAACTTGTCTTTTAATTGCATGTCTGGTGGAGCAGTTCGGAGTGCTTGCATGGTAACTACATTTAAGTAAAAAGCAGGTGCAAATAATATAAGAGGAAATAATAATGTAGCTAACATAAGAAGAATCTGACAAGGTAAAAAATAAAAGACAGAAAAGTTCCATGAATATTGCCCTGTACCAATTAGCAAGCACACGCAGGGGCGGACCCAGCTAATGGACATGGGTGTACATATGTACACCCAATAATTTGTACCAAAAAATATACTTAGCATACATATACACATATGTATATTGGTATTTGGGTCCAATTGTATATACTTCAGCTCAAACAAGAGAAATAACCTGATCAAAAGCTCCAAAGCATTCTAACCTCCCTCTGTGTTGAGCTAGACTACTTTGTGCTGGCCGTACGAAGCTGTTGTTGCATCATTGGTTTTCCTGGCGCACCTACGAACCCCACCCTCACTCCCTGTTCATTTTTTTCCTCTCAATTGTTTAAGTATTTAAGATCTTGACAATGAGTTTTACCAAAGGAAAAAAAAAGCTAAGCATGTGTTTGATTTGAGTACAAGATGTAACACCATCCTATTTTTTGGATGGGTTGGTCCTTCACAGGATGTGACGATCCCAGTTCTTTGTTTAGTACTCCCTCCGTCCCAAATTACTATTCGTTTTGGCTTTTCTAAGTACATAATTTTTGCTACGTATCTAAACATAATATATATCTAGGTGCATAGCAAAAGCTGTGCATCTAGAAAAGTCAAAACGAATAGTAATTTGGGACGGAGGGAGTAGGAGAGATAGAAAGAAATGAGACGGATAAGATTTCACAGTTCACAACGCTAGCACGGATGACTATGATCGGCATTGCCTTGCCTCCCTAGATGCCGCTTCCGTCTCGTCTGCGCAAGCACAGGGGTGGCCGGGTCGAAGTCAAGTCACGGGTGGAGAGCGCAAGGGGGGCGGTGTGGTCAAGCTCTAGCGGAGGGCAGCACAATTGAGCTACGGTAGAGGGTGGTCCGATCGGCTGTCCACAGAGAGACTATGGTCGATCTTTGGCAGGGTAATGTACACCCAATTTTAAAATCCCGCGTCCGCCACTGAGCACACGTATTTATTTAATGGGCAACAAATCCACTTATAATGAGCATCATACAAGAGTCAAACTGTTCAATTTGGAAATGATTTAAAATCTAGATAGTTACTACCTCCGGTCTAAATACTTATCGCTTTAGCTTCATGCACACTGAACCAGGAGGATGTTACTGAATTACTTTTTATTTCTTTACTTGCGAATACTAGTTGTGCTTCCATCTCTCAAAATGTTGCCTCCAAAATGACATATGTTTACAAACCAAAATGGACTTCCTAAACTAACACCTGTGATAGTGAAGCATCGTAACAGAATCAAGATGCCTATCATGTATCTCCCTTTTAACTTCTAACCCTCAAGTAAGCATAATTCTTAGATGTAGATTCATATGATATGAGTACTCTCAAGATGGTTCTATGAACCTCCCATAGACAAAACCATTATTATCAAAAAAAAGTGGACATAGATGCATACCTGTAAATTCACATGTTTTCCTAGGAAGGATAACTCCAGTATTTGGTCGAACACAATACCTTTTTGGAGATGTTGTTTTAACCTAGCCAATTCGAGAAAAAGAAAAACAAGATCAGATATTGTAGTTTTCTATGCTCAAAATGCATTCAATGTGATCATCCCAAATAGCATAAAAATAAGAGCCGAATACGCAAAGCCCAGGCAAAGAAACATCTAGTTATAGCTCTAGTATCATCAGAAACTAACTAGATGATTAGAGATTTACAGTTTTTACTTCCCAAGATGCTTGATAGACATTTAAGGTGGTCATTCCAAATATCTACTCTGCTAAATGCTCTAGTAAATAATGGAGAAATTCGTGGTTAAGAACAGAATATTTAAAGTTTAGACATCACAGTATCAACCCATTAGTACAATTGGAGAAAGACTTGAGTAGAAAATAGGAAATAATTGAGATGTTAGTCAATTTGCTGACAAACCTTGAAAGCAACATATTCATTGGACTTGTTGACTAGATGGACAGTGCATGAACTTTGTTTCTTCACCTCAACTGAAAACCACAAAGAACAAGATTAAAAAAATTGAAGAAGAATGCATGCAGAGTTATATGTTTGAAATGGAATGGCACATTTAAGGCACAGAGAATACAAACTAAAACATTTAAAAAGCATCATCATAACAAAGATGTATGAATGCAGAAGTGTAAAAGAAAAAGAATACTAGTTCAGTTCCAATAACCACTCTGCAATTAACCAGCTGAACTATTTTAAGATTTTAACATGGGTAGGCATATGTGAGACTGTGAGAGACAATTGGCTCCTCCTGTGAAAATCACAGAGTCCATTTGATAATGCACATATTTGACAAATGCATTGCCCATATTCACAGAAACCAGAGCAAAAATAGTGATGGGGAAAACTCAATTACACTTTCTTCTAGGAAGATGAGTGCCATAACATTTCACTACAGGCCCAGCTAATAATTATACTCAATAGTGCAACCTTTTTGAGACAAAATTATTTACAGCTATAATTATACTCAAGCCAGGTCCAGCCCGAGTGCACTGTAACACATTTGCAGTTTAAGGCTGCCAATTAATCTATCATGTTCATAATCCTTAACACCTTTTCCTCTCATCATGTTCCTTCTCTCTCAACACAATTAGTACTGGGAAAGGTGTGAGCCATTAGTTAACTTTCATGTTAATAAACCGAACACGAACCAACTGCCAAGCATATCCTCCCTCCCACCCTGCCAAACTCCCACGCTGACACACACCCCACCACCACCAGCCACCGGACTTTACAACCACTCGCATCACAAAATCTATCTGTTTCGAACCAAACGAACAGAATGGAAGCAACCAACTAAAGTAGACTAGAAAAAAAGTTCCGAGCTCTACATTGTCACGCATTACTGAAAAGCAAAAAGGGAGGAAAAAGAAAAGGCTATGCTTGCTGCTTCGACTGGATCCTCTAATCTAGTGAGAGAAAATTCTGCAAGGTGGTGGTCCAAAGTTCATGAAACCGTTATAACTGAGAAAAGCAAGCAGAGGAAAATTAAAAGTTTCACGAAACCGATGCTGCCTAAATTCACAAGGGGTTTAACTTCCCTACTACTCCACCGAATACATCCGAAAAAGTTCCCAACCCGATCCCCAAACGTAGCGGTAATAGTTCATAGGAGAGCTACTCTGCGATCAATTCAAAGAACAGGAAACCAACAAATTAAAATTAACCTCCAATCAGCCGAAAGCGCTCGAAACCTTCGCACGCCATACGCAGAAGGCGAGCTACGCCTAACGAAACATCGAATCGAAGCGGACAAGCGAGGTAGCACAGCACGGCAAACAAACGCGTCGCCAGCATCATCTATCCACTCCTGCAGTTCGCCGGCCGTGGCAGATCAGGACGGCCGAGCAGGGAAGAGGCTGGAGGGACTTACAGGTGAACTGGAGCTCGCGCGGGTGGATCTCGACGAGGTCCTGCCCCATCGCCGCCGCCGCCGCAGGTTTCGCAGACAATACACCACCAGCAGCAGCACACAAGCAATTCGCCGGCGTGCACCGAGTCCGGCGGGTCTGTGCTATCAATCAATCAATCCCCGTCCCGAAGCCTCGGCGTCGCTCGCGACAAGGACCGGCCTCCCAATACGAATAGCGGCAGGGGAGGAGTTGGAGTGAATACTACGGGAGGACGGCACGGAGGGGGAGGCCACTTCGTCGTCGCTCTCTCTCGCGGTCTCGCCCCTCTCGCGTCCGCGGCGAATTTGACGAGGGGGAATGGAGCGAGGGGTTTGGGTTGGAAGCCGCAAGCCTCGGGGGACGCGGAGCAAAGGCTGGCGAGGTTTCCCAGGGGGATGGTGGGGCCTCCTTTTATCGGTGCGGGCTCCAGCCGGCAGACCTCTGCCCGTTTTTGCAGATGGGTCCCTACACAGTACGCACCCTTCACCTTTTCATTCCCTCAGATCCAATGTGGTCCTCGCTTGTAAACTTGCCAATACGTCGGGCCCTTGAGCGCAAAGTGGTAGCGTCCGTTCGACACGGCGGCGTGTATTTCTGAAGCGGGAGGCTGCCACGTGGTCCCGCCGCATTCACTGCCGTGTCGGCAGTGACGTGTCCGGCTCGAGCGCAAGCGAAACGTTGGTCAGTCCCGGTGACTCGGCTTGAATTTTGTAGCGGAGGGTCGCCGCTAGAGTCACACACCACACGGCGCGCGCATCGCGGGCGCGCGGGGGGGAGTGGATCGTCAAAACGGTGTACGGCGGGGCGGTGCCACGTGGAGCGCCCCAGTTGGTTGGGAGGCGCGTCGCTGTCAGCGCTGATGCTGTGGCTCCCGCTGCATATCCCCCCAGCAGGTCCGTCTCGTACGAGCAGGGACAGAGGAGAGGAGACATGGCCCGAGGATCTCCACATGGCTGCCATCATCGTCTGTCCAGTCAATAGGAAAAGTACCAGACGATCCGAACGGTACTGGCACCGCTAGTCTCGCCATTACTGCCATAAACAAGTTTAGGGGAGTAACCAGGCTTAGTTCACCCTCAATTCCCAACTTTGACACTATGAAAAAGAAGATTCCCTATCACATTAAACTTGCGGTATATGCATGGAGTACTAAATGTAGACGGAATTAAAAACTAATTGCACAGTTTTGTTGTACTTTGCAAGACGCATCTTTTGAGCCTAATTAGACAATAATTCACAAATACAAACGAAACGCTACAGTGTGCTACAGTGCTGCAACAGTAATTTGGCACCTCCAAACTTTAGCAACTAAACAAGGCCCAGGAGCATGTGCGGCCGCACCTTAATCGCCATCGACAGCGGCGGCGGCGGCGGAGGCAGGTTATTAGCTGTGGCTTTGGACTGGGGATGTTGCTTGGAAGAAACGAATGTTTCTAAATAACCGCTTGCAAGTTGCAGCAGGCTAAGCTAATATATCATGATTAGTTTTGTCATTTTTCAGCTACTAATTGTCTCTGTACAAATGTGCGTATATGGTGAGCTTCGATAGCAGAAGTTTTGGCTGCCAATGATACATGGTCTCACGACGCGCCTATTGCTTGGACTACCTTTCTAAGGTCTAACACGGCCAGAAAGAAAAAGAAACATTTATACAAAGGAGAAATCTTTCTCTAATTCAATGGTCTAATGACACATGGGCTCATGATTTAAAGTCGCATCATTGTATGAGTTCTAAAACATGTCTTTGCTCAAAAGATAGTGCACTATACTAGGTATATATTGCTTCACCTTTATTTGCACGTAGTTCTAACAAATTTGTTTAGTGGAGTAGCTGAAGACAGCTGTTATGCAATGCACGGGCTAGTTCGTTTCTTTGGACATGTGCCCTGCATCTATTGTGCTCATGTGATATCTCGCATTTGAAAACGTTGCACAATGTTTGCAAACTTTAGATTGTAATGTGTATTTTTAAAAACCCATACTTTCCACTCAAATTGTTTTCCTAAAGAAATATGCAACGACTCCATATAATGTGTACGTGTGGGAACTGCATTTCCTTGGAAGGCAAGCACTACGACTCGCCCCCGGCTCAGGTTTCTTCTGCGGCGGTTGAGCTTTCGACGTCCAAAGCCAACCGACGCGGCCACTCTTCCTTCCTTCCAACCAAGCCGTGCCAAAGCCATGAAGCCAAGGCTCCAGGCCGGATTTCGAAACGCTCTCCACCTCCGCGCTCGACCGGCCGCCTTGTCCGTCGTCGTACGTGCCGACCGACAACAAGCAACGAGAACGAGGGCGGCTCGATCGTTCTCCACTGACTTTTGCTTCGCCAATCAGTTCGCTGTTCCATCCATTGCTGTGGCCTTTTCGCTCCCAGCAAGCAGCATCAGCGCCGGTGCTAGTGATGACAACTGCTGCAATTATTTGATCCAGAAGGGAAAGAGGGCGTCTTTAGTCATTTCGCTTTTTTTTTTTTTCTTTTCTCTCGGATCGGTCGTCAAAAAGTTCTGGCCATGGTAATATGTGACGGGCCGTGGTGGGGGAGAAGACATGCTTATCCCATCAGCGGCATCATCTTCGTGGGCTTTGTGTGGGCCAGCTGAGGGCCTGTGCACGCAAATGAAATGCTACCAGGCCGAGGCTGCAAATAAAATTCGGCCCAGCGTGGGACATAATACCACGAGGAGCACCATCAACCACTTTTATTTGCCAAAATTAACCATAAAATTTTGTCAGCACTTTCTGGCTTTTTTCAATAAATCTTTTTCGACAATAGTTTTTCCCCAATCAGTTGTTTCATTCACTTTTCCGGTAAAAAAGCATTTCTTAGTAGTTTTTCTAGTAAAATTCGGTTAACTATGTTTCCTTGTAAAATTCTACTCGGCTGCTGTTTTTCACCTATTGACTTTTTTCACGTAAGCACAAGCTGCTAATTTATTTTGGTTGGTGGAGGTGCTAAATTACGGTAACAAAATGTACTCTGCTCACCGTCCTAAGAAGTGCCCATGCTGAAGTCGAAGTTGCCGCAGTTGGTGCGGATTCCAGGGAGCGGCCCGCGGAAGCCAAACGACGCCTCCTCCAGGTCGAACATCAGCAGGTGGTCCTCCATCTGGAACCCGCCAAAGATGACCGCCGGCGAGCCGGGAACCACCGTCGTCGCGGGGCCCATCTCAAGGAACGCGAAGCACACGGTCTTGTCGTTCACCTGCACCAGCGAGGCGTTACCCGCCAGCAGCCAGCTCCCGCCCCCGTCCAGCAGCAGCTCGATGTTGGCCACGCCGAAGCCGAGCCGGGTCGAGCTGAGCGCGGACACCTGGTAGCACATCTCGAACGGCCTCACCGGCGGCGCGCGCGGGACGCCGCTGGTCGCCGCGTCGAAGGCCTCGAGCAGCGGGCGGTAGATGTCGGGGCGCAGCGTGGTGTAGGGCGTCGCCGTGCTGAGCATGACCCCGCCCGTGCCGCTGCCGGCGTGGAGGTCGAAGACCCCCGGCGGCAAGGGCACGCGCTCGTTGTTCACGTGAATGCCGGTGATGCCGACGTAGTAGGCGCCGTTCCTGGGGCTCTTGAGGAAGCGGTGCGGGTGCGGGTCGTCAAGGAAGAATCCGTCGGCGACGTCGACGGGCGGCGCCGCCAGGAGCTGGAACGGGCCGCCGCCGAAGATGGCGGCGCCGCTCCTGCCGCCGCTGGTGGGGAGGCACAGGGCGAACTGCCTCGCGACCCTAAGCGCGGACGCGACCTGCGACGGCAGCGACAGGGGCAGCCTCGACAGCCCCGCGACGCCGGCGGCCGCCGAGGGGAGCGCCGCCAGGAGCGCGTCGGGCGCGCAGGCGCCGATCGCGGGGAAGGACACCGGGAACAGCGGGTTCTTGCCGTCCGTGGCGTTCGCCGAGAGCGGCACGGCGGTGACGTCGCCGCGGCCGCACTGGCCGGTGGCCGGGTTGCACGGGTACGCGGTGCAGGTGCAGTGCCTCGTCCCCGTGGAGGAGCTGGGCTCGCCGCCGCTCGACGTGTACGCGCAGCCGGCCGTGGCGGTGGGGCTCCTGCTGGCGACCCTGCACAAGCCGCAGTTGCACGGGATGGTGCGGTGCCCGGGCGCGCAAGTGGACCAGATCAACGCGCCGGCGAGGTCGAGGACCAGTGGCGCGCCGCCTTCCTTGATGGGGATCGTGTAGAGGGAGGTTGAGGGATCCTTGAACATACGGGTCAGTATCGGCTTCGGCGGCGGCTGGTGGTCGGCGGCTAGTGTCCCTTGAGGTGACACCAGCAGCAGTAGTGAGAACAAGAGCAGTGGCAGCAGGAGCAGCGACATGCCGGAGGTGAGTGTGTGATTGCTGCTTGTTGTACTACGATCCTTGCATGGGTTTGCATTGATCGACGTCTTTTATATATAGTGCGTGTGATCGGCGTCCTGGATCGGTGATTAGAGTTGAAGACTTGAAGTGAAGTTTGGTCAATTACCGTGTGCTGAATTGCGTGACCTCGGTCAGCTGGAGCTTGGAGTACGATGAACTGTGGGCACGGAGAGTACCGATGAGTCGCATTGGTGAAGCAAATGGGTTGCCATTTCCGAGGCTTGCTGCATGCTCTTTAGCAATGCCAAAACAGAGTGCCGCTTCAATACATACGAAATGGTCGCAAGAACATGTCCTGTCCTAATCTAATAAGCCATGCTGAAATATTGCTCGGAACCCGATGGTTTGAGAGATCCTCCACGACGACTTGACGATGCTTATCGAGATTGCTCAGTACCCGTGATGCACAGTTGACATTGAGCATCTGTGGACTACTTCCATGGGTTACCGGGCAGTTTACCGCACCGGCCGGTGGCGGCACAGGAAAGTGCGGTGACTTTAATTTGCTCGGCGAGCCGGCGAGGATATATGTGGGTTGATCTGTATCTGTGAATAGCCCAATTTAAAAGTAGTTCTATTTGGTTGTGAGTACGAACAAATGTGCAGTTTGGTGATCGAGTTGGAGGACAAGGCGCACAAACTGTTCTTCAGACCTTGATGGAGATGGAGGCGTAGAGCATATTAGACCTCCTCCAATGGTGCCAAATCAGCTAGCTCATAAGTATGCCACATCAGATTTTTACCCATGTGGAAGAGAGAAAAAGAAGAGCTATCTTTTATTTAAGAGATAATCTCATACACGCATTCCTAAATCTTATGGAGTAGGGCTACATAGGTGTAACCGTATAAAGGATAGTGTTTAACTCTAATTGTTGGGGGACATATCCTTACACTATCTCTTAGGCGTATAAGTTAGCTGACAAGGCTATAGTAAGGAGCTGGAGCCCTACCAAAGTAGCTCTTAGTCTTAGGTGACTTAAGATAAAAATTTTGGGCAATGCTATATTCCATCTGTTTTAGGTTTGAAATGATGAAGGATAGCCATACATTTTGTATGGCACGATCCATATAATGCCTTTCTTCTCTGATCCGAGTCCTCTCTTCACGCAAGCTCCCCCTTTGGCCGTTAGCCATGTTGAAATTCAAATGCCCTCTGCTTGCTTAGTTAGTTAATACTCCGCGTTACTTCTTTTCTGAATGCTCTCAACAATCCCTCTTTCATTATTTAACGAATGTTTTAACACAAAAGAACAAGCTGACAAAATCAACGCAAAAATTGAACACACTGGTACAAACTGCCACACATGAACAAGTAGAACGCTCTAGGCACCGAGAGTGAAGTTGAAGTTGCTGCACGTCGTCTGCCTCCCGAAGAGCAGGCTACTGAAGCCGAGCTGCTTCTTCTCCTCGTCGAACACCAGCAGGTTGTTCTCCATCTGGAACCCTCCGATCACCACCGCCGGCGCCCCCTTCTCCTCCTTCGCCATCTTGACGAAGCCGAAGCAGGCCGTGTTGTCGTTGACCTGCACCATGGAGTTGGCCCCGAACAACATCCAGGTGGCGCCGCTCTCCAGCATCAGATCCACCTGCGGCACGGCGTAGCCGAGCCGCGTCGACCCCAGCTCCCTCGAGTCGTAGCAGAGCTCGAACGGCGGCACCGGCGGCGTGACGCGCTTCCTCTCCGCCGTGGCCTTGTCGAACGCTTTCACGACCGGGCCGTACACGTCGGACCGGAGCTCCGTGTACGGGATCCTCGAGCTCAGGCCGACGACGAGCGGCCCCTGCTGCACCTTCTCTTGGTTCACGGCGATGCCCTTGGCCGAGATGAAGTAGCCGGGGTGCCCAGGGTTCCTGCGGAGCGGGGTGGTTCCGGCCAGCGTCGTCGTGACGTCCGGGCGCCCCGGCGGGAGGAGGAAGAGCGGGCCCCCGCCGAAGATGGCGACGCCCTGGCCGCCGCTCGGGAGGCAGAGCGCGAACTTGTTGGCGACCTTCTGGGCGCGCGCGGCCTGCGCGGGCAGGGACACCCTGGAGCGTGCGAGCCCCGCGACGCCGACGGCGCCGGCCGGGAGCTTGGCGAGCAGGGAGTGCGGCGCGCAGGCGGCGACGGCGGGGAAGGAGACCGGGCGGAGCGGGTTCGTGCCGTCGGTGTCGTTGGCGGTGACGGTGACGCGCGTGAGGTCGCCGGAGCCGGACTTGCGCGCGATGGGGTTGTAGGGGTGCGCCGTGCACTTGCAGCGGAACGGGTCGTCGTCGTCGGCGACGCCGTGGCCCGTGCGCGGGCAGCCCGGCGGGTGGTAGCTGTGCGCGTGCGCGCACACGTGGTGGTGGCACTCGAAGCTCGGGTGCTTGGGCGGGCACGTCGACCAGATGAGCGGGCCGGAGAGGTCGAGCACCAGCGGCCGGCCGTCCTTGAGCGGGGCCGTGTAGAGCTTGGTGGCCGCGTCCTTGGTGATGGCCGTCACCAGGGGCTTGCCGCCGTAGCTTGCCGCCGCGCACCACGGCAGCAGCGCCGAGAGGCAGCAGAGCGAGACCGCGAGCAGCACCGCCGGCTTGAGTTGCGCCATCTTGGACTGGCTGGTTTGGCGCTGTGTGTGATGGAATGCTGCGCCGGGCGTCAGTGCTTAAATATTTGCAGTGCACTGCTTCAGATCTGATGGGTGGCCGGATAGTGTCTTGGAATGCTTGACACGCTGTTATCGCCAGTTTTCGCAATTGGTCAACCATATAGCATTATTTGCTAGATGGCGATGCCCGAACCGAACGGCGGAGTATCTGGTGAGCGCGGCGATTCCCGTCTGGGGACTCGTCGAGAGGCTTCGTTTCTCCACTCCGTTCAAGACAACCGTGTGTGTAAGTTTGAACAGAATTTAGCGCCACAAGTCTTGCTTGAATCGCATCATGCGACTGCATTGTTAGTAGCCTCCCATGTGTGCAGGATTAGTCGGTGTCGGTGATTGCATTCTCAGCTCCCATGAGTCAGAGCCACCAGCAGCTGCAGACATCTCTCGGACGTGGCCTGCACAAACTGAGGAGTGAGGTGCACGACGCCGGTGTTCTAGCAGCGTACATATCGGATCTTGCTCGTCCTAGGGTGCCCACTCCTCCTTGCCTCTAGAGTCAAAGGGTAGGGTACTCTGTATTTCAATGGAATTCTAAATTTCTACTGCGGCGCTCGAGGTCCATCAAGTGGAGTGGCGGCGGGGAAAACTCTCTCTGACAACAGGATAACGTGACGGTGGCATGGCTGGGAAATGTGTTGATGAAATTCAGACACAAGAAATTCAATGTTCTCCTTCTCCAGAGCAAGCTTACCAACGTCAGATTCAGAATCCGGCACCTGCACAGCCTCCTTATCCGCAACAGTAAATGCCTACAAAGCCATAAGATACTTCCACTTTTATCGTGTGTTTGATTTAATAGTAAAATTCACAGTGTTCTATGCCAATTGCCAAAACAGAATGGCAGTTCGAGACCATTGTACTTACTTCAAGCTGCAGCCCACTGTCTTCGTCCTGTAACTCCAATAATGCTTCACATCCTCCTCGTCTGCAGCGCTACATGCCTGCAAAATCATACATGGATCTAGCAAGATCAATGAGAGACAGCTTTCGGACTTGAAGATTTTCATACATGTATCTATATTCCACAATAACCTGAAGATTTTCAAAGGTGATGCCTGCGGTGGCGGCGTCCGTCCTTGTAGCGCAGCCTCCCGTCGATGCCCTCCGCGTGTCGCGTCGCTGGCGTCCTCCCGCAGAGCTGGTGAAGGATCTCCGAGGGGTGCGGAATAGGGGGGACAACGGAGGAACAGCCCTGACGGGCTCGCCATCGACGTCAGGCGTCGGTCGCCGGCGAAAGGAAGAGAACCAGCGAGCTACAACCGTTTGCAGAAAAACCCCTAAAATGCGATCCAAATATTTTCACAGAACACCCTGGTTTGGATCACGATTACAAAATAATATTTTCAAATAAACCCCTAGTTTGGATCGCGATCAATAATCGCGATCCAAATATTTGCGGAAACACCCCCAGTCCAAATCGGATTTCCGGCTACCGTCGCCGCCGCCGCCGCCGCAGCCCGCCGGCGACATGGAATCGCCGGAGATCCGAGGCTCGTGGTGCTATTGGAGCACCCGCTTGCACCTGCTCCCCCTATTCCTCCATACCCCGCGCCATGTCTGCTGCTGCCGAGGATTCCGTTTCCTGACCGGAGGTGATCGGCGCTCGAATCTGCAACCAACAGGGAACGGCGGCGCTCGAATCTGCAACGGGGAGCCCCGATGGCTTTTCTGCCGAGGATTGCAAGGCCCGATGGGGTGCCCACTCGGCAGGATGCCATGATGAACTGCTTCCTTGCTGCCGCCTGCTCGAAGCTTCGACGGGTGGAGCAGAGGAGAACAGATTATGCACCTCTTCCATTTTCCTCAAGCAGGGTGTGGTGTGGCTATTGATTTGAAAATGTTTGTTCAGAGTTCAATGTGTGCTTTCTATCAAGCAGTTCAAATGTTCAATGTGGGTAAATTAAATTCTAATCCCAAATGCCAATCAAGAAAATTGTCTCCGATTTTGGCAAGCAAATAAAGCCCATGATGATCTTGCCTGACTAGAATGTCTCCGATTCTTTTTCACCTACCAGAATGTTATTACCATTCGAACAAAATTTTCCAAACAAAAGTTGAATTCAAGCCCGCTAGCTGCATGGAACTGAACTAAACTGTGCTGCGAATCTCGATCTGTCAGATGGAGGCACATTTCACCTCGATGAACGAACTGATCGACAGCAGTACCTAACATGCATTCTATAAACTTCCAAACACACCTGCACTGACAATCACATTATGCCCAGAACAGTAAAAGCCCAACCATGTTCAGAAAAGTGTAACCGACAAATTCAGAAAACACCATTCATCGACCAATGATGAAATTGCTGTACTACTATCACAAAACTCTGCGGTACTGCAATCGGGAGATTATTTGAATTGACCGGATCTTTTAATCTAACAATCACATTGTGCCCAGAACAGCACATGCCTAATCATATTCAGAGACGCGACAGGTCCAGCGTACTGAAACTACCAAACTCAGATAACCCCATTCATCCACCAACACTGAAAGTGCTGTACTACTATTTCTTTTTTTTTCGTGAATACGCAGGAGAGCTGCTTATCTTTGTATTAAGAAGAACTGTACTACTATTTCGAACACTAGCTTGCAGTTCTGCAATTGATCGATCAAACTTAGTACTGCAGGCAGATACCAGTCAACGCAAATGCCACAACAGATCTACAAGATGAAACGCAGGGAGTCGGAAGGAGACGTATGATGGAAATTTTACCTGGATGCAGAAGAGACCGCGGCCAATGAGCTGATGTAGGGGATGAAACCGGCGTAGTATCCTGTGCCTGGGGTAATGAAGCTGATGGTGCGCGTGGTGCGTCCATGGCGATGACCATCTCGGCCCGGGGTCCCACATGACGACCTCGGCCTTGCCCTGCGAGCGCAGCAGCGTGACGGCCTGGCGGCCCCTGAGGCAGCCTCCCTCGAAGTGGCTGGCCAGAGTCCAGGCGACGCCGCCGTCGTGTAGCGGCGCGCGAAGTCGAGGCAGATGATTACGACGGCGTCGACGCGTTCGTCCATGCAGGTGGCGCAGAGCTTGCCCTCCATCTCGCCGAGCTCCCAATAGGGCCACTGGAGCACCTCCATGGGCGCGGGGACGAGGTCCGCGCCTCACGAGACGGGCTCGTAGCAGAGGAAGAAGCCCATGGTGGTGCGTCAGAATGCGCATCCAAGCGCGCGGACCCCGGAGAATGACACGACGGTCTCGGCGGCGATCCCGGCGCCGATGGTCCAGCCCCATGTCCTCGACGAGAAGGACTCGAAGGCGTAGATGCCGTCCCCGAGAGGTCCAGCCCCAGGTCCTCTCACAGCAGCAGCGTCGCTGGCGTCCTCAATCCGGAACCGGGGGGCAGCGGAAGCTCCGGCGGGCTCGCCACCGGCGTCAGCGGTCGGTCGCCGGCGACGGGAAGGGGAGCAGCGGACCAACAATGTTTTACAGAAAGGCCCCTGAAACGGATCGCGATAATAATCACGATCCAAATATTTTTTACAAAACCTCCTCATTTGGATCGTGACTATTGATCGTGATCCAAATCAGGTGTTCTTTTTAAATATATATTGTAATTTTACATAAACATCCCCAGACAAAAATCGGATCCGCATCTTCCTCTCTCTGCTCTGCTTCCCGTCCGCCATTGCCGCCGCAGCCCACTGGCGACATGGACTCACCGGAGATCCGAGGCCCGTGGTCCAGCGAAGCGCCCGATTGCATCTGTTCCTCCGCCTAATCCTTCATTCCCGGCGCCCTGTCTGCTGATGCTGACGACAGGATTCCAATTCCTGACCGGGGATGATCGATGCTCCAATCTGCAACCAACAGAGAATGGATGTTGCTTCCTGGTCGTCCTGGAGAGGTGGACGTGGCAACGTTGGAGTTGGAGAACGGCCGGCACCGTGCGACTGGGCGTCAAGCGGCGTGCGGCCGGGCCTGTCTTCGGCGCCGGGTGAACTTGTCATCGGGTCTGCTGCAAGAAAATCTATCTATTATTTTAATATAATAACAGTGTTACAAGAAATCACCGTGTTCATCGAGAGGGATAAGAAATTACCATAAACATATACACCATTAGATTTTATAAAGATCTAACGGTCTAAACTAATCTAAAAGTCCATATCAAATACAACTTATAAATAAATAAATTTACTTTCTATACAATTGGAAAGTAAAGTAGGAAATCAAAGTGGTAGGCAAGATATAATTTCCTTCCGTTAGTTTGTTGGTTTTCCTTTGTTGCATAGCGCGAGGAGATAAATATAGGAACTGATGATGGGTTAGTTGTCTATCAGACTCATGGATGAATGGTAGGTACCCTAAATTAATTAAGGAACACATATGCACGAGAGGTGAAGTAATATCATTCCTTCACAATGCAAAGTGGATCTTTTATGAAAAGCTAAATTGCCTAAGAAAATCAAAGTCTTTTTATGGCAGAATACTCATAACAACCTACAAACTGTTGAGGCTCTTAAAAAACAAGGTTGGAAGGGCAGTTTGTGTTGTGCATGCATGACTATGTACACCGATTCATATCAATGAAAGTACTAAAACCTATACACACTATGGCATCCAAATCAAAATCACGAGACTTCGCATATTAATATAGAAGAATAAAGAAAATCTTCATGATGCCGAATCTGGATGTATTTATATGCTCATTCCCTCATCGTAGCCAAACATCGTCAATCAAACCAGGCTAACATCTTCATAAAGCAGAATCCAGTATCACCATCGACAAATAGGTAGGCAAGATGCAACATTCCTGCGATTATGTCTCATGCGAGTGCACCTGACGCAAGGGCGGACCTACATAGGAATGAGTAAGGGCACATGCCCTCACTCAATTTTTTGTGTCAAGGGAACTAACAAATTTTCACCATGTTTAAGATTTGTAAATTTACATGTTCTTAAAGTATACCCTCACTCAAGATTTGTGCTATGTCCGCCCTGATGTGGACGCCATCATCAACGATGATTGGAGGGCACAAATTGGTAGCAGATAACAAGAACGCTAGAAAAATTGACTTCCATGGCAGAGACCCAATAGGAAGAGCGGTTTATGTGTTTTGTCCATGAGAGTTTATTGTCCATGGATTGAGGCTTTCAGGTGTAGGTTTTGTCTTGCTAGCATGACAGCATAGAACGGGCTACAAGTAGCTCGAAGGAGGAGATCGAGTGTGTGGCATCAACCTCTCTCGGATTCAGCGACGCGATGGCCCAAACAACACAGCTATATCTATGAACTCAACAATGTTTTAGTGTTTAAGTGTACACATGCTAACATTATTTTACAAGAGGATCAAAGAACTGAATGAATTCGTGAGACAATTGAACAATGGGAGTATGAACGACGGGGTCTATGGATACAACCAGAGTGTGGGCAACGGTTGGTGGCAACATGAAGGGAGGGGACTATACATCGAGTGCAAACACCGGCGACACCTAGAGTGTGGGCGATGCTGGCTTGGCTGAGACCATGACATGGGGTGCAAGTGGCAAACGATAGGGTAGGCCTGATCTTGATAGCTACAAGGTAGATTTTCATTAGTTCCTACAATTGCATGTGCATTGTTCATGATCGGGCTACATACGAGTGAGGATGCACAACGCAATACAAGAATGAGTAACAAAGCACAGGCTTGCCATGGCATTAAACATGAGAGAGAGAGACAGAGAGAGCAGTGGCAAGCTAGAAACGTTGATTTAGAAGAGTACATGAAAAATAAAACAAAAAATAATAATGGCTTGCAGCCTTGAACCCAAAAGAAAACCTAATAGTAAGAAGAGTGCAAAGATAAAAAGGAACATACAAAAAAGGAAGTTTTATCTCTGTTTTCTTCTTTTGAAAAAGGAGGAATATTCTTTGAGAAATCGTGAAAAAGAAAGATACATTTTTTATTCTTTTGAAGAAGGATAAAGATAAATAAATCAAGGGAGAAAAAGAAAACTACAGAGATGTCTATTTGTGGTGGTGTGAGTCAACAAACCGAACCAGGAGAAAATACTTACACATTAATGGAAATTTTGATTCAAAAATATTTAGTCATTCAGGTAATAATCTTATTAAAATTTCATAAGATCAAACCCAAAAAACTTTGCGCATTTAGTAGTAAGCTAAAAGATAAAAAAAAAATTCAGATCCTTGATGATCTAGCACCTATGTAGAAAGGTTTATATCATGTGGTTTGAGAGGCTGATGATGAATCATCGATGTTTCTTTATGGGTTCAAATAACTTTAGCTACAATTCGTATAAATCAAGTCTTACAAATTAGCATATCACAATACGTGATCTAACTTTGATTCTAACCGCCCTATTTGCACGGTCAGCTTGCTAGTTTTAAGTACAGAAGAACCTGTGTCCTATGCTCCTATTCCGTTCACTGCATGCTGGGTAATGTTGTATTGTTGTGGATCTTAACTTAAAAACATCTGTTCATTTGTGAAGAGTTCAAGGAGCTTTCATCAAGCTATTCTAACAACACGTTCGACGGGAGATACCAGAAGAGGTAGCACACTAGCACGAACAATTCGTTTCCCCAGTGAACACTGAACATCACAGGAGCTTTATCAACAATGTAATCATTCAATTGTATGCTTGCGGGTACCATTAACAGGCCAAAATTCGCAAAACAACGTCCCGCATGGATGAGGGTGATAGTATGACTTAACAAGAAATATATATTTCAGGCATGGTTACCATATAACCCAAATTATTTCTCCAAATACACATCATCCACTGTATGTTTGAAGAAAAGAAGCTCCATTCCTCTCATCGCTTCCATCCCAAGGTTGCATTTGCAGACTTGAAGCACATGCTGCAACTCAAGCAAAACTAGCGATAACTTAAAAAGAATCACGAAGTCAACTATTCCGCGATCACTAGCAACAACATCACAAGCAAGGCATACACCGATCTGATCTGCAGCTCACTGCATTTAAGCGATCCCACACGCCACGCCACGCCACTCGAACACACAGACAACTCCTTGAGCCGCCCAAGATGGCGCTGCTGCTCGCCGTCTCCCTCTGCCTGGCGGCATCCTTGTCCCCTTGCACACTGGCAGCGGCAGCTCAGGGCGGCAAGCGGCCCCTGGTGACGGCCATCACCAAGGACCCGGCAACCTCTCTCTACACCTCCCCGCTCAAGGACAGCCGCCCGCTCGTCCTCGACCTCTCCGGCCCGCTCATCTGGTCCACCTGCGACCGCGCGCACCCGACGCTCCAGTGCCACCACCACGACTGCGCCCACGCCCACAGCTACCACCCGCCCGGCTGCCCGCACACCGGCTATGGCAAGGCCGACGAGGAAGACCGCTTCAGGTGCAAGTGCACGGCGCACCCTTACAACCCCGTCGCCGGCAGGTCCGCGACGGGCGACCTGACGCGCACCAAGCTCTCCGCCAACGCCACGGACGGCAGGAACCCGCTGTTCCCGGTCTCCTTCCCCGCCGTTGCCTCCTGCGCGCCGGCGTCCCTCCTCGCTAAGCTCCCGGCCGGCGCGGTCGGTGTCGCCGGGCTCGCGAGGTCGAGGGTGGCGCTGCCCGCGCAGGTCGCGCGCACGCAGGACGTCGCCGACAAGTTCATCCTCTGCCTCCCGAGGAGCGGCGACGGCGTGGCGATCTTCGGCGGGGGCCCGCTGTTCCTCTTGACGAGCACCTCACCGCCCTCGGAGGCGGGGGTTGATCTCACGAAGCTGACATACACCCCGTTGCTCAGCAGGAAAGGCAGCTCCAGCTACTACCTCCCCGTGAAGGCCATCGCCTTCGACAAGGCGCAGGTGCAACTCCCGGGGAACCCACTTGCCACTGGTGGCGTGGTGCTCGGCACGACGGCGCCGTACACCGAGCTCCGGCCCGATGTGTACCGCCCGTTGGTGGACGCTTTCGACAAGGCCCTGATGCGGCGGTGGAACATCAGCAAGAGGGTTCCGGCAGTGGCACCCTTCGAACTTTGCTACGATTCGAAGACGCTCCCTGGTCCGACCCGGATCGGCTGGCTTGTCCCTGACATAGACATCGTGCTCGAGGGTGGAAAGAACTGGACACTGGGCGGCCTTAGCTCGATGGTAGACGTCAACAACTTCACGGCGGCGTGCTTCGGGTTCGTCGAGATGAAGCTAGGAAAGGGCGGATACGGTGGGGCGCCGGCGGTGGTCATCGGAGGGTTCCAGATGGAAGACCATGTGCTGCAGTTCGACCCGGAGAAGCAGCAGCTCGGGTTTGCCAAGTTGCCGATTTTTATATCGTGCCGTAACTTCAATTTCACGCTGAGTCACTAGACTGTAACAACAAACCTGCATCTCCTTGTTCTGTTTCGATCGTGGTTGTCATCTGCCATATTAAATTTGTCACGTATTTAAGGATTCTCATTTTCTTTAATCGTGTAGGCTACTATTTATGTGTTGACATTTTGCAATATCGACGTACTACCCTGCTGGGACCTTTTTTCTTGAGCAAAGATCACATGAGTTTAGTTGAATTCATGCACTCTACATGGTTATGCAAGGGGGACTATAGGAGCGGACACGAGCTGCAGCCCACTGCACCCAGTCCGAGTCCTAGATCCGCCACTGTCATCAACTACTTACCCAACTCAATAACCCAACTCAATAACGTAGTATAAGGACAAATCTAGTTTGCGGTTTCCATCGTACCCATCATGCGATTTCCATCGTACCATCATGGTATACATGTGATCTTGTTACCCCTGCTTTTCTTTTATATTTTTTATAAATGGTATACATGTGATCTTGTTATCCCTGCTTTTATTTTATATTTTTTATAAAAAAACTAGTATTTACATAACTTTTTACTGCAAAATCTTAATCGAATAAACTTGTGCATAAAAAAGTTCTCGAATCAAGTCTTTTAGAAAAATGTTGAAAAGTATTTTTTAAAAAATTACAAAATCATTTTCTAAAAGTTTGTAAAAAAATTCAGAAAATATTGTATACATTCTTTTCAAAAATTGTCTACAAATATTTTACATAACACAAGTTTTTGGGAAAATTTTGTGGAAATATTTGTAAAAATAGATCAAATTTTAAAAGAAATGTTAGAAAAAAATTAGAGACAAAAAATTTGAGCCGCTCATCGAGGATTCCCACCCGCTCATCGGGGATCTGCCTTTGAGCCGCTGCTCACTGTGAGGATACCAGTGGGCCACCGTGTGATGCCATGCCGCTCGCCATCGAGCCCTGCTCAGGTCTCGGGGCGGAGCTCGAGCTGCCTCCTAGCAACGTCCTGTGGAGGATGCATGCATGCCACACTCGACGGCATAGCACGGGGTGGTAGCACTAAGACACTGTGTCGATATGGACCGCTGCTGCTCGCCGCCCCTGCGGCACAGCTCGTTGCTGCCGAGCTGCCCCGCCCAAACCATTGCACAGCAATGGGATCGAGAGTGAGAGAGAGAAGAAAAGGAGAAAGTGAATGAGGATGAAGATAGGAGAGAGACTCGAACGGGGAGGTTTATCTGGTTGCGGCTGAGAAAGGGTGGGTTCTATCAGTGCGTAGACGGCAGACCACATCACCAAGTTGTATATTCTTTTCAATAAAAGTAAGTAAAAGTTGGATACTAAGTTATTAATATAAAGAACAAAAGTTACCGAGATGAAAAATTAGAAAAAGAAAAGTCGCGGTGCTATTCGAAGATCGAGTGATCGTGCGACGTTGCACCGCTTTAGTAGTCTTGTCTTGGGCCGCATGTAGCTGATGCACAAAAATAGCAAGAAAATTCAGATACACAATACGCCAATATTGCAAAATATCAACATACGACAATGGTTGATTCTCTTAATTGAAA
Source organism: Setaria viridis (assembly GCF_005286985.2). NCBI lineage: Eukaryota > Viridiplantae > Streptophyta > Magnoliopsida > Poales > Poaceae > Setaria > Setaria viridis. Next base: position 45,078,061 of record NC_048267.2, read on the forward strand.
GGCAGAGCTCCTGCCACTAGCATTCAAAAAATAATGGTTGACACGATTACAAAATGAGAGTTCCTAAATACGTGACGAATTTAATAGGCAGATGACAACCAGGATCGAGGACGACTGGACGAGGAGATGCGGGTTTACAGTTGCATATGCAGTCATCACAAGTCTAGTGACTCTGCGTGAAATTGAAGTTATGGCATGATATAAAAAACGGCACCATGGCAAACCCGAGCAGCTGCTTCTCCAGGTCGAACTGCAGCGCGTGGTCCTCCATCTGGAACCCTCCGATCTCCACTGCCGGCGCCCCAGCGTATCCGCCCTTCTCCAGCTTCATCTCGACGAACCCGAAGCACCCCACCTGGCTGATCACCATCGAGCTGAGGCCCGTAAACGTCCAGTTCTTTCCATTCTCGAGCATGAGGATTATCTCCGGGACGAGCCAACCGATCCGGGTCGGGCCAGGGAGCGTCCTCAAATCGTAGCAAAGCTCGAAAGGCGCCACCGCCGGCACTCTCTTGCTGTTCGACTGCAGCTTCAGGGCCTTGTCGAACGCGTCCACCACCGGGCGGTAGACGTCCGGCCGGAGCGCGGTGTACGGCGCCGTCGTGCTGAGCACGACGCCACCGGTGGCCAGTGGGTCTCCCGGGAGCTGCACCTGCGCTTCGTCGACGGCGATGGCCTTCACGGAGAGGTAGTACGCGGGGCTGCCTCTCTTCCTCAGCAACGGGGTGTACGTCAGCGTCGACGTGAGATCAATAGGATGCCCAGTGAGGACGAGAGGGCCGCCGCCGAAGACCGCCACGCCGTCGCCGCCGCCCCTCGGCAGGCAGAGCGTGAACTTGTCGGCGACGTTCTGCGTGCGCGCGACCTGCGCGGGCAGCGCCACCCTCGAGCTCGCGAGCCCCGCGACGCCGACCGCGCCGGCCGGGAGCCTGTCGAGGAGGGACGCCGGCGCGCAGGAGGCGACGGCGGGGAAGGAGACCGGGTACAGCGGGTTGGTGCCGTCGGTGGCGTTGGCGGAGAGCTTGGTGCGCGTCAGGTCGCCCGTCGCCGACCTGCCAGCGACGGGGTTGTAGGGGCGCGCCGTGCACTTGCACCGGAACCGGTCTTCCTCGTCGGCCTTGCCGTAGCCGGTGTGCGGGCAGCCGGGCGGGTGGTAGCTGTGGGCGTGGGCGCAGTCGTGGTGGTGGCACTGGAGCGTCGGGTGCGAGCGGTCGCAGGTGGACCAGATGAGCGGGCCGGAGAGGTCGATGACCAGCGAGCGGCTGTCCTTGAGCGAGGAGGTGTAGAGCGAGGTGGCCGGGTCCTTGGTGATGGCCGTCACCAGGGGCTTGCCGCCATTAGCTGTCGCTGCCAGTGTGCAAGGGGACAAGCACGCCGCCAAGCAGAGCGAGGCGGCGAGCAGCAGCATGGCCTTGGATCGCGGCATCTTGGGCAGGCTGGTGTGTGGGTGACTGGGTGTGGGCGGCTCCAGGAGCTGTCTGTGTGTGTTCGAGTGGCGTGCCTTGTGGGATCACTAAAATGCAGGGCGCTGCAGATCAGATCGATGCATACAATGTTGCTAGGGATCTCGGATTAGTTGACTTCTCGATTCTTTTTAAGTTATCGCTCGTTTTGCTAGAGTTGCAGCATGTGCTAGTCTGCTAGAACCTTGAAGTCTGCAACCTGGGATGGAAGCGATCCATCATCGATGTCTCTCTGAATATCTGCCCAGGGTGTTCGACTTTACATCTTCCACGCTCTGTCGCACATGCCTTGAGCTCTGAGATGTGCACCTTCTAATTGCATCTAAAAAGTTCAGCACATTTTCTCACATGGAGGCTCCTTGGAGCTTTAGACATGGGAATGAAAGCATATAGCATTCTTTTATTTAGTTGCGCCCCAAGCATTCTAACTCGAGACCTGTAGTACTTGGCTAAAGATCAAGGCATTTTTATCATCGAGTTGATGAACTGACCATTTGCTTACCTCACTCAGTAACGTAGCACCGTTGGTGTGCTAACTACACTCGATGGTCATTCTATTCACTGCTCAGCGTGTGTGTTTTCACATGTATGATCCACGTGAACCACACCCCAATCATGCTAAGTGCATTCTTCACTATATCAGGGCACCATGTCGCATGGATTGCGTCTATAGTGCGACATATAGCGAGAAAAACAGATTTTGAGTTTCACTCGAAAGTTGCATAAACTGTCTCCATTGCAAAATATGGACACTGTAAATGACAGTACTTAACAAGTAAGCTACCAGAAATTTGTCATAGATGCACATGATTATTAAACCAAGCAAGCACTTAAACAGGTTACAGACTTGGCAGGTCACTAACATGCCATGATCGAGGTTCGAGAAGGAGAAGAATCCACTGCACTATCCGGTTGACCAGAATCTGTGCCGACACTAGCTTACCACAATCCACGTTTAATACTGACTCTTGGTGAAGTTGAAGTTACTGCACGCAGAGAAGAACGGCACCTTGGCGAACCCAAGCTGCTTGCTCTCCAGGTCGAACTGCAGCAGGTGGTTCTCCATCTGGAACCCTCCGATCACCGCCGCCGCGGCGCTGGGGTCCCCGGATTTCACCCCCTTCATCTCGACAAAGGCGAAGCAGGCCGTCTGCCCGTTCACATCCACCATGGAGTTGCTGCCCACGAACGTCCAGCTCTTCCCACCCTCGAGCACCAGGGCGATGTCTGGCACAGCGTAGCCGTTCCGCGTGTTCCCCAGCATGCTCGATCGGTAGCAGAGCTCGAAGGGCGCCACCGCCGGGACCTTGGCGTCGTTCCGTGCCAGGGCCCGGTCGAACGCGTCCACGAACGGGCGGTACACGTCCGGCCGGAGCGCCGTGAACGCAACCCGGCTGCAGAGCACGACGCCGCCGCCGGCGAGCGCGTGCGCGGGGAGCGGCACCGGCGCCTTGTTCACGGCGATGGAATTTACCGGGATGTAGTACAGGGGGTTGTCTTTCCTGCTGCGGAGCGCGGTGAACGCCAGCGTCGTCGTGAGGTCGCCCACGTCCGACTGCGGGAGGAGGAACAGCGGGCCGCCACCGAAGATCGCCACGCCCTCGCCGCGCCGCGGGAGGCAGAGCAAGAACTTCCTGGCGACGCGATGGTTCGCCGCGATCTGCGCCGGCAGCGCCAAGCCGGACGCCGAGAGCCCCGCGACGCCCGTGACGTCCGCCGGCAGCGACGCCAGGATGTTCCCGGGAGCGCACGCCGCCACGGCCCGGACCGAGACCTGCTGCAGCGGGTTCTTGCCGTTGGTGGTGTTGACGATGAGCCTGGTGTGGATCAGGTCCGCGGCGGCGCACTGCCCGGTGATGGGGTTGTACGGGTACGCCTTGCACTTCTTCTTGCAGGGCTGCCCTGCGATGCGGCAGCTCGGGGCGCGGTAGGCTTTGGCGTGCCTGCACTCTGTGGCATTGCACGAGAAGGCCGCCGGCGAGTGGTCAGCGGCGCACGTGGACCAGAGGAGAGGGCCGGCGAGGTCGACGAGGTGGTTGGCGCCGTCCCTGACGAGGATGGTGTAGAGGGAGGTGGCCGGGTCCTTGGCCACCGGGATGAGCACGGGGTGCGCGCACGAAGCCGGCCAGGCCAGCACGAGCAGCGAGATGGCCGAGAGCAGGAGCGGCGCCGGCGATGGCCGTGGCATCTTCATGGTCGATGCAGGAGCTTAACCTGTTGAGCTGGCCTGTGTGATTGGCGGTGGATGCGTCTGCTGCTCTGCTCGCGCTCCTTATATAGGGCCCGTGCGTGCCATGCCAAAGGCATCGGCCGGCCAAGATTTGGCGGACGGATCGGCCGCCCAAGATTTGGCCGCAAAAATGAACTGAGCGTGGGCGTGCAGGCCAGGGCGAGCCAAATCGGGGCCTCAGTCCAAACGTCGCGCTCGGCCATGGGCAACGGCCAAAATTTGGCTTGGCTACCAGCGGCAGGTATCCAAACGTACCAAGGTCTGTTTGGTTACCCCAAAAATCCCAACTTTGACACTGTGCAAAAAGAAGATTCCCCATCACATCAAACTTGCGGTACATGCATGGAGTACTAAATGTAGATGAAATCAAAAACTAATTGCACAGTTTTGTTGTACTTTGCGATATGAATCTTTTGAGCCTAATTAGTCAATATTTGGACAATAATTCACAATTACAAACGAAACGCTACAGTGTGCTATAGTGCTACAACAGTAATTTTGTACCTCCAAACTTTGGACAACTAAACAAGGTCCAATAGTGCTCACCTGTCACGGATCTCACTGATCTCTCTCTCGGGCACAAGAATGGCGATCCCCGTCAGTTGCCGAGACTGGATTAAAAAAGTTGATCTAGCCTGCCGCCCTGCTCCCGTGCCGATCGGGTCTTGGCGTCATGGGCGAGGCGTATGAAGGAAGGTGCGCAGTCAACGGAAAGCATGAACACGTGTCGCTCGGGAACCATCACGCGAGTATTTCTTTGAGTACGTGCCGGGTAGGCGTTGATCTCCTTGAGCGTCACACCAAGCGCCGACGAGGTGGCTTCCTGTATCCACGCCATGGAGCAAGCACTACGACTGTGCCTCGAGATTATTAGCTCACGTATGATTACAAATATTTAATTGCCAGATTTGCTAAATAGCACACATTTCTTTGATTCGTTTCGTTCCACTCAGGTGAGGTTTCGCGTGGTGCTTTAGCTCGTGTTTAGGGGTTAGTCAATGAGATCAAGAGATGAACACTAACAGGGGGTTACTGAGAAGCAAACCATAATAGGAGTAGTAGATTCATTTGGTTCGATTGGACCTAGGGTGGGGACGTCTAGTCCATTAGAAATCGATAAAATTGCTTCCGAAATCGAGTAAAAACTGTATCCAAAATTTCATGCCAAACTCCACTTACAATTTCTAACTTTTGTTCAAAAACATCTAAGGTGCCTTTCATCTCAAATCAAATATTCAAACTCATATTTTGAACATTATGAAATCTATTCATTTTGGTTAATCACATGTTTAAATATATTAAATATGTATATTTAGGTCCATTGTTTTGTGTTTTCTTTGCTATGGTTTTACAGTATGTAATTCTTGTGTTAACTCCATATACGCTCCATGTTCTGAAATACAGGGAGTAATCACACCTTGTACTCTTTATCCAATTTGTAATAATATGTTTTAATTTGAACAAAACCAAACTTTATATGTTTTGACAACTACTCAAGTTATGTCCAGGTTACCAATGTATTGTAAAAAAAATAGTACTGTATATTTTCAAGTGCCCTCAATATACTGATGCCCTATTGACGGTGGTCAAGCATCGAGATCGGGGATTCGGAAGGGCCCCTTTTAGTCGGATTCGGAGGGACCCCTTTTAGCGATCCAGAGGTTAGTTCGTGCGTAGGGATTCGAGAGGCGTTTAGGAGAGTTAGTGTGTGACTTTGCTAAGAGAGTTTTTAGATAGGTTCAGGCTGCTTAGAAGCGTAACACCTTACGTCATGTGTGCTATGTTGCTTGAGTTGTCTGTTTTGTTTGTACAAGGGCCGACCTTTTATAGGCCAGGCCTAAGGGAGGACGGGTTGGGGTGAGCCTTTCATCCCAATCCATCCCTTTACATTGTGCATGTGAACGCGGCAGCCCAATGGCCACCCACCTTGCTACAGTTCTTCTGACACGCCATCCACTTACCCTGATGCTTTTTTACCTTGGTACGCACGGCACCGGAGCACCCTGCCCAAGTCCTCTTAATGTCAATCCTCATATTTTACCATCTTACTTTGGTAATCATTACCTCTCTCAGCCCAAACCCACCGTCTCGAGTCAGGGGGCGATGAACCTGCTTCTTAGGATCCCTCCTGGGAAGCCTTAGCCGCTTCTCGGGAAGCTCTTGTCATTTCCTAGGTCCGTGAGGTGGGCCCGTCCTTCTGGCAGAGGGCAGCTAGAAGCTGAGCGGGCGCTCTTGACACGAGAGCGGCGTCCGCCGCTTGTTGGATGGGACAGGTGAGGTCAACAATCCCCGAGGCATCGCGCGTCCTATCGACCATAATGATGATGTTTTTACAGGGATGGGACGCCTGCTGACTGCCTACCTCAACTGTCACGCCCTTCTCTCGCCAGGGTACGCCATCGCTTATTTAGCTTTGAAGCGAGCCTTCCCAAGAGGCCTCCCCGGCTGCGTCCCGCTCCACAGCGTGGGCCCTCAGTAGGTCCCACAGTGCGGAGGCGGGTTTTCCTGGTCCTTCATGGGCTTCGAATTCGCAAGGTCCATATCCTCAATTGGGCTCTACATGGTGGAAACTTCTTTCCACAGGCGGGCTCCACTTGTAGGTGCCTTCTCGGGGAACTCTGTTCCCTTAGCACTGACACCTATGTTAACTCATCGAGTGAGTAAGAGGAATACGAGATGTTACATTTCGCATTTTGAGGCATATAATTTTACCTTTTTCTTTAGGTGACGCTTTTAGAATTTAAATCCATCGTGACAGCACAAATAGCTTCTTCTTCTCCCAACTCGTCTTCTTTCTCAACATCTACTTGCATGGTCCTCGATGGCTCTCCAACGGACCGAATGGTCTTATCCTCGCATCCCACCCCTACAGCACCTACAACTTCATTCTTGGATTCCTTCACGGTGCCTCCCTTATACCCTCATTTGTCTAAAAAGACTAAGAATAGCATTATTTTTGAGATGGAGTTGTAGTTCATTTTAGCTTTTTACTAAATCATTTAAAAAATTGATCAAATTTATAGAAAAACCACCAATAACTTCTGTACCAAATAAATGCACTATCAAAACATATTTGAATCTAATGAAACTTAGATGTTATCATAAATTTAATTAAAGTGGGAGAAGTTTGACTTACATCAAAGATAAAGTAACTTATAATTTGAAGTTGAAGTGGAGGGAATAATTTCGTAGAAATATTTATCATTAGTGCTCGGGGCATGTGATAAAATAAACTTTACTAGTAGATAAGATGACAGACTTGGCAGCTCACTGGCATGATCGAGGAGTATCCACTCTCCGGTTGACTACATCGGCCATGTACAGATACAGGGGTTGCAGGCCGTCAGGCATTCAGGCTTACAATTACATGCAGTCAAAGCCTAGTTCCGAGTGAAATTGAAGTTACTGCACGACGTAAAAATGGGCACCCTGGCAAACCCGAGCCGCCTCTTCTCCAGGTCGAACTGCAGCACGTGGTTCTCCATCTGGAACCCTCCGATTACCACCGCCGGCGCCCCGCCGTATCCGCCCTTCTTCATCTCGACGAACCCGAGGCACGCCGCCGTGAAGTCGTTGACGTCCACCATCGAGCTGAGGCCGCCGAACGTCCAGTTCGTCTTCCCACCCTCGAGCACGAGGTCGATGTCCGGGACAAACCAGCCGATCCTGGTCGGGCCAGGGAGCGTCTTCGAATCGTAGCAGAACTCGAACGGCGCCACCGCCGGAACCTTCTTGGTGGTGTTCCACTGCCGCGTCAGGGCCTTGTCGAACGCGTCCACGAACTGGCGGTACACGTCGGGACGGAGCGCGGTGTACGGCGCCGTCGTGCCGAGCACCACGCCGCCGGTGGCGAGCGCGTCCTTGGGGAGTTGCACCGGCGCCTTGTCGACGGCGATGGCCTTCACGGGGAGGTAGTAGCTTGGGTTGTCCCTCCTGCTGCGGAGCGGGGTGAACGCCAGCGTCGTCGTGAGGTCCCCGGCCGCCGACTCCGGAAGGAGGAACAGCGGACCCCCGCCGAAGATAGCCACGCCCTCGCCTTGCCTCGGGAGGCAGAGCGTGAACTTGCCGGCGACGCGCTGCGCCGGCAACGCCAGGCCGGAGGCCGCGAGCCCCGCGACGCCGGATGCGTCCCTGGGCAGCCGCGCCAGGAGCTTCTTCGGGGCGCACGCCGCCATGGCCCGGACGGAGACCTGCCGCAGCGGGTTCTTGCCGTCGGTGGTGTTGGCGACGAGCCTGGTGTGGATCAGGCTCGCGGCGGCGCACCGCCCCGTGACCGGGTTGTACGGGTACGCCGTGCACCGGTGCTTGCAGGTCTGGCCGGCGTCGCGGCAGCCCGGCTGGCGGTAGGCATTGGCGAGCTTGCAGACCGGGTCCTGGCACGTGATGTTTGCCGGCAGGTGGTCAGCGGCGCACGTGGACCAGAGGAGCGGGCCGGCGAGGTCGATGACGTGGTTCGCGCCGTCCCTGACGGGGATGGTGTAGAGGGAGGTGGCGGCGTCCTTGGCCACCGGGAAGAGCACGGGTTCGGCGCATGAGGCTGGCCACGCCAGCACGAGCGCCGAGACGGCCAAGAGGAGCAGGGGCGTGCGCCGCTGTGGCATATCCATCCGCGGTGAGGTGAGCTGGCAATGCTGGGGAAATGCCTTCGATGTGTCAGCGTGCTCATACGCTCGGTGTTCTTATATAGTGGGTCTAAACTCTTATCCTTTGCAACTTACGCGATCAAGTTCTAAACACTGAAGCAACATGATGGGGTTGAGCTAAGAGCCAGCCTGTTCTCATCATCTCGAACACCATGGCCTACACTAGGACGGGTCACTGTGTTCACCTGTCGCGAGGTGCTCGTTCAATGCAGTGTCGGCTTCTAACGACAGATCACGCGCACTGATCTCTGCACGCAGAAATGGCGATCTCCGTTGGCGGTTGCGGAAACTGTACAAAACAATTGCGCGTAGTCTGCTGCCATGCCCATCGGATCTCGCCGTGGCGTATGGGCGAAGACATGCATGAAACTGCGTGCGAGTCAAAGGAAGCGTCTGCACGTGTCAGTCAGAATTCCTTTGGGCACGAGCCGCAGCCGGATATGCATTGACCTTCCGGCATACTACATGAGTGTTCGGCGAAATGCAGGCCTTGTTTAGTTGGCTAAATTGGGAGGTGCCAAATTACTGTGCTGGCACTGTAGCACACTCTAGCGTTTCGTTTGTATTTGTGAATTATTGTTCAAACATTGACTAATTAGGCTCAAAAGATTCGTCTCGCAAAGTACAACAAAACTGTGCAATTAGTTTTTAATTTCATCTACATTTAATACTCCATGCATGTACCGCAAGTTTGCAGCCTGTTCGCTTCAGCTTATTCAACCGACTTATCAGCCACCAAACAGTGTTTTTCTCTCACAACAAATCAGCCGTTTCAACTTTTCAGCCGGCTTATAAGCTGAAGCGAACAGGCCCTTGATGTGATGGGGAATCTTCTTTTTGCATAGTGTCAAAGTTGGGAGTTAGGGTGAAGTAAACAAGGGCCTAATCTCAAAATGTTCGGTGAAATGCACTCACAAACAGTTAACAGTGCCACTTCTTATTCAAACCTCACAACGGTAAAAAGTTGCATTTAACGGTAAAAAATTCACGCAAGAGCTAGTAGTGGTTAGCTTGTCGAGAAGTTGAAGTTGCCGCAGGTGGTCCTCATGAACAGCAGGGTGCCGCTGAACCCGAGCCTTGACGCGGCCTCGTCGAACAGCAAGAAGTTGTTCCCCATCTGGAACCCGCCGGCGGCCACTGCGCTCGGCGCCGCCCACCCGCCGTCGAAGAACGCCAGGCACGCCACGCCGGGCGCCACCTGCACCAACGAGTTGGCACCGAACACCGTCCAGTTCCCACCCCCGCGCGCTGCCATCATCAGGTCCACCGGCGCCACCGCGTACCCGACCCGCGTGAACCCGAGAGCGCTGCTGTTGAAGCACAGCTCTAACGGCGGCACGCTCGGCGCGCGAGGGACCAGCGCCGTGGCCCTCCGGAACGCGTCCACGAACGGGCGGTACACGTCGCACCGCAGGACGGTGTAGGGCAGCGCCGCGTCGAGGGTGACGCCGCCGCCGCGGCCCAGCGCGCCGGCGGGGAGCGGCACCGCCTCCTGGTTCACGGCGATGCCGCACAGCCGGATGCCGTACGCGGAAGGCCGCCGCGGGTCGTGCACCAGGTCGGTGTAGGAGAGGGCGGCACCCGCGTCGAACTGCGTCGACGGCATGAGCCCGTACGGGCCGCTCCCGAAGAACGCCACGCCGGGCGCGGCGGCGGTGCTCGGGAGGCAGATGGCGAACTGCCGCTTGATAAGCGAGAGCTTCTCGTACAGCTGGGCCGGGAGGCTCAGGCTTCCGCGGCCGAGGCCCGCGTCGCCGGTGGCGCCGCTCAGGAGCGACCGGAGAAGGCTGTCCGGCGCACAGGACGAGAGGTCGCCATGCACGGTGACCTCCGCGCGCGCTCGGCGTCTTCCCGTCGGTGGCGTTCGTGGTGACGTCCTTGAGCCTAAGGTCGCCGACAGCCCGTTGATCTGTCACGGCGCGGGGTTCGTCGGATGGGCAGTGCAAGTGCATTGGCCGTTGCGGAACTTGGGCGCTCCCGATCCTGCGGCGGCGCACACTCCGGTGACGAGGATCACGACGTGCACACATTCGAGCGGCTCGTTTCAGAAGTCGACATGACATTGCTGCTGGCGCCGCCTCCACGCGCCTGAACCTGGCGACCTGGAGGGGCATCTCCCTGTCGAGCTCAGCAAGATGGACATGATCCTGACGCTCGACCTGTCGGCGAACAAGCTCGGGGGCACGATCCCGTCGCAGCTCGACAGCTGCGTTGCGCTCGAGTACCTCAACCTCTCCGGCAACGCTCTTTAGGGCACGCTCCCAGTGTTCCTCGCTGCGCTGCCCTTCCGCTTGACGTCTCGCTCCCGGCTTCAGCCTTCAGATGAGGAGTTTGGCCAGGCCTTGCGCCGGGACATGTTCGTGGCAACGAGCGCCCTGGTCTCACTGAAAGTGACGTGAGCGCCGGAAATCACCTAGCCTCGTTCGTTTCAGCTGAATTGGATTCCGACCAGTATTACTTCAAGGCACGGTTCAAGTGATTCCACCTGTGTCACTTAATTCGGCTAGGATTTAATCCTACCAATCCACTCAAACCGAACAGGCACAGATGGAATCAATCCGCTTGGGATGCACGCCGCCACGTAGGGTAGTCAGCTTAGGTGTTCTCCCTTCTAGTCGGTTCAGCAGCTTGGCCTTCCCTGGGAAGGGAGAAAAGTTGCTGCATGTAGCTGTGTTCTCAGTGTCGTCTTGTTCGGTTACTTGCTGCGTGTAGCTGTGTTCTCCCTCATCACCGCACTACGTCGGCACAGCTCGTATTTTTGTCACCGGAGTTATCGATCTTTTTGTCGCTGCCGAAGCCGGGGTTCCTGTACTCCGCGGCGCCGCCGGTGCCCTACGTCCGGAGCTCGTGGCCACCCGGCACCGGGTATGAGCACCACCACCCTCACGGGCAGCCCACCGAACCCGCCGGCGCTCTACCTGCCGCCCTGCGCATGGTACTACCCCATCGTGGCGGACCCGCGCGGGTCGCCGTCGGCCGCGTATGTGGCGACGCAGCAGCAGGCGGCGTTCCAGCCGGAGCCCGCTGGAAGCGGGGGTGGGAGCCCGACTGGCGGCGCGACAGCTGAGGAGAACACCGACGACGACCCCTGCTCGCTGACGCTTGGCCTCGACATCGCCGCCGACAAGCGGAGCATGCCGGTCAGCACCTGCCGCCCGGCATGGGGCTGAGCGATAGGGACAAGGCGGCGACGGCAGTGGAGGAAAGAGCTGACAGCATGCTGGCAAGCGCGGCCAGCCAGCTGGTGCCGCGGAGGGCCGCGCAACCATGGCCACACGGGGGCACGTGCGGCGGGTCGGCGGCCATGGGGCACAGAGGCGCCGGGAGCCGCGGGCGGTGATGCAGTTGGGCCACAGGTGGAAGCGTCGTGGGGCGCGGCGGCGGTGCCGGGGTCGCGACAGCAGGCCGGCGGCCATGGGGCGCAAAGGTGCCGGGAAGCGTGGGCGGCGGCACGGTTGGGCCGCGGGTGGAGGCGCGGCGGCAGGGTCGTGGCCATGGAGCACGAAGGCGCCAGGAATCGCAAAGGCGCAGGGGAGCGGCGAGCGTCGAGTCGAGCGAGTGGCTCCGTTCCGGAGGGGACAAGGTGAGGAATAATTTCGGACCGTGAGTAGAGAGGGGAAATCGAACCGGGCCTGTTTCCATTCCGGCCTAGATCGAACAACGGATTCAAGCTAGGTCTGTCTCCATTCCGAGTTGTTCCAATCCACCCGAATTGGACTGCGTTCCAGGCTAGGATGTTTGAATACGAGGTGCTAAACTTTAACAGTGTCACATCGGATGTTCGGATGCTAATTAGGAGAACTAAACATGAGCTAATTATAAAACTAATTGCAAAATCCTGTGCTAATTCGCGTGACGAATCTATTAAGCCTAATTAATCCATCATTAGCAAATGGTTACTGTAGCACCATATTGTCAAATCATGGACTAATTAAGCTTAATAGATTCGTCTAACGAATTACACTCCATCTGTGCAATTAGTTTTGTAATTAGTCTATGTTTAATACTTCTAATTAGCATCCAAACATCCGATGTGACGGGTGTTAAACTTTAACACTATGGAGCCAAACAGGCGTTAAACCGGCCGAACCGAACGGGCCTTAAAGCTACTAAAGAAGGACGGCATGCCTACTTCGCTGGACTCACCAGAGAATTCTGTGGTTGGTGGGTGATGCAGCTCCCGGCACGGAGCTCAGCGGTGCCACCGGTGAATTCAGACCAGATATTTTATATTCGGGAGCTAGTTTGATCAGGAATTTGATATGGGAAAGCCATCTCTGGTGATCTATAAGCTGATTTCACTCAGAGAGTAGTACACGATCACGGATGGCTTGTCTCCAGATGGTATGTTTCCTTTTCGGCACTTAGAAATTCTCGCGTCTCATAAGTCATAACTGATCTTTTTCAGATGCAACAAACTGAATGACGATGATGACTTTGGTCGTGCAGGGCGCCCAGTCGGCAAAGATTGCAGGGGCCGGGTCTGCAGGTGCTGCGTACCGGACAGGCGGAGTTTCTGAAATCTTCAGACAAGGTGGTAAAAGATTTCATCTCGGAGATTTCAGGAGAACCTGGAATCTTCTTCGCCAGCCACGAGGTAAGTTTTCAGACAAGACATCAGCACATTAACCCGAGTCTTTTCTTTAGAAAATTTGAAATCTTGAAACGAGGCAAAACTCTTCTGTTTCTAAAGTTGTCTAGATGAGACCCGGTCGGAAGCAAAAGCCAAACAGCAAAACCGTAAGTTTACAGCACTGGGACGGGATCACATCCAGCAATTACTCCCAAAACTCTTAGCTCACTGACAGATCAAACCTAAAACCGTTGAGAAGCAAAACAAGTTTTTAACAATGTCAAACAACTGGGGTACTGCAAAAAGCTTCTCCGCAGGTAACTACACTTGACCAGAAGGAGCTTAATCCAGCTTAACTTCCAATTCTTCTACTTGTAAGGTCGTCTTTGTATCAATCAAACTGTCCGAGCACCTCTTGGAATCCTTCAGGGATCTGGACCTGCAGAGGGTTCACAGCAGAGCAGTTTAATTATAGGATCACCAAGATAGGGATGGAAGGTTAGCACAAAATAAAGGCAACCACATGCACAACACAAAACTGGCTTTGCCCTAAAAAAAACACAAAACTGACTTTTTAAGTATACTGTCTAACTAGCGAGTTCAACTGATCAGTTAGTTCATACACAAAGAGGATGAGCACAATAATTCTGATTTGCTATTGAAGGTTGCGCCATTGGACTAAACCTAGTTGTCAAAGAAAGATTACCTCATTTCTTGTACAGATTTCCTAATCGTAACCCAGCAGTCAGCTTGTTCTTTTCATCATGATCAGTGGCAGACTTCCTGGCATCTTTGCGAAGCCTGCTCAAAATGTCCACAAGGTTTTGTCCATCATAATGAACGATTTCAACATCCCCAATCATCTCATATGTGAAGTTCTTGGTATTTTCAATCAGATCTGCACAAAAATCAGAACAGCACATTAGAACAGCTACTGATTACTGACTAGCACATTATAACAGCTACTGACTAGCAAATGACAGATGAGGTTTCAAAATATTACCATCAATATCCTCCAAATGCCATTCATTGTATATGGCTTGTTTGATCAATTCAATTCTGAGAACTAACTCTTTTCTTGCAGCATCTGATTTCACTTTTCTGATTATGTGTTTCACCTTTCTCTTCTCTGATTTATACTCGTCTGTACTCACTAGAGAGAGAAGCATCTATTTAATATTACCGGAATGCAATATATTCTAATATTCAACAATGATTCAGTACGCGGAATGTAAATCAGCAAAAAGAAGAAAAAAAAAGTCCGGAGGGCCATGCAACAAAAAAATTTAGAACCGACTACCCAATACAACCATATAAGTGTTCACAGTCTCACCAGAACAGCGACAATCATGCACAAGCACAAAGCACAGTTATTGACAATAGAGCAGAGAGGGACAGAGCAGAAAGTACAGTATCAAGCGCAGAAGCTAGGCTACAGATCTAAAACCATGAGCACTCACAACAAGATATGCAAATGACATGCTTTTCTGGTGTATCAGACTGCTGGTAAAACATGTAAAATTTGCAAGGCCGTATAGGTTACAGCTATAGAATCCAAGTCACATTAATCAGTACCTTGTTTCTTTTCGTCAAATTGAACATCAGAACTAGTCAAATGCATCTCCTCCAGCATCCCAATCAATTTATTCCTTTGAGCAAGGTATTTCTTTCTGTATCTGTTATCTCTCTCGTTTTGCAGGTTCGGTAGCTCCTTTTTAGCTTTGTTCACAAACGCGAGAGATAAGAGGTTTTGACCTCTTAATTCATCAGCAGTAGAAAAATCATGGATATACGTGATCCAGGAGATCTTGTACATTGTTTTGAATAGGGTATTGGAAGCCTTCCATTCCTTGATGATCTCCTTTGAAATTGTTTTGAGCTGGGAAGCACAGAATAAAATCACAGGAAAACTATCAGACTGGATGAAGTAACAGCAGCAACCAAAAACACAATCAATCACTTATTGTGTCTCATTCACCGACTCATCAAACTATTATGAAATTACCTCATTGAAGTTGTTGTCCCTGGTGACTCTAAGAAAGATCAGAGCCTCATCCACTCTTTTTTCATCAACCTTAGACCCAAATTCTGCTAGCTTCACTTTGTAATTGATGCCGAGGATACCACACATTTTTTCCAGTTTTGTACCAAAAAATATTAGAGGGGTCGAGGATAGGGGGGTGGGGGCGGGGTAGGGTCGATAGACAAAGATACCTTGCCTTTTCCCCTCCAGTTCATCATGCTCAGTCTGAACACCTAACAATTGGATATTGCTATTCTGTGTGACATCCTCTTCCTCATCCGTCAGCAATTCCACAGTATCTGGTACGAATCCCTCTTCGCTGATCTCTGGCACCGCCATTGCTTGTCCTGTAACATTTGAAGTCAAGGCATTATTCCATCTTTTCATGTGATAGATTATTAGGGTAAAAAGAAAATGGAATGAAAAGATAATTGTAGTGTTGTTTTGTCAAATCAGATAAGCAAAAAAAAAATAATAACATTTTTTCGGTAGGAGCTGTATACCAGCGTGTGGAAAAACTACTGGTATACAGCTCCTACCTGAAAAAATATTATTATTTTTCTTTTGCTTATCTGATTTGACAAAACAACACTACAGTTATCTTTTCATTCCATTTTCTTTTTACCCTGATAATCTATCACATGAAAAGATGGAATAATGCATTGACTTCAAATGTTACAGGAACAAGCAATGGCAGTGCCAGAGATCAGCAAAGAGGGATTCGTACCAGATACTGTGGAATTGCTGACTGATGAGGAAGAGGATGTCACACAGAATAGCAATGTCCAGTTGTTAGGTGTTCAGACTGAGCATGATGAACTGGAAGGGAAAAAACAAGTTATCTTTGTCTATCGACCCCACCCCGCCCCCACCTCCTATCCTCGAGCTCCTCTAACATTTTTTGGTACAGAACTGAAAAAAATGTGTGGTATCCTTGGCATCAATTACAAAGTGAAGCTAGCAGAATTTGGGTCTAAGGTTGATGAAGAAAGAGTGGATGAGGCTCTGACCTTTCTTAGAGTCACCAGGGACAACAACTTCAATGAGGTAATTTCATAATAGTTTGACGAGTCAGTGAATGAGACACAATAAGTGATTAATTGTGTTTCTGGTTGCTGCTGTTACTTCATCCAGTCTGATAGTTTCCCTGTGATTTTATTCTATGCTTCACAGCTCAAAACAATTTCAAAGGAGATCATCAAAGAATGGAAGGCTTCCAATACCCCATTCAAAACAATGTACAAGATCTCCTGGATCACGTATATCCATGATTCTGCTACTGCTGATGAAGTAAGAGGTCAAAACCTCTTGTCTCTCGCGTTTGTGAACAAAGCTAAAAAGGAGCTAACGAACCTGCAAAAGGAGAGAGATATCAGATACAGAAAGAAAGGATAATGCTAAAGGATTCACAAAGTAGAAGCAGGTAGAAATATGAATAACTTTAAGAGAAATGGCTTTTGGAGATTCCATATGGAAATACAGGTGTCATGTGATTACGCTTGAGATTTCTTATCCCCCCCCCAACGAATAGCAGTTCCAGCATTATCCGAATCAGCATTGCGCCAGAATCTATTCAACCAAGAAAGGCGCAAGTGCTAGCTGATCTGAAACGAAATCAAATAGTTCTTTCCATTTTCCCAACTATACAAGGTACTCTTTCTTCTCTCTTGCTCCTCTTTAACAGTAGCAATGCCAACAATTAACTAGCAGAAAGGATGTGTCGGGCTAAATAAAGGATGAACTTTGGAAATACCACTACCAGCCAACTAGGTAGAACTTACAGGCTTTCTGGATACTACATGTTTCACCCTATCTTTGGTAAAAGAGCTTCACATGCTTAAATACCAATCACATAATACCCTTATCCATGTGTTCTTTCCTGCAAATCCTACACATTTATCAATATAATCACGCCACCATACACTAATCTTCAGGGACAGGTAAACTGCGCTGAGCAAGGTTTCGGACATATTGGTGACAGTGAAATCTTCACGGCCATCTTTCGTCTACTGTAAACGCAAGCAAACAGCCATGCTAAACGGCCACTTTGTTGCTACAGACAAGTAAATAATTGGTTGCTTATGGTGGCAGCTACAAGATCGACCTGAGCGTGAAGGCAGCCAACGATGGGGCTGGTTCCCAAGAGATTACCAGAGAAGCTCCCTGCCAAACTAGGACTTAGGTACTTGTAATTTACATATGAGCATAGTACTCCCACTTTTCCCTTCTATTTCTCAAACAGATATGTAGTACATGAAAACTCCAGGTTCGTCAAGAAACAGTTTTATAACTCTACTAAAACCTGCTCTACTAACAAACAACATACAGAAATTATCACTGGTGCTAAGCCACCGCACGATGGCTTCCTTACTGATTTCTATATAATATCGTACAGCATTGTTAAACACAGTGGTTGGACACATAGCATTATTCTCGCAGGAACATAACCCCAGATTAACAATCCTCAAAACCATATAAAACCACAATCGGCCCATTTCTGGTAATTTAGAACCTGGAGTTCTGGACAGAGCAAATTACTTTCACTAAAAAAACAGAGCAAATTACTGAGTCACAAACTTTGAAAACTAGATTCTGCTCATGGTAGAAAAAATCCATCAAAATTTGGGGCAGAACTTTTCTGCCTATGGAGATTGTCTAGCGCAAAGGTTTCAGGAGGTCAAGACGGTGCTAGAAGGACCATCCATGGCCCTAGTCCGCCTAGGAGCTTGATACCAGTTTCCATTGCGGCAGTCGGCTGGACTAGATCAGACCATTGCGAACGCAGCTTCACAGCAGAAGGTTATGCGCACTAGCTAGCGCTAACTATCTGAGATTCCCCTAATCTAGGCAGAGAGGGTGGCGAACGGGTTCTGTGAACTCACCGAGACGGGGACTGAGTAGAAGGTGCCGGGCTGGTGACTGCGAACTCGGCGGCTTCGGCTTCGCGCCCCGGGTTCCCAACGGTCAGGAGCTGTTCGATCTGCAATAGGGGACGTCATGGCAGGAAACGGTGGGTTGAACATGATAGAGAATAATGGAAGCTTGAGAGATGCAGTGTGTCCTTACCAGGCGTCGGGCGCGACGGCGCGCGCCGACGTCGAGGACGAAGGGGAAGCAGGACCCGCTTGCTTGATGCCGACATTCTCCTTGGATTTCCTTGTTGCCAACCCGCTTGCTTGTTGGCGAAGAGGAATACTGCGGTGAGGAGGAAGACGGGGATCACGGGTTGTAGCGACAGAGATTGGTGGATAAGGTGCGGGCGTGCGGCCCGGTGCGCTCGGGGTCGTCCGGTCCGGTCCGGTGCACGGTCGAGCTGGCTCGACGTCGTTTTCTTCGCGTGGGGTCCAGGCGCCTACGTGGTGTGGGCGAGGTGCCTTGCGCGTCCCGTTTTCCTTTCGTGCGGAGGAAGAAGCTGTGCCTGCGGGCCTTTGGTTGCTGTTGTTGTGCCGTGTACCCGTCCGTGTTGCGGCAGGGGAGAAAGAGAAAGGAGGAGACGGGCTGGGCTTTGACCGGTTGCTGCTGGGCCTGGGCTACACACACAGCTAGGCTTGGAAAACAAAGAATCGAAAGAAGCCGCGATGGGCTGACAAGTGTACTTTGGGTCAGATTGCATATTCTTCGTTCAATTATTTTTTTTGCATATTCATACCTAAGAAACTTATGGGAGATTATGTTGTTCGTTATCATTCACCTTTTTTAGCCAATAACAAACTGACACGTCATTGATTACCCTATGAAACAGAAACCACAATAGAACATATAACTAAATCTTTCAGAAAGACCAAAAACCGAATGAAACAGCCCCTGTCTACTTCTTGTTTGTATTATACACAAGAACAAAACTGCTTATGCCGAACAGTGAAGTATTATGCATATTCAACGAGATGCTTCAATTCATTGGTGTTCGGTAGGATGGGAAACCGGCATTTAGAAATAGCATTTTTCATCTACTCCCTCCAGTCCAAATTATAAGTCATTCCAAGAATCTTGGAGAGTCAAAGCATCTCAAGTTTGACCAAAATTATAGAGAAAATTATAAAGATTTATGACATCAAATAGGTATACTATGAAAATATAATTGATGAAGAATCTAATAATACTTAGTTGACATCATAAATTTTATTATATTATCATATAAATTTGGTCAAACTTGATATACTTTCACTCTCCGAGATTCTTGGAATGACTTATAATTTGGGATGGAGGGAGTATATAAGATCTATGTAGCCGTGCTGTTACAAGCATTCAAATTACCCTTACTGGATATTGTAGACAATTAGCCTCAACCTTAATGGCATTAGCTTGCGTTGAGAAAAGTAAATTCAGTACACTCATGCTGGACATGTTTGTCAAACATGTAGTCACATGCTCTTCTATTCCAATATGTCGGGGAGACGAGACGATGAAACTGGACCTGGTGGTAGGCCTTAGGGGGTTTTTTTCAGTGGAGGCCCGTTTGCGGATTTTTTTTTTTCGTTCACCCATCAGTTTCGTGCAGTGCTTGGGCCGGTGGGATTGTCTAATGTCCTGTCCCACCCCTGCAGTGGTCGTGCAGCAGCAGCTCGAACCGGACTTCGGGCCTTCACAGGTAAATTAGGCCCAGAACCGTATTAGCAACCGACTTGGGCTTGGGCGGCCCAGATACGGCGGCGCACTCACCACACTGGAGGCGGAAATCATATGATCATATCTATCTTCCACGAGATTTTTTCCGACCCACCTTTCACTGTTTGAAATCCGCGCAACATTACGTGGACCATTGAGATTGCATTTATTTAAAAAATAATAATATTTTAGATGAACCATCTCAGCAGTTTTTATAAAAAAAAGTTGGTGAATGTTTCTTCCCTTCCTTTAATTTTTCTATATTGTATCAAAACATTTTATTAAAAAGTTTTTACATTCTCAATTCCTATAGAATTGCAAATGTCATGCAACTCTATTCCTATATTTTTCATATTTATAGATTCCTTCATTTCAAAGAGGACTTGAATAAAAAGAGCTCTTTGACGGTGCACAATACTAGTATTTGGGAAGGACCAGTATAAAAACATCCGACATATGGTATGGGTAGTATACATGAGTAGTATTTGGAGTACAAGGGTATCATGGTAAAAAGAACACAAACGCTATCACTATAATTTTATTTTTTAACACTAGCATAAAGTTTAAAAGACCAATACATTTGAAATATCACTTTTTACAATATAATAATTACTAAATTATTCATAATAATAAACATTTATATGTTATATATACTTATATACCACTAAGTAGTAGTATTGTGTAACGTAAAAGAGTTCACCGTGAATCTCAAATGGAAATATAATTGTATAGTAGCTAGGTTGGGTACTATACTACCACCAGTGCTGCCAACATGGTTACCCAGACAATTTCTGTCGAGCCAAGATTGTCCCAAATGCACCTATATATTAGGTCTGTTCGCTTCAGCTTATAAGCCGGCTGAAAAGCTGAAACGGCTGATTTGTTGTGAGAGTAAAATACTGTTTGGTGGCTGATAAGCCGGCTGAATAAGCTGAAGCGAACAGACCGATGGTCTCCTTGCTTCCTCTTGCCATCTCACTCATAGCCCGCTCCTCCCGCGCACACTGTAGCGGGTCCATCAAGAACGGCGCCGCTCATCGTAGACCTCACCGGCGCGCTCGTCTAGTCCACGTGCCCGTCCACGCACGGCACGGTCCCGTGCTAGTCCGACACGTGCCGCGCGGGCAACCAGCAGCGCCCGCGCCGCTGCCGGTACGTGGACGCCGGCTGGTTCGGGGCCAACCGCGAGCCGGGCTGCAGCGGCTGCGCGCCGCCCACTCCTCCTCCGGCCACCGGTGACCTCATCGGCGTCGCGATGTCGGCCAAGACCACCGACGGCCGCAATCCTCTGCACCCAGTGGGATTCTCCACCGTCGGCTCGTGCTGCGCCCGACCGCCTCCTGAGATCGCTCCCCACGGGCGCCGCCGGCGTGGCGGGCTTTACCGGCGGCCGCTCTCCCTGCCGTTGCAGCTCTCCTCGCCGCACGCTTTGTATAAAGAGCTGACTCTCAGCCGTGGCTACAATCTCGAGGGTCAAGTCAGCCCCTGTGCAGGAAGCGTTTGTACGGTGTCATGATCCATCTGCTCCTCGATCCAGCATCTCCAACAGATTGTATCCACGGATATCCGCATCTGATTAATCGTTAAGTCAACTCCAACACTTACTTTCCTTCTCCTTTAGCAACGCAAAATAAAGCCTGAACGTCTCTGCATATACAAACACATATAACAGGATCAAACCATCGAGCTCAAGTTCTCATTTTCTCAACAACCCAAAGCTCTTCCAGTCGCTAGAAGAAGAGGAACACTGTAGCTGCAGCTGTTCGCTTCAGCTCTGCAGCTGCTGCTAATTGGGACACTGGCTGTGGGCCAACTGCTGCAGCAGCGGCAGCCAGCTGTGCCGAACACGGTGTGCACCATGGCACCTTCGCTGCAACTGCAACCCAGTATGCATCCTGCAGCTAGAGCTCTTGCCATGTCTGCTCCCCATGCCGTATGCCGTCTCGCTGCTACTGGTTGTGCTCCTCCTCCAATGCACGGCGGCGCAAGCGAGCCAGCAGCCGCCGCTGGTTTCCAGGATCACCAAAGACGCCACCTCTTCCCTCTACACCATCTCCATCAAGGACGACGCGCCGCTGCTCGTCGACCTCGCCGGCCCGCTCGTCTGGTCGACGTGCCCCTCCCCGCACGCCACGGTCCCGTGCCAGTTCGACACGTGCCGCGCGGCCAACCAGCAGCGCCCGCGACGGTGCCGGTACGTGGACGCCGGCGCGTTCTGGGCCGGCCGCGAGCCGCCGGCCTGGGGCTGCGCCTGCGCCGCCCACCCCTTCAACCCGGTCACCGGCGAGTGCTCCACCGGCGACCTCACCAGCTTCGCCATGTCGGCCAACACCACCAACGGCACCGACCTGCTGTACCCGGAGGCGTTCGCCGCCGTCGGTGGGTGCGCACCCGGCCGCCTCCTGGCGTCGCTCCCCGCGGCGGCCACCGGCGTCGCGGGATTCTCCCGGGACCCGCTCTCGCTGCGGTCGCAGCTCGCAGCGCAGCGCGGCTTCGGCGGCAGGTTCGCGCTGTGCCTCCCAGCCTTCGCCGCGTTCGGCGGCACGCCGGTGTACCTGGGGACGGAGTCGCGGGGCCTCGTCGAGTACACGGGCTCCATCCCGTACGCACCGCTCCTCGCGAACCCGAGGAACCCCAGCGGCTACTACATCCCCGTCAAGGGCATCTCCATGTCCTGGCACGGCGTGGACGTGGCGGCCTCCCTGCCCAACGGTGCGCTGGACCTCGACGGCCGCACTGGCCGAGGCGGCGTCGTGCTGAGCACGGTCACGCCGTACACCATCATGCGGCCGGAGGTTCGACGAGGCAATAACAAGGTGCGTCTCCGCTGCAAACCATGGCGCCATCAATTACTGCCACTACTCAATAATGAGCTGACTGATACTGATGATCATCTTTGAGCTGATCGAGATCAACTCACCTGCAGAGGGAAGGTGACAGATGTGAAGCGTGTGCCAGCGGTGAAGCCGTTCCAGCTGTGCTACAACGGCGCCTTCCCGCTGCTGAAGCGGCCGGTCAGCTACGACGTACCAAGGATCGACCTGGAGCTGGCCGGCGCCACAAGCAACTGAACTGTGCTCAATAACAACTACCTGGTGCAGGTGGACGGCGCCATGTGCGTCGGGGTCCTCGAGATGGAGCCGGGCGCCATGCCGGTTGATGGCGAGCCGGCAGCGGTGATCGGCGGGAAGACGATAGAGAACAACCTGCTGGTGTTCGATCTGGAGAAAGGGGTGCTGGGGTTCAGCTTGTTGGACTTTCAGTCGACCAGCTGCTACAGCTCTTACCTGAGTCACCTTTGAGCCAGTAACAGAGTGCTGCACTTGTACTCCAGCAGCACAAGCTTTCTAGGCATCTCTGTTGTTGCGTGAACATTTTGCAGCAGTATCATTGTGGTCCTCAGGCACGATGCTAACAAATTTCAGGCAATCTCGCTCCATTTTCCCGTTGCCTGTGCTGCACCACTATGTCCGGAGTCGGATCCTCACTTGGCAGCTCCAGATAACTGATGTTGATCAAATGCACTATGGATTCAAGATAAAATGCATGAATTCATCAGACACAATTAACACATACAACCAAAAAGAAACTCTATGTAATGCAAGTTCATGCAGGCCAGGATGAAAGCACAGCCGAAATGAAACTGTACCTTATGCTTTACACAGGCAAGAACATTTCGACAACACTTTCAGCTTATGTGGTGGTGGTGCCACGTCGGGCCAGCGTGGACGTCCGTGGCGCCACTCCCGGTGTCAGGCGGTGCCATGCTGAGTACAGTGACGTGTGCACAACGTCACGGTCATGTGGCCCGACGTGTTCCTCCCGTTCCCCCCGGTAGTTCGACGAGGCCATGAACAGGTTCTCCTTGCGCTATGCAAAACATGGCGTCATTATCCAAGTACAATATCAAATAGCACTACCTGGCTGAGCTGATTAGTCATGCGTGAACTGAACTCACATGCAAGGGAAACATGCCCGGTGTGAAGAGCGTGCCGCCGCCGGGCGGCGGTTGAGCCTTCGAGCTGTTCTACAACGGTTCTTGAAGTGGCCGGTCAGCTAAGACGCTGGAGAGAGCAACCTGATGGTGTTCCGTCTGATTAATTTCATGAATGGAAGGGCGTACGTACTTGTTAGCTTCAGATAAATGCTCATGATCAAATAGATGAATTCATCACCCAAGTTATATTAATTGATACGGCCGGAAAAAAACTCTTTACCAATTTCATGCAGGCAAGAATATAATTAAAGAGACTATGATCAAGAGAAAAATCTTGGTAAACCGTACCTACCTGATGCTTTACACAGGCAACGACGTTTGGACAAAGATACTCGGCTCTCCTTGTATACATAATGCATATGGAATTTGGACAGCTAACCATTTCAAACAAAAAACAATGAACTGCTGTATTTTTAAACAAATCAATAAACACTCATAACTTGTATTTTTAAACCAAGGTACACAGTTGCACTGTCTGCTATAGCAATTCCTTCTGTTTACATATGCTAAATAAAAGCTAAAATGTAGTAGAATTTTTCACACACAAAAAAAGAAAATAGCGTGCCATCGCTTAGCTTTGGTTACTGCTTAGGAATGCCCTTCTATGTGAGGTAGATAAACCAATTTATTTAAACCTGCACGGTTAAGGAATATTAAATCTAAAAGAAGAAATTTGTATACCATATTATACAACTTATTTCAAATCTAGCCACACTATCTCAGGACAGTTTGATAAGTTGACTTGAAATTAAACAGCGATGTAATACTCCAACAAAGATGTACTCAAACTTATTAGTTTTTCATGTTGATATGTTGATGAAATTTCAATGTTGCATGATTGCAGCAAGCTAAAGTTTCATGATAGATTTTCACCAGTTTCTACCACAACATATTTAAGACTAAGGGGGAAATGAAAAAATAGGATATAGATGTATAATGTGGCACAGAAAATATTCCTAGAGAGGTATACTAGCAATTTTATCGAATGAAATAAGCTCTCTATATACATTCAGAGCTCAGAATATAGGTATTACCGGGCATGTGCTACTCCTCCATATCTTTGTATTTGCCTCCAGCTCATCAATCATGTCTTCAATGTTGTAGGCAGCAGATTTGAGCTTCTAGAGCCAAAGCCGGACCGATTCACTAACTTGGGAGCGGTTCTCAGCATCCGCCATCATGGCCTGCACAGTGATCAAGGTGCCCTTCATCTCCTCAAAATCATCACTGAACCTCTGCAGAAGCTCCACCCTTTCCCAGGCAGACTGACCAAGCATGCCAGCCACACGCTGCACAACAGTTCCAGCAATCATCTCAGCACCCCCACTCATGTTAGGCCTTGATCTCTCGCGCACAGGTATTATTTGTGTTGCGCCCAAGATAGCTTATAGATAGAACAAAGATGATGTGCTCTGCTATTTATACTGCTTTCTTTCTTAGCCTGAAGCTTTTGCACCTGATACCTGGAGTGTAGTGTAGTTGAGTGCTGGGGATATCTACTGAAGGCAAAATGCATATATTCTGATGCAGAGTTGCACCTTGCAAGCCTCGACCTTTGAGGAAAGGTATATGCATGATGGCCTCTCAGGAAAGGAACATATTAGGGGAAAAAATAAAGAGAAGAACCTCAGATTAATTCGAAGATGTACAATGAAAAATGGTAGTTAACATGATGCTGAGACCTTCACCTTTTAGTTCAGGAATGATGTGGTCCTTCGTATCTGTGAAGAAATGAACCTTCGTAAGAAAAGCATTCTGCAGTTTGCATTCTTTGAGTAGGTCATACAAATTGCAGAGAACAAATGCTGCACAGCAAGTGCAGGACATTCATAAGCCAAGTATTCTATCCAGGCTATGTGAGAATGCAGGAGCGAATAGTGGAATTTCAGTTGTCACCTCTTTCTAGTTAAAACCTATCCATAATTCTGATCGGAGAGTTGATATGGAACGGGACGGAGCCATGGAGGAATTGCAGTCGTGAAGGGAGGTTCTTTTTAAGAAGGCATGTGAGTATTCCTGATTCCTGAAGGCAAAATACGGTTGCAGGATGGATGCGAAAATGCTGTCTAGCTCGCGTTCTATGGAAGTGTTTACCTGACATGTCCTACCCTCTCCCGAACTCCACGGTCCACGCCACAACCATTGAAGGACGACTCGATTCCAAGGGATGCGTGAACACCCGACTTCCCGCCCGCCATGTTGTCACCGCAGCGATCCGCGTCGATCTGGGCTGTACAAGCCCGATCCAGCGTCCTGGACAGGCCCAAGGGGTGGACGGCATTTCATTTACCGTCCACCCCCCTAGGGTCCGATTGGGCGGCGCCAATGGCGATGCCTCCGCCGCCAGCTCACCTGGGGCCAAGATGGTTCGAAGCGTGTTCCAGCTTCCCAGGGAGAAGTTTCCGTCGACTACCTTCATCTAGGTGGCCGACGCCGTCGTGGCGGCGCGGTTTGACGCAGGGCGCGGGCGGGCGGCGAGCCGGCGAGACTGCGAGCCGTGCAGCGCGTGCTGGTGCCTGGTACGGTGGAGCTAGGTTCTCGCCCAGATGGACGGGTTCCATGGTACGGCAGCACGAGCGCCGCCGGATGCCAGGATCTCACCACTTATGGTGTGCTTTGGGGACGGCCGGCCGGATTGCGCGCGGCGCGCGGCGATCGGCGTTCGGGATTAGCAATCCCTCCGGGAGAAGAACGCGAAAGGAGGAGGTGAA
The DNA here is from genome assembly GCF_005286985.2 of Setaria viridis. Lineage (NCBI taxonomy): Eukaryota > Viridiplantae > Streptophyta > Magnoliopsida > Poales > Poaceae > Setaria > Setaria viridis. Next base: position 45,104,306 of record NC_048267.2, read on the forward strand.
TCCGTGAATACCTTAGTGGGCGTAGTACGGCCGTAGGTTCACCGGAAGCCGGCCGGCGTGGTGGAACCCGCGTGGCGCTTTGGATGACGGCGTGTTGCCCACCGGCGACATGCCCACCGTCTGCCGACGTCCGTTTCCGCTTTGTCTGCTCCCGTTGGCGCTCCAGATTCCGCCGGCGGCGCCTGCGTGTTTACCGTTGCAGGTGCGAGGCATCACCCAATTAAACCAGCAAACAATACTACCCTCAAACTTGTCAAAAGTTTTTTTTTGTAAAATCAGTTCTTTTTCACTAAATAAAGTATTCCCTCTGTTCCAGGATGCAGCTACGTTTGGACTTTTTCAAAGTTAAACTTTTTCAATTTTGATTGTAAATATAAATAGTGAAATAATCATAGAGACTAATAATATAAATATTATGATGTTAGTAGATTTATCCTGAAACAAACTATTATAATATGTAATCTTTTCTAAATTATTTTTAGAGATATTGTTGGTCAAAGTTAAAAAGATTTGACTTTGGAATTCAAACCTAAATGTAGCTTGTTCTGGGACGGAGGGAGTAGCTAACAAAAAAGTTAATGTTGACTTATTCAAGTTTGTAACCAACGGATAAAAACGTTAACTTGAATTTGGGATTATCTTTTAAGATACGGAGTAATTGCTATTTATTTGTAGATAGATTCAAGAGTTGAAAATTTGAATTTTATGATGTCCGTTTCGTACTCCCGTTTGATGATTTGTGATACATTTTCCTTGCCGAAGATTTGTGTTCTATTTTTTCTTGTCATCTACAGAAGTCGAGATTTGAAGGTTTGTGACACTCACAAGGCAACTTTGAGTAATTGAGTTGTGACTCAGTCCTGTTTTGTTCCAATTTTGAATTTTCTTTCTTTCTTTTGTTTTTCCCTTACGCGCGCTGACCGAACGAACAACTTGTACCATGGACAATTCTTCAGAACATTCATAGTTGCACGTACGTGTCGTCACATTAGCAAAGACTCTAGTTGCACTGACTGAACCTCACGTTAGCGAGACTTGCCGGCACCGCCGTCCTGGCCATGTTTGCCGTTCACCGGCCGTTGCAGTTGCAGCACAGCGTCAGCCATGGTGGAGCGCGTGCCGCCATGTAACATGTGCGGTGTGCCCACCCGCTTCCCCACCCCGACCAAACCCCAAAAACCAACGCAACAAGACCACCACTCACCTCCCCACTATCTCTCACTCACCCACTGCCCGCTGCGCTACACGAGCTCTGCAACTGCAAGGCCGCCGCCGCAGGGCACACACATCGCCAAGCAATCCTCCGACCTCTCGCCTCGCCGCGCACCAGCACACGCGGTCCCGCACACCAATACAACGACCAATGGCGAGGACGCGCCCGCTCGGCGGCCGGCTCCTCCTCCTCGCCGTCCTCGCCGCCGTGCTGGCGCTCCACCACGCGCCGCCGTCGTGCGCCGCGTGGTCCGAGCTCCCGGCGTTGTCTATCTCCGCGGCGCCCGAGTACCCGCCTCTCCCGCGCCTCCCCAGGCAGCACGGCCACCACCCCCACTCCGCCCTCCCGCCGGCGGCGCTGGCGCTGTCGCCGGACATCATGCCCGTGCTCCCCTCCCCCGCCGAGGACGGCGCCGCCGCGCCGCCGTCCGACGCCGAGCCCACCATCCCGTCCAGCCCGAGCCCGCCCAACCCCGACGCGCTCGAGCCCAACTCCGCCTTCGCGCCGTCCGGCTACGCGCCCGCCGTCGCCGCGCAGTCTCCCGCGCCGCCGCCGGCCCGGGCGGCGACCGTGGCGTGGGCGCTCCCTGTCGTCGCGCTGCTGGCCATGTGGTCGGTGTAGTGGAGTGGGCGAGCCATGCCGCCATGGTCCTCACCTCGGCTCCTCGTAGACGGGACAACTGGGGCAGAGCACGCATGTCTGTCTCGTCAGCCTTCAGGCGTGCAAGGAAAGTTGGCCGTTGGTTGGTCGGGTTGGCTCTGCACCTTGCATTGCACTACTCATTGTCCTTGTGAAGAACTGTTACTCCGTTTCTTCAGCTTTTAGTTCTCTCCTGTAAATTTTAGTTTTTTTTTATTTTGATTCATATTTTTGGGAGGAGGGGTTACATTATGTTATAGCCTTTGTTTTGTTTTGTGGCCTTTGTTAAGTTGAGATTATTTGGGTGGCTCTTGTAATAAATTTGGAGGGATTATTAGTTAATTGCTACCTTATGTGAGGTTCAATTGGATCCTTTCTTGCTTGATTCATACTCTACCTTGCCTGCTGATTCTTCAGCTGCAGCCAATTGCTCATTTACTCGTATTTTCTTCAGAAAATAGTCCTCACAGGTCATCCGAAAGAGGCCACAAGGGCATCAGAGGCTCTGCTTACAAGCAATCATGGTGTGTGTGATTGTTTTGCTGCTCCTATAATTTGCAGCTCATTAGATCAGATCATTGGAATGGTAGCGCATGATATGAAATTGTTTCCGATGCTTCTACTAAAGCATAACCTGGAAAAGTGTGTGATTGTTTCCTTTCCATCACTGACTCTATATGAGTAGAAAACTCTGAAAGTGACCATGATAATTCACCGGAAAGCGCAAAGTGGAACTGGAACTCCACATGGAAATTCTATATTCTCACTTTCTTGCTCCTTTTAGATCGGCATCACACTTTAGGTTCATCATCGCCTCATGATTATGAGCATAAAGCCTCTGGCATTGCCGCTTTGCCAAGAAATTAACTTTGAAGACATGATCAATTGCTGCAGGCTGCAGGCATGTGAGCTCGCTCGTGGTTTGAGACAGCCATGATTGGAGAAGATCACGTGGCCTCTGAACTGTGTTCCAAGAATATTGACTGTTGTCTCTGATAAAATAAAATCTAATGCGTTTTGATTGAGAGGTGGTGATGGCTCTTGCAGTCATCAGTTTAGTGTAAGTGAATCTGCAGTGATTATTTTCTTTCTTGGATGTAGGTCGTTGGAACTTAATTTGAGGATAACCGCGCGCACCAATTCACGTTCACTATGACTCCCTTGTTGCATACAGCTTTGCTCTCAGTGCAGTAAGTTCAGATGCTGCGGCCCTTTGCACTTGTGCCTGAAGAACAGAGGCAGCCAAGGCAAATCTCACCAAAGTTGAAACGAGATGTGCATGTGAATGATAGACAAACGGCTCCTAGTGGCATCCAATGATAGGAAAAAGACATCCGCGTAAGATGGGATCGATCGGCCATGCATGTCGTCGTCAGGCGAACTTCTTCACGTGCAGTGTCCATTTTGCACCCAAGCTCCATCTCCGATGAATTACCCTGCAATTATGCCTCGGTAAAATCTATTTGGCTTTGCTTTTTAAGTTTTAACCATCCATTGACAGTATTACTGTGAAACGTGGCCCTGAGGGGAAGCCGGTCGAGGTCCAGCCCTAGCAAGAAGAAGGCAAGAAGAGTGACGTCGAGCTGGCCGATCTCTGAGCTGTGCGCGATCGATGAGAAGATTCGCCTCCTCGTTGTGCAGGCTAGGGTAGCTGTAGGAGGAAGACGCCAAGGGATTAAGTAGGCAGTCACGTGCTCGTCTGCTACTCGATTACCGATCAGTAGTCGACTCTGCTGATGACGCCGTAGCGGTTGGAGCGCGAGGCGAGACTTGAATCCCTGGTGCTGCTGGTAACGGCGCGCGAATCTCCTCTCCTTTGGTTTACGCCGTGCCGCCTTGGATGGAACGGGGAGAATCCGGCCCTGCATGTCGTGCCATGTTCTGGCGAGTGAAGAAAGTTAACTCTACGTCATTGGAGGCTGGAGCTAGGCAGCTAGCCGTGCCTGTCCCAGAACAAACCCGGTGGGCCGTGGCCTCAAACAAACAGCACAGTTCCCCGTAGACTGCCTATTGTTTTGACTTGGATCAGAAGAACTGCTTCATTTCTAGTAATGTTTTGAAAACTGGTCTGAATTTGAACATTTTTCTAGCGATTTTAATTTCAAATAAATCGTGGGATTCGGGGTAACCTATCATACAACAGGCCCAAGTAACATTTTTTTAAATTTTTTAGAGGACCCAAGCAACAGCTGTGCTGCTGCTCAGCGGGCTGAACCGCAAAACATAGCGTGGTCAGTAGTGGGCTGGGCCAAAATCATGCGTTTCTGTCAAGCGGATAGGAATTTTTCGGCCCTCGTGGCCCGCCACCCCTTTCCTTTGCCCTCTCAGCTCTTCTGCTGCATACCTGAAGGATCACAAGCCTCCAATGCCGCCGGAGCGGAGCTGCAACCGCCGGCAAGCCACCGGAAAACCGACGCGCTGTGGCAGTGGATGCGACGCCAAAATCCATGCCTACTGGCCACCAAGATGCTCCCGATCTCGTCGGCTCGCAGACCACCGGTCGTCCTCGCCGCCCGCGAATCCTCCCACCATGCGCCCGCGGACAACGCCCACCACCTGCTCGACGAAACGCCGCGCAGCAGGGCCGGCGCCATCGTGCGCGCCCTCACCGCATCCTCCTCCACCGGGGACGCGAACGTCGTCGCGTCGCTCCACTGCGCGTCCCTCAAGACGAGCGCCGTGCTGGACCCGCCCGTGCGCACGTCCCTGCTTACGGCGTACGCCAGGGTACGCGACGCGAGCGCCGCGCAGGCGCTGTTCGGCGAGGCCACCGTCGCCCCCGACGTGATCCTGTGGAACGCGGCCATCAGCGCCTTGACGCTGAGTCGCCGGTACGACGATGCCGCGGCTCTTTTCAGGCGGATGGCGCGCGAACTCGGGGAGTTTGATTCGACGACGGTGGTTGTCATGCTGTCGGGGGCGTCCCGCGCGGGTAACCTTGAGCACGGGATGGCGCTTCATGGCATGGCAGCAAAGAGATGCCTGGATGCCGACCATCTGAGCCTGTGGAACGCTCTTGTTGACATGTACGCAAAATGTGGTGATTTTTTCTCCTCAGAGGTTGTGTTTCAGAGGATGCCATGCAGGGATACCACCTCATGGAACTCTGTGATAAGTGGAAGCATTTTTAATGGACTTTCTGAGGTCTCAGCATGGTACTTCAAGGAAATGACACGTTCCATCTTTCAGCCTGATGAGGTGAGCCTCTCTTCTGTCCTCTCAGCCTGCTCTCGTCTGGATGATCTTTTCTCCTTTGGGGAGTCTGTGCATAGCTGTGCAGTCAAACTTGGTTATGAGGACACTGCATCTTGCTCGGTGGCGAATTCTCTCATGACGTTCTATTCTGATTTTGGGCTGCCAGATGCTGCGGAGAAGGTCTTTGCAAGCACTTCAAACAGGAATTCGGTATCATGGAATGCTATGATCAAAGGGCTGGTTAACAATGGAAGAGTAAACGGAGCCCTTACTGTTTTTCGGGAAATGAGGTTGGAGAACCAGCCAGATGTTGCCACTTTGGTGACCATAATTTCATGTTGTGGTGATCAAGGCCTAGTTTCTGAAGGAAGAGCAATTCATGGATACATAATGAGAAAAGGACTTCTTCATGAGGAGCCGTCTGTAGGAAATAGCTTACTTGATTTGTATTTGAAATGCGACGAATCATCTACTGCGAGCCTGTTGTTTAGGACAATGCCAAGAAGAGACCTTATATCATGGAACACAATGATTTCTGGTTACTCAAGAAATGATTCACTGAGAGAAGAGGCACAATCAACATTCAAAGGATTACTTTCTGAGGGCTTACTCTGCAGCTTGACCACTATGCTAGCTGTCATACCTTCATGCTCTAGTCCAGAAGAACTTAGCTTTGGCAGATCACTTCACTCTTTCAGTTTAAAGTATGGACTTGCAAGTGAAGTTTCAGCTGTTAATGCGTTGATGCACATGTATATAAGCTGTGGTGACCCACTGGCTGCCATTTCGCTCATAGAAAGAATAATACCGGTGTCAGATATTGTTTCATGGAATACAATCATAGTTGGCTGTACACAGAATGGACTCTACAAAGATGCATTGGAAGCCTTTCAGTTCATGCATTCCTCTTTGGCTATAAATCCTGACAGTATTACATTAGTTAGCATCTTATCGGCATGTGGAAATCTTAATCTTCAGTCACTAGGAAAATCCATCCACTGCACGATCCTGAAGCAATTGCTTGCTTCCAACTTGAGGGTGAAAAATGCATTGTTAGCCATGTACTTCCGCTATGGAGATACTAAAAGTGCTGAGTTAGTTTTCTATAGCATGGGAGATAAAAATTTATGCTCATGGAATTGTATGATATCTGGTTTCGCGCAGAATAACAAAGGTTGGAGGGCATTGCAGTTCTATCAGAAGATGGAAGATCATGTACCTAATGAAATATCTATAGTTGGTATTATCTGTGCTTGCACACAACTTGGTGATTATAGACAAGGAAAGAACATACATGGGCATGTGGTCAGGTCTGGTCTGCAAAATAATGTTTTTATTTCAGCATCACTTGTTGATATGTATTGCAAGTGTGGTAGACTGGATATTGCTGTCAGAGTATTTGAAGCTTCTGCTGAAAAATCAATTGCTGGCTGGAATTCCATGATATCAGCCTTTGGATTTCATGGCCATGGATTGAAATCCATAGAACTTTTCTCGAAGATGATTGATTCTGGAACAAAAGCAACGAGAAGCACTTTTATTGCTCTTTTGTCAGCTTGCAGTCACTCTGGGCTTATTGATGAAGGATGGAAGTATTACCGCCTTATGTCAGAAAATTTTGGGATTATCCCAACACAAGAACATCATGTGTGCATTGTAGACATGCTTGGGCGGGCTGGTCGGCTGCAGGAAGCACAGAAATTTGTGGAGAGTTTACCATCCCAACAAGCTCATGGAGTTTGGGGTGCACTGTTAAATGCTTGCAGTAGCAAGAGTGAACTCAAGAGGGGTGAATCCGTTGCCAAGCATTTGCTCCATCTGGAACCTGAAAATAGTGGCTATTATGTAACTATTTCAAACCTTTATGCACATAGAGACATGTGGAATGGCGCAATCCAAGTTAGGAGCATTTTGCAAGATAAAGGATTGGTGAAGCCCCATGGTCATAGCATTGTTGGTTAAGCTGCAGATCAAAAGCTGCAGAAGCCATACAATGTCAAGAATCGCAAAAAAAATGTTTGTTCACTTCACCAAGTTCTTCCTGCAAGATCTCTCAAGAAAGACAGTGGTATAGTGGTATCTTATTCGAAAGCTCTGCTGCCTACTCCTTGTACTATATGTTTATGAGGTTTAACTAGAACATGATCGAAATTATACATGATATTAATTCTCCAATTCTGCTCTTGTTCAAATGCAATAGTACCTGAACTCCACTGCTGTTTTTATTGACCATTTCTTTTAACTAACTATGAAAATATATAACTGCAAATGAACCAAAATTTGAGCACTCTCTAGTCCACTGGAACTTCCAGGTTTTGTTACACTTGAATACTTGACTAGTTCAAATACCGGTTGAACATAATTTGATAGAGTGCCTTTCTCCAACGTAGTGCCCTCCCCCAGCACAAGCTTCCTGAGTCCTGACAACTGTGTTTACCCATGCCCTCCTTGAATGGTGATGCTGGCCGGTGTTTGGTCGAAGAGAAGTGGAGAGAAGAATGGAGATGGGCGTCGTCGGTGAGGACAGGCTAGAGGAAGGCAGGGAGCAGAATAAGACATGTCACTCACTGACTGCCGACTCTGCTTGCTCCCCTGACTCAGCCGTAGGCTCGGCCGCGCACCTCAGAGCCTGCTCAGTGCTCACACTGCCTGGCTAAGAGCCCGCCGCACGACTGCATGCTCGAAGGAAGACAGGCTGAGAGCAGCGAGAGGAAAGGAAGGATGGGGTGGATATGGGTAGGGGGGTTTTTTATAACAATATGAGTGGTTAGTTATTCTCTTTTTTTTTTGAAAAGGATGGTTAGTTATTCTCAACGGCATACAGGAGTGCAGGACCCATTAAGCACTAGGGGCATACGTGCAAATATTCGAAACGGGGAGGGATTCTATGAGGTACTTGTTTAGAAGAGAGGACTAGAATCCAGAGAGGATGATGGATGGCTGTCTTTTGGACACACCACTACCCAATCACCCCTTTCACTCTCGTCCCCTTCTGCACCACTCAAACCTGCTGCTCCCTCTGCATTTCCCCCCTCCTCTCCTTCCTTCTGGACACCAGCCCTGCAGCTTCTCCGGCAAGCTGCCTCAAGAGCCACCAGCAGGCTGCAGGATGGCTGCTGTGATGAAGGCTCTTGCCGTTGCCTCGCCGGTCTCGGCCCGAGCACAGCCCCGTCGGTGTGTTGCAGGTACCGTCCCCATCGAAACTGCATTCCCGTTTTTTTCTATTTTGCAGTCGAAATCATGTAGGATAATCGCTTGCTGGGTGCCTAGGAGCAATGCGCGAATACCTGCCTGCAGGATATGAAGGCCTGTGCTGCATCATGCTTCTGTAAGGGTGTCATTGAGTTTAGGGTAAACATGGCGTTAAGCTAGTGGTACAAGTACTGTAGTTAATTAGCAAATACGCATGTATCACTTGATGATTCTCAGCTGCCTCTTCTAGCGTTTTGTGGTTTAGGGAGCTGCCTCAAGGAAGTGCAGAACAATTTCTTGAAGGTCTTACTGTATAAAGATATTTGGAGTAGATAGCTTTATGATGAATTGTTAGTCCCATGAGAAACAGAAGGATGTGTGCAGAAAGCGCAGTGTTCAGACTGCTTAACTAAGATGCATAAAATATTTGGATGGAGTTTAGGACTAATGGAATCGATCCCTATCTCTTCTTAGCACACACAAACAGGATTGTCCATGTGAATATTGTCAATTCATGGGAAGTGTTCCAGAAAGAGAAGATATTTATCAGGCTTTGCCTGTTTACACACATCAGGGAGCCATTTCTTTTTTTTCTCTCACACTAACTTGTTCAAATGACCTTGAGGACCTGTAAGCGCAAAACCTGATGAGATTAACTTGAGCAACCCAGTTTATACTTTTTAAAAATCACACAAATCTAAGTTTCTGAATGAGCTCATCTCTAGCACGATGGGTAGCTTCCTTAATTTCTTGTGTCCTTTGTTCTACACCTGTATGGCTGTATGAGAAATACATGGAATTAGTCTTTCAGTTGCATGTGTAACTCTGTTTCAGTTTATATTATTTTCTCAAGTTAATTATGATGCAGTATCTCACTCGCTGTTTAATTATGTTCAGGTACCCCTAGCCATCAGAGCCTGCAGTCGTCCTTCAACGGCATGTCCCTGCAGTGCCGGCCAGCGCCGCGACCGCGGCCATGCTCCTCCCGGTCGTCGTCGGTGCAGGTGGTGATGATGGCGAAGCCGTCGATCCAGTTCATCCAGGGCACGGACGAGCAGACGATCCCGGACGTGCGTCTGACCAAGTCCCGGGACGGCACCAACGGCGTGGCCATCTTCACCTTCGAGCAGCCGTCGGTGTTCGACTCGTCGGCGGAGCTGGGCGACATCACGGGGTTCTACATGATCGACGAGGAAGGCACGCTGCAGTCGGTGGACGTGAGCGCCAAGTTCGTCAACGGGAAGCCGGCGCGGATCGAGGCCAAGTACGTGATGCGCACGCCCCGGGACTGGGACCGCTTCATGCGCTTCATGGAGCGCTACTCCCAGGCCAACGGCCTCCAGTTCGTCAAGAACTGAGCTTGTGCCGGTGAGCTCGATCTCTCTCATGGCTGGACTTGGAGGTAGAGCTCGACGCAATGGCAATGCTCTCCGTTGCCTGCACTTCACTTCAGTGCCCCCCTTTTCTCTCTCTCTTTTCCTGACACTGTCATGAGTTTCTGTTTGACTACATGTTCAGTTCAGTGTAACTCGAGTGTGGGCTGGGCCGGTAAACTTGACATTGGGCTGTGTGATTCTGTGATGTGTGCCTGTTATTTTTTTTCCCTTCCCCCTCCCCTGGTGATTTGAGTGAATTTTTGTAGGTAAAAATTTCTACAAAATGGGATGTTTGTTTATGCGCGTTCATACAAATTTGCAATAAGACTTTCTGCCTGTTATCCTACAGGTGGTTAGCCTGAAATAAGAAAGGACGTCTGTGGTTTGTCAGATACTTTATTTGGATTATTGAACAAAACGGAAGAGAATTTAAATTTCGTATCATCTCACACATAAAAATTTGCAATTAGTGCCAGGCTGCATGTGGCGCGAACTGCGCAATTAGGAAGCGGATTGTGCTAGCTTAGCTGTGGGCATGACAATGACAAGAGGTTTATTATCTATCAGGAAGAACTGACAGATTAGTGGTGGAGGTTATAGGTTGACTCGCTAGCTTGGAACTAGATGCGGCCGCTGTGTCTGTGTCGTGTACGATGGCCAGGCTATCCAGGCCAGCAGACGCAGAGCATGTGGCCACACTGGAAGCCAGCTTTTAGAATTACTATTCTAGCCTGGAGCAAATTGCCCTATGGCTCTCTCATCTCAGCGCTCTCTCACTCCTGATAAAAAGGGATCTGTCGGTTTGTAGAGTCCTTTTTTGGTAAGCTTCGTGCTGTCTGCTGTGGTATTCTCCAGTCACGTCCAGTACCTTTGCAGTGAGCTACAACACAGCGCTCTCTCTCTCTCTCTCTCTCTCTCTCTCTCTCTCTCTCTCTTCATGTTCAGCAAATAAAAATTGTCTGACCCACAACAGATTTCTGTAGTTCTTTTTTTCAGATGAGATTTCTGTCGTTCTCTGAGTCTAGGAAAGTGCTCTGTGAAAACAACATAACGTAGTGAAGACGGCTGAGCCTTATCTAAGCAAGTATCACGAAATTCTAGCACGTCCACTAGAAACTACAGAAAGTGCTCCGGGAAAAAATTATAGCACGTCCGCTAAAAACGGCTGAACCTTATATAAGCAAGTATCACGAAAGAGGAGCATCCTCCAATGGGAGCTTTGGGTCTGTACCTGCACTCCAGCAGTATAGTGCACCAAATCATTCAGACACATCTGCGCCCAACTATAACACTGACAAGACGAGCATGGGCATGGCATCATCAAAAGCAGATCGAGCCATCCAGGGTCTAGTGCTTGTTGCCCCTACCCTAACATTTGTTCCCTCGATCCCTTTTCTCCTCGCCTTCTCTTTATGGCTGTCGTTTCTGAAGATTAGCAGGTAAATTAGGGGCCCCTGATACAATCCCTCCCTGGACCCGGCAGTAAGTTCACGTCTCGTTCAGGTGTGTGAATGGCAAACACCTGATCTCTCAGATTATCAGATGTGTGCATGTGTTCCTGGGCCAAGCAAGTTTCAGATGGATGGAGCCATGGAGGAGCAGACATGCCAGCTCTGTTGTGGGAGGATTGACAGCGAGGGTTCCAATTGTCATGCGTGTCTCTTGTTGCCTTCATGTCCTTGTCCATCATTCCTCGGGTCCAGGGCCTTCTTTTGTTACCATCTGCCAAGGGGCACGGTGTCACCCAAGTTTTTGACACCACAATTTGACAGGTAAGTTCAGGAATGGATATACAAATGATTCCTTTTATATTATTAGTCTGAATTTGAAATCATTGGACAGGCCCATATCATGAACTACTGAAAACGTCAATGAGAATTTTCCATGATTGATCTGCCTCGGGGGGGGGGGGGGGGGGGGGGGGGGGGAATCACATGGTTGATTATCAGTTTTGAGTATCTTCTTCCTCAACTTGCATTGGAAAAAAATTGCATTTTTGACCATATCAGCTCGAATATTTTTCTTTGATTTCAATCATGATGAATAGTCAGCTTGACCGTATGGTGGTAGTATTTTTTAGTTGGAGTAGTGGCTTTACAATCCTCCCCATCTTCCCAAAAATACATCATGCTACGTTTGAACTTTGAAGTGGTCCATGAGTTGACATGACCTCCACTACCCTGTTCCGGTCAACCCTACTATGCACCAATAGTTTTCGGTGCAAATCTCTTCACAGTAAAAACGGCACGATAAAAAGGATCAAACGTAATGACTGGTGAAATAGTAACTTCTGAGTTACAAGCACGACGCATGGACATAAAATCCATGCCTTGGCACAGTTCCGCAACAGAATTTTTTTTTGAAGAAACATTTTTTTCTTTATTAAAAGAGAATTAAAGAAAAACAAAAAAGGCGCGGGCGCACACACACCTGCATGAAAAAGGGTCCTAGCAAAGGAAGATCCCAAGGACAACCTCCATTGTCTTCTCAAGCTGGCTTTCTCTCTCTAAAAGCTTTCTACGGAAAAAAACCCCACCTCCCCTCCCTCTCTCTCTAGGCTGCTCAAGTCATGATTGTAACAAGTAGTATAGTAGGGGGAGCCTCCAACTGCAGCAGCATGCATATCCATTAGCAATTATTAATTGCTCCGCCCCGGACGCCAACTCCATCGCCTCCCCTCCACCACCTAAACCCAAAAACAATTCGCGCAACCGCAGCGACGAGGCGGAGGCGACAGCGGCCAGCGGCGGCGACAAGTCTTCGGCGGAAACCCTACCAGGCCGAGCGCGCAATGGCGGAGGACGGCGAGAAGGCCGCGCCCGCCGCGGCAGCGTCTGCGGGGGCGGCCGCGGACGCGGAGGGAGGAGGTGCAGGGAAGGGAGGAGGCGGCGAGGAGCAGAGCGTGAAGCTCTTCGTGGGGCAGGTGCCCAAGCACGTGACGGAGGCCGAGCTGCTCGCCATGTTCCGGGAGGTGGCCGCCGTCGACGAGGTCACCGTCATCAAGGACAAGGTCACCAAGGTCTCCCGAGGTACGGATCCGTGCGCCCGGATCTGGGCTCGCCACCCTCGCTCGCGCTCCGGAGAGCTTGTCACGGCTCGATTGGCGTAATGCCGTTCTGCTACGAGCTCTCGTGCTCTGTCGAGGTGTTTTTTCTTTTTGCTTGGTCGTGTTTTGGGGCAATGCTATCGGAGGAATCTGAGCTTTGCGGTTTGAATTTCTAGCGTTTTGACTTGGGTTTTTTGCTACTGGGGATCCATTTGCTCCAATGCTGGAGGGAGATCTCGCGCCGAATTTTCGGGTTGGTGGGGTTTGAGCACGAATTTGAGTTTAATAGGTTTGAATTGTGTTACTTCAGTGTATAATATGCTCCAATGCCTGAGCTAATTTTTCGCCTTCTGCGTTTCAGTTTTTTTTTTTGAAGAACTGCGTTTCAGTTTTTGAAATTTAGATTTTGCTGGCTTCGTATTTTCATTTTGGATTTCTTCCAAAAAATAAAATAAATAACTATGCGTGTCTGGTGTGGCTTGAGCTTGTTTTGGAGCAATGCAGGCTTAAATGTGCTATATTTGCGTGGAATTTTTGCTACTTTTAGCTGCTTGGCTAGGGTTGGCTTCAGGAAAACTCAAGTATTTCTGGTTCGGATGTGGATATTTGGTTGGGATGTGCATTTCTGCAAATAAGAAACATTGCCTTGTTTTCCCTGAGAGCCGTTTGTTACGTCGCACATTGACAGGCCAGTTTTCCACTTCTAGTGCTGCTGCCTTCGCCTCCGTGCAACTCCAGCCTGACAGTGTTTGCGTCATTCTGTCCATCTGCGTGTTGATTTGACATCAGTTTCACATGCTCTGAACATAATGCAGGGTGCTGCTTCCTCATATGCCCCTCAAGGGAAGAAGCTGACAAGGCGGTGAATGCTTACCACAACAAGCGCACGCTCCCTGGGGTACGTGAGCATTCTAATCGTGCTCTGTTAGCATGTTTCTCCTTGCATATGCTTAGGTGGCATTGTCAGGAACTGAATCTACTGTAGCACCTTTAGCTCTTTCTGGTGATCGCAAATTATGAATATCCCATAATCTGGTTGGCATGGGGCCACAATGTCAGCTAATGTATGCCCTTAGTTGTTCGGTGGGATCAAATGAATCTTTGGTGGGACACTATGTGGAAATTTAATTTAGTGACTGCGACTTTTGTGGGTGGTCTAAAACTTGGAAGTGGCTTTGGGTCGAGGCCTCAAGGGGGATGTGTGAATGATTGCAGCCTTGCAGGATGTGAACCCATTCTAGTTCTAGATTTTGCACATTGTTTCAGCAGTTTTTGCCTTTTCACAGTACTGCTTTACAGCCGATAGTTTAAAGCCCAGTGGCATTCGTTTTTTCTTTCTTTCTTGCACGTCGGATAAGAAATAATATGCACTTTAACCTCTCTTCAGTGAGTTCTTGCTGATAAAATTGATCCTGCTATGCCATTCTTTGGTTGGAACCTGTTCTTCTAATGCAGATACACAATAGTCCTTTCAAGAGCAGGCTACGCAAACAAAACAATACAACAACCCTTTATGAGTAGTCTTTAAGATGGCTAAGTCTTTTGTTTGCTACTCTGAATAGGATAAAGTGGAGAGCCACTACATTATGAATGTGATTTTGTGTTCTTATGTGAAGTACATCTTATTCAGCCATTCTGTAGGGTTGTTGCCTGGTAATCTGCAGGATGCTATTATGATATTTATCAAAGTTAGTCGGTTTAGCCTCGTTCCTAGAAATATAATGTCTATATTTTCCAACAGTAGCTGAGGAATCAAGTGCTCTTGTGTAGAACAGGAGGAATTCTAGAGATTTCCTTTCATGGTTAGTCTTTTTAGAAAACAGAATACCGGCGTCTGCGACCGCACATAACCATTTCATGGTTAGTCCTGCCAAGTGTAATCAGATAGTGGACATGTTGATGCAGCATATACCTATGTGGGGGTAATTATTGAATATTCGAATGTTGTAGGAAATTTGTGTATTTATTTATCAGAAGACTGCTCAGGAGGAAATTATGATTTCAGTCCTCAACAAAGTATAATCTTGTGTAGCATATGTCAACATGAGCTAGTCAAAACATTTAGGCAGATTAACAAAATTTATATTTAGACAAGATTACGGGAGTAGTCAAGAACCATACCTGTTGAGTTGCTAGGCTATGGTGCAACCGTGCAAGTAGCAAATGCTAATAGTTTTTTAGGCAACTAGCTGGGTCTATGACAACTGACTTCTGGTCACCAACCAAATAATGGCTAGCCTTGTTTCTGACGTGGCACACCTAACAAAAGCTAGACCACCAATTGGCCATAACACTTTTGCATCCATCTTGTAAGGAAAATGATATTTTTGTAGCTTCAATTTTGTGGCACACCTAACTGATGCCCCAAACCAAACAATGAACTTATAGCCAACCTAACTCTTAGTGTGGTTGATTGTGGCCTCTGTCCCATCAAACATGACCAAAGTTTTTAGATAGATGAAGAGCAGCTGGGTATGAGTAAAGCATTTGGACTAGGTATAAAATTTCATGAAAATGCATACTTCTATCTCAACTTGCTTCAATTGCAAGAATATATGATTTTGTCTATGTGTATCTTCTTGAATGTTTATTATTGTGGAGCACAAGTTTTCTAAAAACATCATGATGATTGCTATAGACCTAAACAATGGATAGTTGCTATACTGTTTACTACCTTAAGCTGTCTTCACCCAATGAATTGCATCAAGAAAATGACTACATATCTAATCCCACTCCTGCTGGTATGTTTTTTTTTTGGTTTAAAATATGAAGTAACATTACACCATTTCATGCGACTAGCAGAGGCAAAAGTTCACCAAATAAGGATGGTGATACAAAGCATGCTATAAAGTATTAGTGGTTAGAGATCCACATCCTAATGTTGCACAAAATTTGAACTGCTTCATACACTGACTTTGTGGAGCCACTGAGACACTTGCCCATTATTAATGTTTTCTCTAGTAATGTAGCTACTCTTCTGATGCCTTGTTTGGGTATGTTGATATGTGTGACACTTTCCTATGGCACTCATCAAATACAAATCTTGTAAATTGTCTCTACTTTCTTTGACACTGATGATGCTCTTTTATGTTTCTTTCTTTAACTCAGGCATCAAGTCCTTTGCAAGTAAAATATGCTGATGGAGAGTTGGAGAGGCTGGGTATGCTTGCTCTTTATGTAGAACTTTGTCTCTGCCAGTGATTTTGTATAGGGATCTGGCTCATGACATCGTTTCCTGTATTTTATTGATATTTGAACAGTGCACTCATATAGTCATATCTATACTTGTCATGACTTCCAGAACACAAGCTTTTCATTGGAATGCTTCCGAAAAATGTTACGGATACTGAGTTGACTGATCTGTTTTCTGAATATGGGAATATCAAGGATTTACAAATTTTGAGAGGTTCACAACAAACGAGCAAAGGTTGTCCTGCGGAGAAGTTGCTTTCCTTGTCAATAGAATTATAAGCACCACTTGGTTTTGACAGTTTGTCATCTCAAGTGTATATTGTCAATTAACTTGTCTTCTTTTGGCAGCTGGCTGCGCATTCCTTAAATATGAAACAAAAGAGCAAGCATTGGCAGCCATTGAGGCTCTAAATGGGAAGCACAAAATAGAGGTTTGACAAAATGAGTTAGGCTGCCAAAGCAATTGTTACATGTATTTTATATCTCTGTGATGCACGGTGGAGCATAGTATACAGCTCATAGTTTTGACTGAATTATATACTCTATTTATCATCAACAGTTACAAGTAACAATTTATATAATTAAAAATAGAGGTTTGACAAGATGAGTTAGGAAACTAATGGAAGTTTTACATGCTTTTTCTTACTTTGATTCATATGGGAACATAACATAAAATCATTATTTGTAGGAAAAAGTCCATTTTACTCCCCTCACCTATCCACTTTGTCCGCTTAACCCCCTGAACTAAGTTTTGGCTCACTTTACTCCCCTGAACTATTTCATTTGGTCCAATCTACCCCCTAATTAGATTTCTCTTTTTTGTTTCTTCGTGTATGAGTTGAATTTTGAGTTCAAATTTTGTGAGCATACACAAAACATGATGCCTGATGTTAGAAAATTATACTAAGAATTTTTCATGGTTATTTTCATAGGTTAGGAATATTTAATACGAAATTGATCTTAGATATACAAAACTGTACGAAAAGTAATCATGAAAAAATTCTAATATATTTTTTTAACATGGAGCATCATGTTATAAGTCAACTGACAAAATCTGAAATTAAAATTCAATCTGTACGCGAAGAAACAAAAAAGAGAAATCTAATTAGGGGGTAGATTGGACCAAATGAAATAGTTTGGGGGAGTAAAGTGAGCCTAAATTTTGCTTAGGGGGTTAAGTGGACAAAGTAAATAGGTGAGGGGAGTAAAATAGACTTTTTCCTTATTTTTGTACATAAATTGTGAAATTTAGATATTTTTTTGGTTATTTTATTTTTGGATTGCTCATTTGACACCATGAGTTTGAGCTATATTCTTTTTTAGGCTTTCTTCAGAATACCATTTTTTGTAAATATATTCTAACAAGTTCTGGTATATTTGTAGGGTTCTAGTGTGCCATTGGTTGTCAAATGGGCTGATACAGAAAAGGAAAGACAGGCTAGGAAAGCACAAAAAGCTCAATTGCAGTTGTCTAATATTCCCAATGCAAACCCTATGCAGCAATCTTCATTATTTGGAGCTTTACAGATGGGATATATGCCTCAATATAATGGATTTGGTTATCAGGTGACTTACCTTCTACATTGTTTTGCTTCATAATTAGAAAATGTTAATACTATACACTAATTTTATTTCCTTTCAAGTTATTTTCTTTACTAAACTTTTCCATCAATCAGTGTTGAGGATATATTTTTTGTTGACTTGTGCTCTTCTCATTGAAAATGTAATTTCTACGTCATTTACCTTTCAGTATTTGGATGTTTCCTGCTTGTTCTTTTTATGTGCTGTTGCAAACAAAAAAGATGGCCTTCGCTCAAAGTGCTGAAATTTCTTAGCTTCTCTCCTTGATATGCTATCAATACCTAAATAACCCAAGTATTGCTTGTATAGCTTAAAATAACTGAATTTTGTGCCTTAAACAGTTGGCAGAAGTGTGTACTGATTTAGATCTTCTGTGCAGCCACCCGGGACATATGGACTTATGCAGTACCCTTTGTCTCCTATGCAAAATCAAGGTCCCTTCCAGAATATGGTCCAGCCTGTTAATCAAGGAAACTCGATAAGAGGAGTCAATCCTGAACTGTCCCCCAGTTCAGTTCAAAGGTCATTTAATGCAATGCAGTTAGGCAGCCCTTATCCTGCCATCCCTGGTATGCAGTATCCTGGATCATATCCTGGTGGTCTCATGAACAATCGTCCTTTTGGAAATTCTAACAATTCGATTAAAGTTCCAAATTCAAATGCCACGTCCACCATATCTTCTAGTCCCAGCAGCAATGCCGGTGGGCAGATCGAAGGTTAGCTACATTCGATACTCTATGTATGTCTGTACTGTGCAGGGGAGAAAAACTATTCTCTGGAGAGTTGCTGTTGTCATAAGCATGTACTTTTTATCTCTCAACATACAGTTTCCCAAGATGTCATTTTCATCAAGTACATCTTGTAGCATGAATGAATGATGTTCATTTTCCTTTGTTTTGCAAAAGTGTACATCAGTACATAGGGCCATCAGAAGATGTACTTGATATTCTGCACAATGCTTTATAGCTCTGATTATAGGTTGTACTATCAGTCCATAACCCATTATGCTATCAATTAATCTGTTTACCATTATTATAACTGATATTGTGACATTTATTGTGATGTCTAATTATCATGTTACAGGTCCTCCTGGAGCCAATCTATTTATTTATCATATCCCACAAGACTATGGTGACCAAGAACTTTCCAGTGCGTTTCAGAGTTTTGGTAGAGTACTAAGTGCTAAGGTGTTTGTAGACAAAGCAACGGGTGTCAGCAAATGCTTCGGTAAAAAGCTTTTCACCCTCTCTCTTTCGGTGCTCATCCTTGCTAACTGCGCTAATTGGTTTATATAACTTGGTGCAGGTTTTGTGAGCTACGACTCTCCTGCTTCTGCACAGGCAGCCATCAATATGATGAACGGCTTCCAATTAGGTGGTAAGAAACTCAAAGTACAACTCAAGAGAGAAAACAACAAGCATAGTAAACCCTATTGACAAAAGCAGCAGTTGTTGTGACCATACGACGCGATCAGGTTCTCGGTACATATTTGTCAGATAATTGATCGTTACCACATTGTTTCCTTCCTCTGCTCCCCGCAAAGCAGTCAGTCGGCAGTCCAGCACCACGCCCATCAGACTTGGGGAGCCCAGCCCAGTGTAATCGTATTCTCGTTGTTCAATTATTCACATTCTTGAAAGATTATCACGTTGTGTAATTCATTGCAGCATAGCCGTAGCAGATATTTGAACCATGGTCAGATCACTTGTACACAAAGACTGCCAATTCATTCAATTGTTACCTTTTTAAACTGACAAATTCCTAGAATTCGCTATGATTTACGTTGCTGAATCTTTTTGAGAGTTTGCCGGGTCATTTCCTGTTATCATGTGTCCATGCACTTTGTTGAGTGATTTATGATCAATGTGCTCCATGTTGTAAAGAAATTCCAGAACATGATGGCTGTTTTTGATGGTTGAACAGAACAGAGTGTTCCAGAACAGGCTAGAGAAATGGGATCACAGGGCAGCAGATCAGTTATAATGCAGATGGCTGTGCCATGGCCCATGGGCCAACCACGGCCTAGAGCCTACCTACCTTCAAAAAGATGTGTTGAACCTGTAGTAGCTCTGGACGCAGGCACGAAACTATTGGGTGGCTAGTCTCGCTCAGTAACTGACGCTAGGTGAAGACAACTTCATGGTGGCAAGTCATGTAGCTCCTGCGTCCAGCCTGCAGACGGGTTCGGGTTGCCAGCAGCAACAGGGAGTACATGAATGAATTATATAGCGAAGCAGATGAGGATCACTGTCTGCAATCAAGCCATCCGCCCCGCTAACTGCTCGCCATCACTCGCTGACGCCGACACGCGACGGCGACTGGAGCCCCAGCCGCTATCTGCCTTGCGTGCACGGTTGCATGCAGCAGGTGAACTTCCTCGATCGGCAAATGCTGAACGATTATCGATCGCGGAACAAATGCCGTCTTTTCCCGTCCGGCACCAAGAACGTCCATTCCTTCCATGCATATACACGGTAATGTATGGAAACCTCTCTCCGTAGCGCCTCGTTCGCTGATTGGCGTACTACCAGGGACGGCGATGGGGTGGCCGTGGCTCAAGCTCCTCCTACAGCTCCGGACGTAACGGAGCCTCCCGTTGAGCGAGCCTCTTCTACAGTTTTAGCTATGGACGAAGAGAGGAAGAAGAAAAGAGAGTAAAAGAAGAAGACAACGAGGAAGGAAAGAGAGGGAAGGAGGAAGGGTAAGGAAGATGAGCTCCTCTTGGCTGCGCTTGTTACTATTAGTACCTAGGGTCTGTTTGAATACTCTATGTTAAAGTTTAACCAGTGTTAAAGTTTTAACACTCTCAAATGGAGTGCTAAAGTTTAACACATTGGGAGTGTTTGGATAATGTGTTAAACTTTAATATTTTTGGTGGGAAATGAATCCATTGCCCCCTCATTTATGGCCGGCGGAGAGAGAGGGAGGAGAGAGAAGGGAGCAATGGTGGGAAAAAGTGGGGAGGGGAACCACTTTTAACAAGTTTAACAACTTTTAACACCTCTTTGGGGGTGTTAAACTTTAACACATCCCTTTTAACACATGTGTTTGAGAGGCAATGTGATAAAAAAAGTTAAAAGTAGGGTTAAATTTTAACCCCCCTATCCAAACAGGACTTCACTAGTGTACCACGTGCACAAGTAGGCCATGTGAGTTAAACTGAGCCAGGCAGACAACGTCTTCCCGGACCCACGGATAGTGCAACAACACTGCTACTATTTCATCACACCATTAATGTGCTGGTCATGCATGGCCACTTGGCTTGCCAGCCATGAAGATTAACCACGAATGCCAAGCCAAGAGGGAAAGAAAAAACAAACTGGCAACTTTTATTTACCCACCATTCTTTGACAGCACGAACATAAGTAGATAGCATAGTTACATAGCACAACCAATGGCACGATCGACCAGACACACCAGAGCACCGTACCATCGACCAGACACACCAGAGCACCGTACCAATCAAATAACCACCTACAGTGCTACACTTTGTACATCACCCGCGCAGCAGCTGCAGGTTGGTGCACCTGCAGCGCCCGGCCGGCGGCCGGCGGCGGCGGCATGATGCTCTTGGCGCCGACCTTGGCGTAGTAGTACTGCGTGAACGGCGCGAACCCGCGCTGCTTGTCGTCGACCCCGGCGACCATTGTGGGCGACGGCGCGACCTGCAGGAACATGTAGTTCCCGGCGAAGAGGTCCCCGATGTATGGCCGGCCCTCCCTGAGCTGCCGAGCCACCTTGGCCACCGACGCGCGCACCCTGGCCCCTGCCGCCGCCGCGCCCCGACGCAGCGCCCGCGCCAGACCCGAGATCCTCAGCCGCGGCCTCACCCTCCGCGGCCGCTGCCGCCTCCTCCGGGCCCTGGCGACCGCGGCGCCCAGCGCGAGGTAGTAGGACTGGTAGGATTCCTGGATGGCGGCGGCGGACGGCGGCGGAGGCTGCTGCTGGTGGTCTTGGTGCTCGAGGGTGGTGGCAGTGGGGGGAGCGGGAGCGGGCGGGAGCTTCTTGAGCTTGTGGTAGGCGAAGCTGCGGCGGCCGGTCATGGGCATGGGCGCCAGGTAGGACGAGCCGCCGGCCGGCATGGCGGCGGAGGTTATTCTGCGAGAGAGTACGTGGAGCTCAGCTGGCTGCAGGTGCTGGAGCCCCGAAGAAGGAGAAGGCGCTTTGTATTGCACGGCTAGTGAGCGAGCAGTTGCGGCTGGGGTGGCAGCAATGTACACGGATGGAGCTCGTGGAGCGTACTGTGCGCGCGTGCGCGCGATGCGTATCGTCTGGCGGTCTTGGAACGCGCGTGCGAGATGGCGGGTGGTGTGTGGCACGGCGCGGTGCGGTGGAAAATGGGCGACGGCAATTTAAGAGGGTGTCAATGCAGTTGGACGACGGGCGGCTGGTGGTGGTGGATGCTGCGGCGTGGGGTCTGACGGTCTCGTCCTCCATTAATGGTGGTGTGGAGCACGGGCGCCCGGTACTCCGTCGTGCTGTCGTGCAGGCACCCATCAGCTTGGTCTGCTAGTGCAGGGCAAGTGAGGGTTTGATGCTCATTCCGTAGCCAACCACCTACCTCTACTGCCTGATGATACTCTACCGGAACTGAAGAACCGTGTCCTGTAGGGAGTCACGAAGCCCAAATTATAGGTTGCCGCACTGGTGGTTACTTTGCTTTCCTAGATCCCGCACGCGACGCTGGCAGACCCGGGATCGCGCCGAGCGGCAGGCCGGGATGCCCACCACCAAAGCCCTCGCCAACAGCAAGCGTGTGTCGGCGTCCCCGAGCCAGCGGCCGGCCTTCTTCAGCAGGGTAGCCAGGCTTCAGACACGTCTACGCCAGAAGTAGTAGTCCTAAATGCAATCACGGGAATTCGATGAGGGGGGCCAGAAGTAGTAGTCATATGCACAGTTCCTGAAGCTTCCCTATGAACGAACATGCATGAATCAATCATATGGATCCCGGCAACATGACCTGAGAAGTGAAAAACGAACGCCACCACCCATGATCGCAGTTCACCATTTCTACGGCCGATTCAGATGGTATCACCATGAAAACTAAAAGAGAGATCACAGCAAAACTGAGGAACCTCCACAAAACTGCGAGGCAAACGCCGTGCCTTCTCTCATGCGAAAACGAAAGGTCCTTTACACTTTGAGAAGATCCTCTAGTAATGAGTTCAGCAGCAGCGGCAGGCAAGGCAGTACACGGCAAACCGGGGCAGGCGCGCACGCGCTACACAAGGGCCTGCCACCCCCTGTGGCTTTGACCACCACGCGCGGCACCGCCGCCCCTCTTGCGGTTTGCCTAGTACCCATCCATCCCATTTCCCATTTCCAACCCATATTTACATCCACTAACAACGAGAAGAGTATACCAGCGCGCCGAGGCAGGGGTGAGCTTCCTTGTGCTTTTGGCCGCCCGCCTCAGGAGCTGATCGCGCCCCGGCTACAACCAGATGACACCACCGGAGGAGCCCCGTCCTCTCTTCCAGACGTGCACCCCCTCTATTTTACATCTGGTTAGCCACGTACTTCGTTCATCATAGTAGGCTCATTAGGATACATAATGTAAAGACAAAAAGAACCCAGAGACAGGAATCACCCTGCATCCTGGTACCATGAGCTGCAATAGCATAAAGTTGTATAGTCAGCAATGGTGATATGCTGGTGTTATTAGGTAAATATATGAAGTAGTAAACAGAGCAATACAAATGTCTGGTTTGGGTCTGCAATTCTATTTTCTTAGTCTTAACTGATCGGGGACACAAAGTTCAGTTCATCATGTTTGAAATATAAAAAGGAGTAATGTGCGATTCTCAAATTATTGAACAAAACCCACAACTATAGAGTTTTTGCTCCAGTTTACAAAACCTTGGTTCACTTCATACTAACTTATGCCATCATGCAAAAAACTAAACGCTTCTCTTGCCCACGTCAACGGATGCAAGTATTCATAGAAAAAAAAAACTTGGCAATTGAACCTCAACTGAATATGTAGGAAGCTAAGCGAAGATCAGACATACACTAAAATCAACTGGACATCCTCATTAGCAGAAATTGTGGATAAAAAACACAAATATGAACTGTTTAAATCCTCCAGCATGATGTATAATGGAAGAATTGTTAAGATGTGAACAACATTTACTTACTTTGAGCACACTCAACAGCGTATAAATGAATTGACTGCAAAAAATTCCAAAGTTGCGAAAATATAAATGGAGAAATAACTCACATGAATGAGGTGCAGGAGCCACTTGTGACATCCCACCAGGACCTGCTCTTGTTCCCTGCTCACTTGGAGCAGGACTTGTCCGTGTTCCATGTTCGCTTGGAGGATGTGCATGAGCAAAAGAAACGGTGGGCAAAGGTGGCTCTGGTAGAATAGGAGGGGATGGAACAGGGGATCCACCATGCATAGTGGGATCATGTGGAGAACGACTAGCAGGTGGAGGTGACCATGGATGTGGTGGTGGGGCACTAGAAGCAGAATGGTGATTATTAGCTGCAGGCTCAGCAGCTGGTGTAACTGGCCCTCTTTTCTTTGGCTTGTTTTTGCTGTATGGACACCCAGATGGAGGTGGAGCACCATATCTGGGTTGCGGCACAGGAAAATGTGTTGGAGCAGGAGCCGGAGCTAGATGCCTGCTGTTGTCAGGACTGTGGTGATGGTGATGATGGCCGTGATGAGCATGATGATGCATGGGTGCAGGACTAGGTGCATCAGAACCGCCCCCGCTATGCAAGGAATGCCTAAGGTAGGATGAAAGGCTAATCTGCTTTACTTTGCCAAATACAGTATGATTGAGACCCAGGTTTCCCGAGGATGAAGATGAATTGGTAATTGTCCGCGCCAACTGCTTCATCCTTGGCACAGATGGCTCAGACGTCTTGTGATTTCCAACTTCAAGGACAATGGAAGTCTCAACAATTGTTGGAGGAAGAATTGTTGAACCTTGCGAATTCGTCAATTTGACATACAGATTCTGCATTGCACAAACCAAAAACTCAATTTGCAAGGAAAAAACAGATAGCTACTACAATACTAATTTATGCCTAGGAATTTTCCCGACTGAATTGCTTTCTTGCCTTAGTTTAGAACCACATATCAGCAACTGTACAAAACAAACTGCAGCAGTCCAGAAATTGGTTGTGCTTTGTTCTCTTTTGTGGTTCTTAAAAAAGAAATATGTTAGTTAGATAGATTATCCTGTGAGCCTAGTGTGGTGCCCCTGCATGGTCTCTCATTTTTACAGAATATTTGTGGCAAACCTATGTGGAGTTCCATGCATATGCATGCCCATCAAACTAATGAGTAAATGCCAGAAATGTATGTCACAAATTGCAAAGCACCTGCAAGACTGTATGCACAATTTGCATCACATGCAAATTTTATATATATGTCAATATATATGTGCTGACATGACATGGTAGAATTACCAAATGTATATAAGCCTCTAGCGCAGTGAAGGTCACTATAGAGAGAATAAAAAGAACACCGTACATGTAAATATGATTCATACTGAAGTGATAATGAAGACAACCACAAATAGAAATCCAGAAGGTACAACTAACCTCGTATGGATTGAGAAGTAGTCCTGCCTTCATTTGATCCTTTAACTCGTTGGTTCTGTCTTGTATTTTGTAGATTGGATAGTTCAGAGTGAAATTGAAAGTAGCATGGGGTTGAAGAAGAGAAGCATTTTGTGGAGGGATGATTGTTATTCCTCCCGGGAATTTAACTACTTCAAAGGATGATGAATTCCCGAATATAGACTCAGTCAAGTGGAGCGTTGACTGCCGTACAACGAAGGACATGAAATATGATCTAAGAATGCTCAACCATGTTGATGAGATAGTCAAGTCCTCTGGGAAAGGGACAATGCTGAAGATGACATTTGTCCAGTTTGATCCATCTAATGGATGCAGTGTATTCACAACCACCTGTATAGAAATTTAAGCATCAGTCTAGGGCAATAGGATGCAAGTATCCAGTAATGTGTAGATCAGAAAGTTGGAGGGCCTACGGTGGAATTAGGAATGCCAATCTCCTCATAGATATCAAATTCGAGCTTAGATTTATTTCCACTCAGCTCCGGAACTGTCTTTTGTAGCCTAAAGCTTGCCACAATAGCAGCTGCAAAATATAGATTCATTAGTAAGACTATGCTATAATGGAGTGTTTTTTGCTATGAGTTCATTGCATATTATATTGTACAGGCTATGGGCTCTCTAAATAATAGTAAAATTCAAGAACACTTCATACAGCTAGGGAGTAGACTGCAAATCTAACAGGGGCAAACGAGGAAAGAAAAGTGACCAGAAATCCCTTGGTTCATCTTTAAGTCAAAGATGAATACAAAAATCCAGTGTACAATCCCATGGCCTAATGAAAATTCATCTACAATTAAAGCACAACACATCACTAGCTAGCCACACTAAATCTAGTCAGGCCGGCGTATAGAATCAATATCTCTGACATCAGCCAATTCGGCGATATACAGAATCCGCTGAATCGAAAAGGCAAAATAAATCAGCGATCAACAGAAATAGTTAGTGATCGCGCCCCAACGATTCCCCTATAACCAGGCCAGCATAGTACTCCCATTTTGGCAGAATGTTTTTTAGGCTTTTAGCGCATTTATAAACTTACTATTTTTCACAAAATAGCAGCAGCATATCCCAAAGGAGGACCCTTTCTTGCAGTTGGTTGAATCTCCAACCAAACACACAACCACTCACTCATGGTGGCAGATTTTTTTGCAAAAGGGCACCCCCTCTCTCTAAAAAATGGGAGCACCGACACATGCCTAAGCAGGAGCAGCACAGATCGAATCCAAGCATCAGAATCCAGGAAAACACGAGCCACAGGCGACTAAATTTGCAGGCAATACGCCAGTAGAATGGTGAGACAACAGCAGAGAGCTCTAGAATATCCGGGTTGCTGTCCGAACCTACCATAACCCACAGCGTCTCGACAAGGTTCCTCGCAGTCAAAGTAAATTCAAATTCTCCACCCCAAAGCCGCAACTATTCACTGCGCACATCCAGATCCAAAGCTGAGCAATCACCAGTCAGCACCCAGTCGAAACTACGCACAGATCGAGCAAACAGCCACTATTCGTCCGCATACAGAGGAACGAGACCGAGATCTCGCAATGCGGAGGTGCTCACCTCCGAAGTCATCCCCCGGATCCGGGCCCTCCGCGCCCCTCCCCCGCCCCGTGAACGGCGGGAGCCAGAACACCGCCGACAGCAGCACCGCTACCCCGAGCACGAGCGCCGCCACGCATTGCAGCCTGACCGCCCTTGTCCCTCCTCCGCAGCAGCAGCGGCAGCGGCCGCTACCGCCCCTTCCTCCTCCGCCTCCTGCGCCTCCGCCGCCCGCCCCGTCCGGCGGCTGCTGCTGCGCCTCGCCGGCGTCCTTCCCCATCCGGCGCCGCGATCTCACGCATCCCGGCCGGCGAGCGCGGCCGCCGCCGGGGAGGGGGAGGTGACGAGGCGCCCCGCCATTGCCGCAGCTGAGCGAGCCAGTGGGTGTGCTTGGGCCAGTTGGTGGTGGCGCTAGGGTTAGGGTCGCGGGTCGCTTGGGTTGGGGGGGGCGTTGCTTAAGGAGGAGGCGATGGAGGTGGGCGAGGAAGGTGAGAGAAAGGGAGAGGTAAACCGCAGCGAGGTGAAATGGAAGGGAAGGGGAGGTGGGGGGGAAGCTAGCTGTAGGGGAAGAGCAGCAGCGGGGGGAGATTAGTGAGGAGTGACTAGTGACGAGCTTGTTTGGTTAGTGGGTAAAGCGCACTTGATAGAGCCTTAATTTGGTTTTGGTTGTGTTAGTGTGGACTATTTTTTTGCCTTTTGAACCTTTTTATCTTCTGCGGTTGTTCTGATTAGCTTGTTTTGGTTTTGGTTTTGGTTTGAAGATTTTGAAATTGGGAGGGGGCAAAAGGCAAGGCAGGATCTTCTGTGGTCAATTTGTCCATGTGCCAAATGTCTTGTATCTATGGCAATTGACATACAACCCGAATGTCAAGTTTGCTCTTTTTTTAGTGGAACTTAGTTTTTATAAATATATTTTTCATATTCGCTACTTGTCATGAGTTGCCATTTTTTAAGTTCAATTTTGGTTCGCAGCTTATGACCCGTGTAATAAATGAAAACGAACGTAGAAACACATGGACGAGATAATCGGACACTGAACTTTCTAGATAATCAAATCGGCTAAGACGAAGATCTGACGTCTCACGGAGCTAACTAATCATACCTAAACTGACCCATACAGGTAGGCGAACGCAAATTGGTAGATGGATCTCATCTCATTGCCGCATCACCCGTGCGAGGCCGCGTGTACCCATCATCGCATCATCAAGTGGAGGAGCGAGTGCGTAAGCCGAGGTGGTGACGCCGCCGCCGCACGCGGCGTACCGCAGGAGATCCCCGGTGGCGTCGGGCGCAGGCAGATGGATGGGTGAGCCGCACCCGCCGGACTCGAGCCGGGGAGACCCGTGACGTGGGCCCGCGGGCCCACCTCCCTCTCTCCCTGCTGGCTTTCTCGTCGTGTGGCTATCTCTCCCGGAAACCGACGCCCCCCAACCCCACGAACGCGCCCGTGCACCCGGTCCACCGCACCGTCCCCGGGCCCACGTTGTCAGCGAGCGCGCGGATGGGTTCCTTCCTGCTTCACGAGTTGGTCCACGTGCTGCCGCGTAAATTACGAAGCCTTGCCACCGCCCCCCTGGTCTCATGGAACCTGTGCCACTGACGTCCGGGCCCCGGGGCTCGGACCCGCGACACGAGCGCACGTGGAATGGTTGCAGCAGCGAGCGAGGCGCCTGGCCGTCGACGCGGACGCCGACAGCGAGTCAGCGACGCCGCGGAACAGCGCCATGAAGCACGGTGGTGGGACGGGACGGAGCGAGGGAAAACTCGAGAGGGCCCACCCGTCGGCGATTGAGGAGGGGAGACGCCACTTGGACGCCGTAACAAGGACACTCCAACAGGTGAGCGAGCGAGCGAGCTACTGGATGGACACGTTCACGTTCTGCCTGCCTGCCTGCCGTTCGTCAGCGATGGCCTCTAGAAGATCGAGATGTTTCTGTTCTGCAGCAGCTTCTCTTCTTCCCCCGTGCGGACGGTGCACACGTACGTGTGGGCTCTGCTCTGCTGTTCCCTTGCTCTTGTTGGTCCGAGGACGATGGGAGGAGATCGATGGAGTGAACCGTTTGTCCTTACGGACCGAGGCGGGGGGCTCTTAATTGGGAGAGCTATTATCACGACGTTGATGGCGGATTAGTAGTAAGATCGAAATGTGATGTACTGTGATTGTGTACTGCACTCGATTTATTCTCTACTTTCGTCTCATTCATGGACTTGCCGGTACGCCTTAGAACACTTGTAAATTCCCGAGCCATTTTTCGGCTCGTACTATCCGTTTCTGATTTTATACTGCTACCAGTTTCCCCCTGATGCTGCATTGCAGCCGTCTCGAGTACTTCTATATACTTTGCTGCTATAGGTACTGTACTTTGCAACTTGTTGCTTGCTTTTCCATTAGTTTCGTGCAAGCAACAAATGATATTATTGATGTGTGTCAAATGTCGTTATTAAAAATTTCAATTTGCTTAAGAATTCTGAAGTGTAGCTGTGAATATTTGACCCTAATAAAGTTGCATTGGTAGTTTTGATTTTAGCTCTTGTGTCCTATCATAAACTTTGATGTTAAGCAGGGTTGTATATTGCTTTTGATTTTTGGGACACAGCCAAGTCCTCTCTCCTCGTGTCATCTTGCATAGGGGGCAACCACCAAAACCTCCCCAGTCGGCAAGCTCTACGAGCGAGCGGCACCAAATGGCGTCCTTCCGAGTTTCCTTCCTCCCCACCTATCCTTCTCTTTTCTTACATTTTTCCTCTTCTTTCATATGTGGTGACAAAGATGGCGACATAGGTGGTGTGGTTTGCCTGGGCGTGGCTGATCTGCAAGGTGCTTTCTGAATCCTCGCAGATATGCTTGGTGCCGACCCGATTTGCTCGCTCCTCGTCAGGATGGCCAACAACGCCTGTTAGGGAGCAGATCCGGGGGCTTGAATTGCGGATTTGCCCATGGTTAGCCAAATCCGTGCGCAATAGGCGAGCAGCTGCCGATGTGGGTGGGAGGCACATTCGTGGTGCTGCTCGCAGGCCGAACTTCCAACCACATTCGTAGGCTCAACCAGCATAGTTGTTGATAGTGCCGGTCGCAGGCTCCTTTGTCATGTCCCCTCGCTAAATCGAGCACTCTGTCACGGTGTTTATGGGTGTCCTCTCCCTTATGGTTATGCCATGTCCAGCTTCAAGAGGTCGTGTGGTCATCTATGACCTTGTCCGAGTGTCTCCGCGGTGGTGGCATCTACCGGACACGGGCTCCAACTTCGTGATTCGGCCCGCTTCTCCGTGGGCGGATTTGGTGGTTTCTCATCGGGGGTGACCAGATGCCCGTGGGGCTGGGCCATCTCACGTCGAATCTACTGGAGGTTGGGCACCGCACAGTGAAGCTCATACGGGCTTCCATGTGGGCTCTAGGGGGCATGATCTCTCGGCTATCACCACGCCTTCCTCAGCTACAAAAGGGAGGCAGCGGCAGTTGCTACCTTTGTCGGTCATCCTTTCTTGACAACTGCGCTATGGCTAGCAAGTCGGGAAATCGTCGAGGGAAATCCTAGCCCAGCATTGTTGAAAGTGCATCTAG
This sequence comes from Setaria viridis, assembly GCF_005286985.2. Lineage (NCBI taxonomy): Eukaryota > Viridiplantae > Streptophyta > Magnoliopsida > Poales > Poaceae > Setaria > Setaria viridis. The sequence continues at coordinate 45,134,440 of NC_048267.2, forward strand.
GCCTCTAAGTGGGTTTCGGTGAATTGGATGACAAAATGATTAAAGGACTAACTTGTTTGTCTAAGTTTGTGAGCAGGAGTTTATTCTTATACTCATATTGCAATATTGACTTATCAAGTGAATGAGTATCATATGGCACATGATGAAGGTAGCAAGTAAGTATGTGATCCCTTAAAGACAAATTAAAGAACAACAACAAGCAAGAGTTGAATGATGCTTAGGGATGAGTTTTTATAGTTTGATCTATAACTTACCAAGCAAATTGTTAGCTTGTGTTACCAAAAGAAAATGGGTCATCAAGAAAAGTTTGAAATATTCATAGAAGGGAATTTCAAGACTTCATAAGGACATGCTAAAAGACACGAGCTTATGATCTACATATTGGTCTTATTAAGTGGAAGATTGCAATTCATGGAAGTTTCTTTATCAACCTAGATCAAGCATTTGAAGAAGATTTCAAATGGGATTTAACTATTGGTGTCAAAGCAAAGCTAAACTCAATGTGGCAAGAATGGGTGAAGAAATCAAATGAGGTACTAGAGACGAGGGACTAAGCAAGCTTTGGATAAGCGACGGCTTGTGCCATGGGCATATTGATAGGGTGAAGTAGCTAGTATCCGGGGGGTTTCGAGGTATCATTTCTAGGTCTTACCAAGGGAAGCAATGCAATGCATCTAGTCTATCATAGTTGGTAAAATGGAGTGACTAAAGACTTCAAGTATACTTTATTATGGATGAAAGGAAGCCTTAAGTCACTAGCTCAAGTTGGATGTGCTCAAGTTGAAGATTATGTTGGAAGCCCTCAAGTATCCAAAAATCAAAGTATGACAAAAATGAAGACTTACAAACTCAAGAGGGTGATATGGTTTTTATATTTCATCTTGAGTATAGGTATGTCGTACTATCAAGAGGGATGCAACATTAGCTTATTGACAACACCAAAAGCGCTCTTAGTTGACCCATGTGAGTTTCACCCTAAGAGATACCCTTGAGTGATTTAAAAGATTACAAAACATATAACAAGGGTTGGCTTAACCTTTAGGTCAACAAGAGTGAGTGTTAGGAGCATTGTGGCTGGCTCAGCCAGACCGGTCTGACCAGTCTAGTAGACCGGTCTAAGTACCAACGGTTAGTTTTCGAGTTAGACCGGTTTGATCGGTCTGCCTAGTGTTCTAACGGCTAGTTTTTGCTCTTTGGGGTATTTATACCCCACAACCTCCACTCTTGGAGGTTGCTGCTCCTGAGGCAAAAACAGTAATCCTAGACCATTTTAAGCTAGGCCAAAGCTAAGAAAAGCTCTTCCCAACCCCTCTTTGTGAGGTTGTGTGAATTAAGTGAAATCTTGTGAGTTGGGTGGAAGAGAGAAGTGAATTGAGAGCAATTATGAGCTAAGAAGAGCCATCCATAGGTTGAGCACTTGTGGTTCGTGTTGAGAAAGCTTTGAAGCATTTGTTACTCTTGGAGGTTTGCCTCCTAGAAGGCTAGGTGTCACCGGCTAGCTCCCAACGTGTGGTGAGCAGCGGCAAGTTTGTGAGGGCTGTGATCTTGCCTCCGCAAGGGAAAAGATCAACTAGTGGAGATGAGGAAAGTGGTTGAAAGAGACCCGGCTTGTTGGGAAGGAGTTGAAAAAGACTCGCATCTCAATAGGCTCCTCAACGGAGACGTAGGATTCATTGGTTGAATCTGAACTTCGGATAAACAAATCCTCGTGTCCTCTTTACAGTTTGCATTACTTGTTGTATTCTAGCATTTACTTGTGCTTCCGCTCCGATCTACTTGGGGGTGTCATTACTGTGTGCAGGGACAAGTTTATTCTGCTAAATATCATCTATCATCTACAAGTGACACTCTTCAAGATTGTTGGTGCTAAAAGTCGAAGAGGGGATCAAGCATCAATTTGGTGTGCCTCACTGCCTCAGACCGGTCTGACCGGTCTAGGAAACCGGTCTGACCGGTCTGTCCAGGCAACAAGGCTCAAGGTGTTTGAATTTGGATTAAAGTTTGTCAATTCGCCTATTCACCCCCTCTCTAGGCGACATCAAGATCCTTTCAATTGTGCCGGTGCCAACGACGACGACACCCATAGGTGTCGTTTCCCTCCATTGAGGCATCATTTTGAGGCATCCCGTCCACAGGCTAGTGCGGCCACATTTGCGCTGGTTGGGACGACGCTGGTTAGAACCGGTATCAGTCAGGAGAAATCTTAACCCGACATTTGCTGGTGTCGGCATCACTGGTGATGCCCTCAACCACTGGTGTTTTCCTTGGAGGCGTTGATGAGATACCGCCTGCGCCAAACTACCGTTGTCTGCTACTCCTCGAAGTTGGAGCGTTGCTTGGTGTATCATGCTTGCCCCGTGCCTTCCTCGTCCTCCTTACTCTTCACGGGTGAGGTTAGATCTAGTTGTTTGCTGCCATCGTGATTCAACGAGTGTCCCCTCCTGACACCTCTGCTTCATTGATGCTCTCCTTGTTGGTGCTAGAAAATCAAGTGTCGGGTGGTGTTTGCACTGCTTCTGCCATTCCCCCTTAAGGACTTCTCCCCTTGAACTACGTTGGATGGCGGTATATAGAGTTCGGATGTGCTAGAGGTGTTGCCATCAGCTCCAAGGAAGGTCGTCATATCTGATGAGCTTTGACTTGCGTGTCCTTCATCACCTTTAGTCCCCATCACATTAGGTGGTCCCTCGAATAGAGGGCAACAACGGGACATCGTAGGTACAAGGGGTGGTGCAACGATGGTTGTCTTTCGGTTGTGTTATGCTTTGTTTTTAAATTGTTCACGAGTTGTGTATCTATTCTTCTATGTTGTACCCTTGTGTTGTATCCTATTGCTCATATTCTTCCGGCCATCCAGTGGCCAAATGCTTGTAAAGTGCCTTTCATCAAAACCATCACCGGCTAGCACGTCATCTGAGGTTTGATGAAATTTAGGTGGAGGCTTTTTGTCCCCTCGGTGACTTCTTCAAAAGAACAAATATTGCTTTTTAATGTAACGAAGGACCAGTGCCATTATTTCAATATTCGATCAAATAAGGGACTTTTCATAAATAAAAAAGTTTTATGATTTTACCAGCATAACAAATAACCAACAATTTTAAAACTGTCCAATCAAGATCACACGGTCCAGATCTATGAGAGTAGAGATCACCAAACACTTGTGGACACACTAAACTAGCCAACGAGCCGTCCCACAGCCCTCCCCTGTCAGTCTTGAATCTCCGATCCGATCTGGTGCAAGCCAGATACCCTGTGCAACCTTGCAAACTTTCAATCAAGGCCACAAGATGCTCATCCAAGGAGCAGGGGGAGGGAGTTATTTTGCACATAACTACCTGCCACCAGCATCTCCAATGAAATTTTGTGATATCCCCCCTCCCCCTGCCCCTTGGATGAGCATCTTGTGGCCTTGATTGAAAGTTTCCATAGTTGCACAGGGTATCTGATTTGCACTAGATATGTTCCCTTACACTTTCCCCTACTCCGCTAGGGTTTAATTCCCTCACCACCCTACCTGCCTTGCTATGACGACCGCTAAGGCGCGAGAGGAGGTGCTCCGTGTGCAGCTTGAGGAGCCGAAGATTGAGACCCCACTTGGATACACACTGCTAAAGTTTAGCACATGTCACATCAGATATTTGGATGCTAATTAGGAGTATTAAATATAGGCTAATTACAAAATTAATTGCACAAATGGAGTATAATTCGCGAGACAAATCTATTAAGCGTAATTAGTCCATGATTTGACAATGTGGTGCTACAGTAACCATTTGCTAATGATGGATTAATTAGGCTTAATAGATTCATCTCGCGAATTAGCACGGGGGTTCTGCAATTAGTTTTATAATTAGCTCATATTTACTCCTCCTAATTAGCATCCAAACATCCGATGTGACATTGCTAAAGTTTAGCACATAGTATCCAAACACCCCAGAGATAATCATCCATTCTACCATCTCGATTTGGTGGCTCTTTTTCACATCTAAAAAAAACCATCTTTTGTCCTTGTTGATCCCCATTGTTGATTGATGTGCCTGTTGAGGCCATGGATCGAAAAACCGGTAGATCTCATTTTGTCGCTTAGGTTTGGTTTGGATATTTCAAGTATTTTTTAATCGTGTGAGTTGGTTGGATAAGCGATTGTGCGGTGGTTGGACTATGTATTTCTGGGAATCTCTTATGCGGTCAGGTGTTTGTTTCGCTCACGAAATAGCTTGTCTTAATGCCCTCCAATATGCAATGATCCTCAGCTGCATTCAATCAGGAAGCTCCCATTATAAACATTCTTTTTTTGCGTACTCCTAGGGAGATGAGCCTATCGTTGAGGATGACGATGGCAACGACGACGATGACGATCCAGATGGTATTATTGGATATTTGAATTCCTATTCTGTTTAGTAGTTATTTCTGGCCCATAAATAAGGATAATGCATGATATTATTAGTTTACCGCATGTTCTAATGTAGAATTATATACAATGAATTATGTTAGTACTTGTTTTGTTGTTAAAAAAAAGGAGCGCACTTTTGACTTCATATTTATGTGATTTTGACTTGATCTGCCCCTTGATGAATGGGGTAACTCAATATCCATCTTATTTTTACTATTTCTTATTGTTACATATTGACGTAACTTAGGCTACTTATATGTTTTCGTATACAAATATTTCATTCTTTTTGTAATTGTACTACCTCCCTTTGCTCTATATTTATGTTCTTTTCTACATCCTAATGATTAATCATATGAAACTTCCGGTCCAGTGTAAAATATAATGTCCCTCTGAAATCTGATTAATTAATCCTAAGCTCTCCAGGACCAGGAGGTGGTGTTAGTGGAAGATATAAGCAGAGTAGGAGTGAGAAGATGACCTGGTAATTCATGAATAAACTTGGCATTAAGACCATCAATGGTGTGAGGCGTGTAACCCTCAAAAACAAGAATGTGAGCATTGAACCACTACTATCCATTATTCCTCTTCACCTATTATGTCTTAGTAAGATAGTTGATTAACTTTCCATAAATTTTCAGGTTCTAATCTTGATTACCCAACCGGATGTCTTCGAGAGCCCCAATTCTGACACCTATGTGATTTTTGGGGAGGCAAAGCTTATGGAAGTGGGGCCGCACGCTGCTGAGAGGTTCAAGGCATCGGATCCAAGTATCACCATCTCGAATGCTGAGCCATCTGCAGCATCTCAGGATGACGAGGAGGGTGATGAGTCTGGGGTCGAGCCAGATGACATTGAGCTTGTGATGACACAGGCGTCCGTGTCGAGATCCAGGGCAGTGAAGGCGCTGAAGGCAGCAGACGGTGACATTGTCAATGCCATCATGGAGCTGACTAACTAGTGAATTGTGGAATTGTGAGAGGTGAAGCTCGTGCCCTGGATTCCTAGCAGACTATGCTGGTTTAAATTCCTACCATTTTCAGTTAGGATGCATATCGAAAGTTGACATAGCGTTCAATATGAGTACCGTCTTTGAACTTCTTTGCTCACAGTTGCTATTCCCAATTTCCCATTATCTTACTCCGTGATTTCAATGAAACAAATTCCAAGGTTGAAAGATTGCCTTGCTGAGTTGGTCCCCTATGCTTTTGTCTAAGCATATTCTGCTATTCACGTTTCCTAATGTTGACTTGGGTTCAACAGGTGGCTCTGCACACTGCATTCCTACTTTTCCTATTAATACCCTACTTTATTGTTTTCAGAATTCCTAACTGTTGTTCGACTGTTTTTCTGTTAGGCATCAGTCTATTAATTGCACGGCTGATATATCTTTGGGATTGGTGATTAGCTGCGCCCGCATATGGTATTTGTGGGCTGTTTTTGTAAAGTTTTCTGATTGTGTTCGTGGAATTCAGTCCGGCCCATATGTCTTGGCGTATCGGGTCACCATTTGCGTGGATCCCGTAGTTCCTTTTTCCTAACATGACATAGCGTTCACAATGTGTATCCTCTTTGAACTGCTTTGCTCACAGTTGCTAGTCCTATTATCCTACTCCATGTTTTCACGAAGGTCCCGTTTGGATCGCTTCATTTTGAAGGAATTGGAATCTAGTTAATGGCGTAGGCTATTTATCTTGGAATATGGCATTCCACAACTTTTCAAAGTTTAGATATAAGCTTATTTTAAATTCATGGGGTGGGAGATGAGAATTGATTCTATAGATCCTCATGCTATGTTTCTAATATGCAATATAGCACGCTCTTTGACTCGCTTCCCTACAACAGATGTGCAGCGTATAAGTATCTCTCCCATATGGCCAACAATAATATACAAATATATTCCACGTACAACTATATTAGCTTAATTAATTTGCGTCTAAATTATAATTATTAGAATGGAATTTAATTCTAAGATCCAAACGGGGCTGAAGGGAAATTCCAAGGTTGAAAGGTTGATTAGCCGATTTGGTCCTTTATACTCCCCTGTAAGTATATACTGTCATACACCTTCCGAAATATTTACTTGGCTCCAACCAGGTACCGCTGCACACTGCATTCCCACTCTCAGCTTTTTCCCCCTAGAAGATCAAGTATACATCAAAATATCAAATACGGAGTAAAAATATGTACAGCAGTACAAGTTATATTGGGCCACAATCCTTGTTTCTTGTGTTATAATTCGGCCCAACGAGCTCAGATCGTCGAATGGCCCAACTAGTCGTCGAATGTTCTCTTCTCCCGATTCCTCTGCCTTACCCAAAATCCAAATCGAACCGCCGGCGGTCAGGAGGGCGGGGAACCGCGAGCGGCGGACGGCCGGGCGGCGCGGGGCGACTGGCGAGGCGAGCCCTGAGCCCTCCACCTCCACTGCTTCTGCCCCAAGCGTTGGCAGGCAGGGGGCAGAGGCGCAGGGCTGCGGGTTGGGCGCGGTCCTCGCCGGCGACTGGAGGCGGCATCCTGTTCCGCCATCCAGGAGGAATTCTTCGCTCGTAGTGGTGGTAGCTGTATTTCTCCCGCATATTCTGGTACTGAGTTGGCATGGAGTAGAGAGATCCATCCGGACTTGTGGTTGATCTCTTCTTTTGGTATGAACCCTAACTTGTTTGATCGGAGTTTTACTAAGAATGAATTTGTGTAGAGAGCATGTTAACTGATGTGAGCAGTCGAATCCAAATCTTCTCTGCAGTTGGTGGCAGATTTCTTTTTATCCCCTGTCTCCGAAGCACTGAAAGGTTCGACTGATATAGGGACTAGGAAGCCCTGCGCATCACTGGCGAAAGGGGTTGATTCAGAGATGCGTTTCTCTAAAGAAGATCTGGTTGGGTCAGCGTTTATGGCTTTTGGCGTTACTTTGTTTGTGGGTTTCTTCTACGCTGCTGTTCTGTCCAAGCTGCTTCCACCGTATGAAAATAGGCTTCTAGCTGCCGTCCAAAATGATTGGTAAGGAATGCCGAGGCAGTGCCTGATGATTGCTTACTTCCTTTATTTTGCGAACTGACGTCTGAGCATGGAGAGTCCACTTATTTGCTAATTATAAGTGAGCTAGGTGCATTGAATTAGCTAATACTGTCATTTTGCTATGCTTATGGATGTTCTTGCTGTTGTTGAGGTTCAATGTAACATCATACTTGTCTAACTGATACACAAGTTCTCTAACTAGTTTACTGCATAATTTGCAGGTATTACTGCCTACTTGTGCCGTTGACACTTCCTGTCATAATCGTGGCTGTCTATCTGCATTGGCTTAGCATGAAGATGTTCAAACATGCATGAAGCAATATTTCTGTGGATTTTATGGAACAAGTATGCAGCTTTGTTCCAATTTCAGAAACTCTGGAGCACGATGAGGATCAAGGTAGTTTATCTGAAAGTGTCATGTCAAGTTGTAAACTGTAGTGTTACACAGTCCCTAGTTTGTGTTTGTCAGCTCCAATGTGTAACTTGATTGTGCTTCAATCAGAAATACCCATTCCTTCCATATGAACAATTGCCGCCAAGTGCTAAGTATATATATTGCTAAATGTACGGACTGTCATATTATAATATTTGAGGAGGAGATCGGTACTTATTTTCAATCTATTGACCATAAGTGGTGGCTTCACAATAAGAACTTCAGAATTCACGCTTCTCATTTAGTTTGTTCTGCTATCATGTGGAGGTTGTGGAAAGTAAGAGGTGCCTTCTGTTTTCAGATTTGAAGATACTCTGGAGCACTTGAGATGGTCTGTCAGCACTTGGTTCAGTCAGTATGTCACCTCTTGGTAGAGTTTGTATTGGAAAAGTCTGACGGATAACCTACTCCACCCAAGTTTGATCAGCGTATTTGTTTGTGTCACCGAGACTAACGAGAAGTAAAACTCCCACTGTAATCCATTTATTCTGCATCCGTTTAGCAGCTCGTTTAGCCAATTACCCTGGCATGCAGATTGAACGCATTGAGCCAAGGAGATGGAACATGGGCGGCAGGACTGAATAGTGGCCGCATGCAAATGCCCTGATAATACGCTGATCAAACTTGATGGAATGAGTAGTTCCAATGGTTGATCTTGATTTTTCTTTTTGAGTTCTTCTATGATGATATATGTAATTGAATCAGACTTGACAGTTGTGTGTCCATGCGCCATGCTAATATCAGGAGGCAGGGCAAGCAATGGATGCGCGTTGTTGCCTATATTTATCCAGACTCCAGAGAGATCCGCGGCGTCTGCATGGGATCCGATTGGGAGGTCGTTACAGTTTTGATCCCGTCAAAAGCTGCAGCGAGAGCTCCCTGCTAACCCGGGACTCCGCGACAGGTGGGTCGGTAGCCCGCGCTCCCAGAAACCAGAAGCCATCCAGCGCCATTGCCTGCGAAACAAAGCAGAGGAGATCGGCGCGCGCACGTCCACTGAGCACCGGGGGAGGAGATCGAGATGGCCATGGAGTTGCAGACCTGATCCTACTCAAGTACCCGAGCAGTAGCTGAGATTAGCGGTTGATCTGAGGAGGAGAGGAGAGGAGAGGAGGGGAGATCAGTATGGCGTACCTTCGGAACAAGTCGATGGAGTTCCTCAAGAGGTTCGAGATGCCGGCGAAGAACCCGTCGGAGGACGCGCAGCGCCGCTGGCGGGAGGCCGTCGGCACGCTCGTCAAGAACCGCCGCCGCCGCTTCCGCATGGTCCCCGACCTCGACAAGCGCTCCCAGGTCGAGACGCAGCGTCGCAAGATACAGGTCCGCCGTCCTTCAAAACCCATCTCATCTTGTCAGTACCGTTCGCCTCTGATTTTCTACCGCCCGGCTGAGCTACTTGATATCCTCACCCACGCATTGATTCCGAATTATTTTCTAGCACCTGATAAAAATTAGTTTATTGATTTTCATCAATGCGCAAATTCTCCTGACCGAACGAACTCTTGCAAGTCAAGGATTGGATTGAGAACAAGTAACCTGATAGTATGCTATTGTTTTATGATTGTTCATCCAATGCAATGGGTGGCATGGCATTGCTTGCCTAAGGCCAACGTTTTCTCACCTGTGACTAACAAATTATCGAGGTAGAAGGATAGCAAAATTCCTTCAGTCTTATCACCCTTGCGGCCTTGCCACATACAGTAGTTTGTTATAACACAGTACATTCAACATTATGAAAAATATAGCTAATACATATATATGTCCTAGTGTCGTAATACTGAAAAATAGCAAACATCACATATTTTAATGCGTGCATAAATATTTCTCTCATGTGCGTTGTCAAAAAAGTATGGTTGATGCAAATTTTGGGTGTACCCTTGATGCACAAAAAATATGGTCGAAACATGCTATCCTTGAAAATTATATAAAAAAGATATGCTGTTCTCAGAAATACAAAGGACAGCAGATAGTTTGAGTTATGTTGAATAGCCCCTTTGGCAGGAAGGTCAATGGCCCAAGGGCTAATGCTCTAGTATTTTTTTTTGTCAGTTAATTGCACATGTTAAATGCACACCGGTAAATTACATTGTATATATCAATGTATAAGATCACATTAATATTATTAATCTACAGTCCACACAAGGCCCAGCACAATACCGGTCTTTTGAATTTCGCCTTCTGTTATGGGACTCTGAAGAGAGGTTCAATGGTCAGCCTGAAAAAGTCCAATTAAGAAGCTTTGAAGAACAAATGCTGTTTCCTTGAAGTGCTCCATAATTCCATTATTTACTGCACAATTTGTATAGCAGTTGCCTTTTTGTGTAACCTACAGGAGAGTTAAGCTAACTTAATGTTAGTCTTCAGACTTCAGGTTTTGAAGACTAACTAATACTAGGACTGTGTCTTTCTCTATTTATATGATTTTGAATATTTGAACAAATTTGTATGACTTTTCTGAAGTTAGAATATTTACAACAATAGTTTTTCTCCAATATCTTGGCTAGAATTATCATGATGACTTTATGTGAGTTTAAGATAGAAGGTGGACTTTCATGTAATGTTCATTATTTTTATCTCAAATTTTCAGCCAAACTTACATGAAAAGGTAGTGGTAGAATTAAGTCCAGTACAAGTTCCTTCCACGCTACTAATTCAATTAAGTTTTACTGATCACATTAAAGCTGCATGACAGGAGAATGAACCTTTAATTGATATTTACTTTTCACAATTAGCATCTACTAGCTGGAAATTACAATGCACTAAATAATAACTAATATGGTATAAGCTGTTCGTTTGCCTTTTGTCCACATCCAGCCCAAAAGCACTCAAAATGTTTCTTTCTGATTCACAGGAGAAGCTTCGTGTTGCCCTCTACGTGCAGAAGGCTGCACTGCAGTTCATCGATGGTACACTAGCACATACTCCTTCTCTGTTGCTTCGTCTGATCTTGAAGTCTCCTAACAATGTCGATGCTGGAATCCTCTGTAGCTGCACGCAAGACGGAGCATCCGTTGCCGGAGCTCGCGCGGCAATGCGGCTTCTCCGTCAGCGCGGAGGAGCTGGCCACCGTGGTGCGCAACCATGACACTAAGAGCCTAAGGCACCACAAGGGCGTCGACGGCATCGCCCGGAAGATCAACGTCTCCCTCGCCGACGGCATCAAGTCAGATGACACGGGCGTCCGGGCCGAGGTCTACGGCGCCAACCAGTACACCGAGAAGGCACCAAGAACGTTCTGGATGTTCCTGTGGGACGCCAGCCAGGACATGACGCTCCTGCTCCTCGCCTTCTGCGCGCTCATCTCCGTCGTCATCGGCCTCGCCACCGAGGGATGGCCCAGCGGAATGTACGACGGCCTCGGCATCGTGCTCACCATCTTCCTCGTGGTCATGATCACAGCGGCCAGCGACTACAAGCAGTCGCTGCAGTTCCGGGACCTCGACAAGGAGAAAAAGAAGATTGACATGCACGTCACTCGTGACGGCTACCGGCAGAAGGTGTCCATCTACGACATTGTCGTCGGCGACATCGTCCATCTCTCTATTGGCGACCAGGTGCCGGCAGACGGCTTGTACATTGATGGCTACTCGTTCGTGGTCGACGAGTCGAGCCTCTCTGGCGAGAGCGAGCCAGTGCACTTGTCGAACGCGAACCCGTTCTTGCTCGGCGGGACCAAGGTGCAGGACGGCTCGGCGCGGATGCTGGTTACGGCGGTCGGGATGCGGACGGAGTGGGGGAACCTGATGGAGACGCTGAGCCAGGGCGGCGAGGACGAGACGCCGCTGCAGGTCAAGCTCAACGGCGTGGCGACCATCATCGGCAAGATCGGGCTGGCGTTCGCGGTGCTCACGTTCACCGTGCTCATGGCGCGGTTCTTAGTGAACAAGGCTCATGCGCCTGGCGGGCTGCTGCGGTGGAGGGGCGAAGATGCGCTCTCGGTGCTCAACTTCTTCGCCGTCGCGGTCACCATCATCGTCGTCGCCGTGCCCGAGGGGCTGCCGCTCGCCGTCACGCTCAGCCTTGCGTTCGCCATGAAGAAGCTGATGCAGGAGCGTGCTCTCGTGAGGCACCTCTCGGCGTGCGAGACAATGGGGTCGGCGAGCTGCATCTGCACCGACAAGACTGGCACACTCACCACGAACCACATGGTCGTCGAGAAGGTCTGGGCGTCCGGGGCAGCGCTGACGGTGAGCACCGCCAAAGGCTTCGACGAACTCAAGTCGTTGGTGTCAGAAAACTTCACCAAGGTGCTACTAGAGGGCGTCTTCCATTGCTCCGGCTCGGAGGTCGTCACGAACAAGGACGGAAAGACCACCATCATGGGCACGCCCACCGAGACGGCCATCCTCGAGTTCGGTCTCGAGGTGGAGAAGTACACGAAAATAGAGCACGTTAACTCCAAGAAGCTCAAGGTGGAGCCGTTCAACTCGGTGAAGAAGACAATGGCCGTGGTCATCGCGTCCCCACACGCCGCCGGGTATCCCCGCGCGATCCTGAAGGGCGCGTCCGAGGTCGTCCTGAGACGGTGCAGCAACATCATCGACGGCACCGGGAGCGTCGAGAAACTCACAGAGGCAAGGGCGAAGCGTGTGGCCAGCGCCATCGACGCGTTCGCGTGTGAGGCGCTGCGCACGCTCTGCCTGGCGTACCAGGACGTCAGCAGTGGCAGCGACATCCCCAACGACGGGTACACGCTCATTGCGGTGTTCGGCATCAAGGACCCCCTCCGTCCAGGCGTGAGGGAGGCCGTGAAGACGTGTCATGACGCTGGTATCAATGTCCGCATGGTCACTGGTGACAACATCAACACGGCCAAGGCGATCGCGAGGGAGTGCGGCATCCTGACTGACGATGGAATTGCCATCGAGGGGCCCGAGTTCCGGGTGAAAAGTCCCAACGAGATGAGGGAGATCATACCCAAAATACAGGCACGAAGCTGTAGTCTCTTCTTCTCTGAAGAATTTGCATAACAAAACTAACACGACTGATTTCCTGTGTCTGCAGGTGATGGCTCGGTCGTTGCCGTTGGACAAGCACATGCTGGTGACCAACCTGAGGGGCATGTTTGGAGAGGTGGTGGCAGTGACCGGCGACGGCACAAACGACGCGCCTGCGCTCCACGAGGCTGACATCGGCCTCGCCATGGGCATTGCTGGAACAGAGGTTTGTAATATATTTGTTCCTGATTCTAAGCACTACTAACTCAATCAACAATGCTTCGGATTGACTCACGGTTGCAGCTGCTGTTCAGGTTGCCAAGGAGAACGCTGATGTGATCATCATGGACGATAACTTCTCGACCATAATCAATGTCGCGAAATGGGGTCGTTCCGTCTACATCAACATCCAGAAGTTCGTGCAGTTTCAGCTCACGGTGAATGTTGTCGCTCTAATGGTGAACTTCGTCTCCGCATCTTTCACAGGTGAGTAGAAGTTCCATCTATTCCTCATTCTTGTCGCACCGTCGAATTTTTTATGTAACTTTATTGTGATATTCAGGAAGCGCGCCACTGACCATTGTGCAACTGCTGTGGGTGAACCTGATCATGGACACCCTCGGTGCCCTGGCGCTAGCGACGGAGCCCCCCAATGACACGATGATGCAGAGGCCACCAGTCGGCCGAGGCGACAACTTCATCACCAAGGTGATGTGGAGGAACATCATCGGCCAGAGCATCTACCAGCTGATCGTGCTTGGCGTTCTCATTTTCAAGGGGAAGAGCCTCCTGCAGTTGAACGGCAATCAATCTGACCACCAGCTCAACACCTTCATTTTCAATACCTTTGTGTTCTGCCAGGTACAGAAGCTGATTCGCCTTATTAAGTCTGAATCTTCACTGCATTCATTCACACACTCTGTTCTTTGGGCACCCCAGGTTTTCAATGAGGTGAACAGCAGGGAGATGGAGAAGATCAATGTGTTCAGCGGTATCTTCAGCAGCTGGATCTTCTCGGCGGTTGCTGGTGCCACTGCGGCGTTCCAGGTGATCATCGTGGAGCTCCTAGGGACGTTTGCCAGCACGGTTCATCTGAGCGGGAGGCTCTGGCTCACCAGCATCCTGATCGGGTCAGTCAGCCTGGTGATTGGTGCCATCCTGAAGCTCATCCCCGTCGATTCCAGCAGTGACTCGTATGATCACCACGATGGTTACGAGCCCATCCCCACCGGCCCTAACGCCGTGTGATTTTGAACATGCTTCATCATTCTTTTCCTTTTTAGAAACAAGAGAATTCAGTAGTTTGATAATTTTAGATAGGAGAAACTGTTATTGCCGTTTTTAGCAATTTGATCTTCAGTCTGTCGACCATGTTGTCTTTTCAGGCAAACAATGTGTTTGAATGTGGATGATAAAATCAATGTTTTTAGCGAATAATGGTAGAGTCTATGTGAATTTTTACATGTCGGTATTCTTCACTGTATGGGTATGTTGTCTTTGTAGCAACAATGTTTTTACGTGCCAATGATAGAAAAAAATGCGGATCATATCCCTTATTGCAAGCAACGGGTTCTTCCTACTAAAAGTTAGGTTCGTTCTTCAGCACATTTCAGTTATGTCTTTTTGGCGTGTTTGTATTATAACTTTTATAACCCTGGCTAGCCAAGCCAAAATCTAGCCATACCCTGCTAAGTTGGCTGTTAGTTGGTTTATGGCAAAAATTTGGCTGTCCCCGAAAATTGTTTTGGGCCAAATATTTGACATGAAAGGGTGACCAGGAAGGGATAGGCCATGCTAAAGTGTTTGTTGAAGAATGATATTCAAACTATTGTATTCCTTGCAATTAAATTGAATCAACTTGACCAAACCATACTAAAAAATATTAGCGCCACGTGGGACCATAGGTAATACTCACAACTTAGGGTATTTTGGAATTGTTTAGCCCACCGTCCAAACGTGTGTAATGTCGCCAATTCGGTCACGCCTTTATTTGGCCGTAATAAATTTTGGCTTTGCAAGGTGAACTCCCAAACCAAACAGCCTCATTGAGCATCTACGAGGTCAGGTCATCGGACATGCAGCTTAATGTTTGGTTCCACGGATGGGACGGTCTCCAGGTATTATTTGGTTGTGAGTCGTAGGGGATGAGGACGTCCTGGGAATATTCCACAAATATGCAGGATGCGGCAAAAACGAGCGGATGGGGGCATCCCAGTTCCGTGTCGCACCTCACGTGAACGGCATGTGCCACGCCCTGTCACCGCTTATCCCCTCGCCTCACCGCTTACCCGTTCCCCTCCCCTTTTCCTGTGACGAGCCATGAGAAAAAAAGCAGCGGCGCATCTGGATCTTGCGCTGCAGCTTATGCTCCTCGTCGGGTGCCGCTCCTCTGTCATATCCTAAAATTTTTGGATTGCAGGATGTGATTAAAAAGAATAATTAAATAATGATTTTCTCATAATTTTAAAATTTTCCCAACATTTATTTTCTTGACAGGAAATTTAGTATAGGAAAACAATTAGTTGTTTTTCCAGTTAAATAATGTTGTTCTGTGTCTGTGCATTCATGCCGATGCATCTTGTTTTTTCTTGAGTGGAAAAGATTTTAAAATGCACTTAGACGATGACCAAGTCCTTTTGAGAATTTCCAGCTTTTTTTGGAATTTATTCTCATTTTTTTAGAGCCAAATCTATTTATTAGAAGGCTCTACAATATTTTTCACGGGCTTCAAATATTTTATTTGGACTCATTGTGTCCCAATCTATCTCCATGATTTTTCCTGGAATTTTTAGGATTTTTGAGTATTTTCATGAATTAAATGAATTATCTGAAATTCTAGATTTCTCTTTGACGATAAATATATCCTATCCATCTGAGCCAAGCCTGTGGGCTCAACCCGCTCTTCCCCACTCCGGCCATCTCCCTGTGGCGGAACCGTCCAAATTAACCTGACTAAAATGCACTTAAGTCGCCTGACACGCGATCATGCACTTTAAGCAAGTCAACTTGGTCGACCGTCTGATTTCATTCGATAAACCACTTACACAGGATCGAGAAGCATTGCTCACTCGAAGGTGAGTAGCACAGAGATTACAACATTCCCGTCACATTAACATAGTTCAACAATTATTACATCAGAGTTTTCGGAATTCAAACAAGTTTGTAAGGTTCAACCAGATGAAGTAAAACAAGCGGAAGCTAAACGTTGATACACAATATCATGATGAAGCCGATCATGACATCAATGATCCCTGCCCTCGCCGTCTGAGGAGGGATCCCACTCGACTGTCAAGCCCGGAGGGAGCTGGGTAGGCCAAGTGGTGCCAGCAACCACACTACCGACATTACCTAAAAAGTTAAGCCACAACAAGGCTGAGTAACTAATACTCAGCAAGACTGAACCAACGGGTGATAACTACTTTCACCAACTCCTAGACATGCAAGGCTTTCTGGCTTGGGGTTTGTTTTGCCAAAAGCGTCTATAGTCGGTCCTTACTTTCAATATTTTAGCTCAAGTTCTACGTTCATTAACCAGTCTAGATTAGCAACTTATACTAAGCAAGCATAGTTTCCAAACAATTAAAGAACAAGCATCGAGATTAATATCATCCTCATGTTCCATCTTTACTCAGTGCAGAATAGCGATCAAGTAGTCCCAAACTGTGAGAGGCAGACGAATCGATTCGAATTTATTAACCATGCATGGCGAACCTAATCTCACGACATCCACGCACCACGAAGGGTCGCTTCATTTGTCAGCCGTCCCCATCGATCCCCATGCACGTGTCAGGGCGAAACTTCCCTTGGCATGCAATGCTCCACAGTCCCGGCCTCTTGCCGCACTATGACCGCACTTGTACCCACATGATGCACCATGGGAACCTCGTTCCAGGGACAACAGGAGTATAAGCCACGCCCTATTTCAATCAGGTACTAGGCTTTCCCATCCCATACTAGGTATGAGATTAGTAATTTCAAACACTTGATCACGAACGCCGACATGTTTCGGCCTTAGCAAGTTCATCACTAGATAGACGGGGCAAACCACCATATCGGAACCATTCCTGGTCCCGTCCGTCATCCTTATGGTTGTAGCATAAGTAAACAAACAACTCCTATGACTCGCGAGTGACAGGCAATCACTCGACTTTTACCGAGTCCTATTTAGCATTGAATCTACGCGACTTATCATGCTAGTGTTCAGATCAGAAGGGTACTAAGTTCATGCATCTAAACTGTCATTCAGCTCATATAAACGTAGTGCACAATCATAAGCACCAACATATTGCATAATTTAAAACAGGGAAACATGCACCAGGGCTTGCCTTCAGGAAAGGTTAGCGGTTCCTCAGGGTCTTGATCGAGCTCGGGCTCGCCTTCCAAGTGTTGAAGCTCCACGGTAGGTTCTTCCTCCGGTGTAGGGTGGAGCTCGTAGGTTCCGTCGGCGAGATTAGCTTCTACACGACATGCACATGGAGGAGTTTAGTTTCATCCATGCGCGAACACAAATGATGCACGGCATGGCTTAAGGTAGAAAGGAAGTTGCATATAGGCCACATTCACCTAGACAAGGTTTTAACTTTCTTTAACTTCATAAAGTATGGTGGTCACTTTAAACTTGAGGTTGACTTTGATGGTGATTGTGTACACATTTAGGTTTTCGCAACTTAGAGTTCCACAAAGAGAGTGGAAGGTCGTGTTTGGGGTGGTTCAAGTACATTTGGAGAGTTATTCACTTCTGAATGTTTTTTTATCTCTTCCAAATTACTTATTTAGCTTATTAGGATTTATATTTCGTTTTGTTCCTTTAAGTCGATTATTTAGCCAAAAATGGTTCCACAAACAAATAGTAACCAAAGGCACTGAGAAAATTATAGCACCTCACTTAAGCCATTAATAAGTTACTGTAAAATTTTGGGAGCCATAGGATTACCAAAAAAGAATTAAACGTATACCATTATTGAAGATAGCATGCACTTAACTATTTCTATCTCCAAACCTACAGTGAAGCTGAGGGTGAAATTTTACCAGTATGCTGAAGGTGTTTTACAGAAGCTTTGGTGAATTTTTTCATGATTTTTGGAGAAGGACAACTATTTCCCTTATTTATCTCCTATTTAAACATGTTTAACAAGGAAGGTGAGTTTCTTTCTGATTATGACCACAACTCATATTTTTTCTGTAAACTATCTCTCAAAACTGAGATACTCCAAGTAGTTTCATATTTTTCTCAGCTCTGGATTAAAACTTATGCAAAAAGTAAGATTTAACCCTAGATTTCAAATATAAGGTTAAAACAGGAACTGTAAGTTCTACTCCAGGGCCCTAAATATTTTTCTGAGCTTCTACTCATAGCAACATTCACCACAGAGTTGGATTTACCTATTTAGCATTTTTCTTCTATTTACTATGATTTAAAAGGCCTAAACAAGGAATAAAACCATAGGATATAAATTAC
Source organism: Setaria viridis (assembly GCF_005286985.2). Lineage (NCBI taxonomy): Eukaryota > Viridiplantae > Streptophyta > Magnoliopsida > Poales > Poaceae > Setaria > Setaria viridis. The sequence goes on from NC_048267.2 coordinate 45,152,674, forward strand.
AACAGTAACATGAGTAAACTTATTTTTATCAGAAACTAGACAGAACAAGGATTCCAACAAAAGTGATTTGGTATTTTTCTGATTTTTCTACGATTTACTGGACATTTACAAAGTTTAAACCCTTTTGTGCTGATTTTTAAACTAAAACCGTGGCAAACTTTCACTCTACCCCCTACGTCTATGGTTTATTCGTGTAGAGGTCCCTGAGTTTTGCGCCTAAGCCCCTGGAAAGATCGGGGAAGATGCAATGTCATCCCCGGGGGTGCGCACGGCGGCGGCGGCGAAATCCTCGAGATTCGCCGGCGGAGATCGGGCAACAAGTTGCCGGAGAGGCGTAGGGGCTCACGTGAGCTCGACTTGGCGGGTGGCGGTGCGGGCGGCGTTCCGGCACACCGCCGGTGTCGGGAGGGCAATGGGCGGCTCGGGGACGTGTGCTGAGGGATGGCGAAGCGGGCGAAGAGGTCGTCGGAGCGCGGGGTGGCGCGGAGGTGGGAGCTCCACGGGAGCCTTAGTGGCGGCACAGAGGAAAAGTAGGGGCGCGGCGTGCGGGAGGTTGCAAAGGGGTGGCACTGACGGCAAGCTCGGCCCTTTTATAGGGTACAGGTGGAGCAGAGGGTCGAGACAGGGCTCCGGGTACGGGAGGATAAGGCCGGGGAGAGCGAGTGCGCGGGTGAGGCGGCCATTGGCCGGGGAAGCGGAGCTTCGGGGATAGGATCCTCAGGGCATTGGGCAAGGGAGATAGCATCGGGCAAGCGCGGTTTTGCCGGGCGGGAGGATTGGCGAGGCCGGGCGTGCATCTGGTTGCGTCAAGTGCCGGATTGGGGGCGACGGCACGGCCGGTGCCCGGCGGTGGTGTGGCGTGCGTGGGGGAGGAAGGCGCGGGCGCCGGTTGGGCGGAGCGGCTCGCTCGCAGGGGGAGGGAGACAGCCTTGGCGGCAATTGGCCAGCACGGCGCTCGCCCCGTCTTGTCGTGGGCGTGGGTAGGGCGACGGCGAGCTCGCCGGTGGACGGCGGCCACGCGGCGGGCGGCGCGCGGGCGAACATGCCCGGGCGCGCTGGCGTCGAGGCAACGTCGAGTAGCAAACCAGACCGGCTTTGGGGGCCCTCCACTCGAGATTTTCAAACTAAACATTCGAAAATTTGGAGGAACACCCTCGCCAAGAGGCGCACTCTGGAGGGTTTCTAAACTTAGAGCTGAAAGGCCTAGAGGGCTGAGTTGACTGTTTTACCTGACTTTGACCAAGATTTTAAGTAGGTTGGGTTTCGATTTGGACCTGGGTCAGTGTAGCAAAGTTGGAACACACTCAAGGGACTACAACTTTTATTAAAGGTCCGACTTGAGGTTAGATATGAAATTGCGAGATAACATGTGGCAAAGTTGAAGAAAAACTAGAATTCCAGGACTTGGGTTGTTGGTAGGGTTTTATTATACTCCTGTTTTGATTCTTGTTTTTGACCTTCTCCCACTCGGAATTAGACAAAGTGTTTGTAACAAAAGTTGTTTGAAATTAAAATTTTTACAACTCTTATTTGGGCGAAAATTCATGTTTGTATATAAAATCTCAAGTTTCATATTTAACTCCAAAAAGAGCTTCTTAGGGTTAAAAAGGACATTTCACCTCTTTTGCTTAGTGACTAATGAATTGTTTAGGTTTAATTACATCTAATTAAGGCAGAGTCGTAACACTCCCGGCCCATCCGACCTGCCAGGGCCCATCGAGCGGCGCCCGACCGTGGGCCGGCCATGGCCGTCGTCGCCACCGTCTTGGCGTGCACGCCACGCCAAGGCCGCCCCCGCCGGCCTATAGAGAGCGAGCGCCTGATGCCCTGCGCCTCCTACTAGCGCCGCTGCCACTACCGCTTGCATCCAGCCGCGCGCCACCGCCACCTTGGACCGTTCCGCCGCCGCACTACCGCCTTCGCACTCCACGCCCCGCCTATGCACCAAGCCGCTCGAGCACCCCGCAGCCCTGCTGCTCCGCTCCACCCCGCCTTACCCTTGTCACCTTGCCCTGCACCGCTGTCAGAGCCGCCGGCCGAGCCGAGCACCGCCGGCATCTTCCACGCTTGAATCGTCGCGCCCGCCGTCTGAAGGAGCAAACAGACACCATGAGGAGCATCCCCTTGACGAGTCGCACCTTTTCCGCTAGTCCGTGCCGCTTCTCCGTTGTTGGAGCACCGCCGGCCGTGTGTAGCCCCGCGCCGGCGTCTGGTGCCACCGCTGCGGCTCAAATGCCGGCCGAGCCGCTCGTCCTCTACCACCGGTAAGGCCTCCCGTGAGCTTGCCGTCACCTCTCGTTTCCCATCATCGTCATGGCCACCCGCTCGCCGGAGCACCGCTGGTTTGGCCGGCCAGAGCCACCGTAGGCCTGGGGGAGAAGAAGGTCCTGGTTTTGCAAATAGGTCACCAGAAAAATCTACAATTCTTCACCTTTCTTCTGAGTCTTGTATCTTTTACAGAAAAACCCCTAGAATATCCACATCATTCCAATTAAACCCGAGTCCTAGAATCTTACAGATCTAACCCTGAGGATTTGTCTATTCATAGTTACTATTCACTGAGTCTAGAGATTCATCTCTGCTAGCCCCTGAAGTCTACGGTTAATCACGAATAGGCCCCTGGAATCTTTAGAGGCAATAGATTACACGTTTTAGCTCCGTTTCTATCCGTTCAAGTTGTGTTAGATTCATAACAACATAAATTACACATTAGTGGTGGTGTTTTCCATCATTGCATGTTTTTGAAAAATAAATTTAATATTAATTTGGTTATACCTATTAAACATGTTGTCTATAATTAAAAGCTATTTAGTGTTATACACCGCTTTTCATAATAAATGTTAATTTGATTAATGCTTACTCTTAAATGTTTTTCCAATTAAAAGCTAATTACAAATATACCTCAGCTTTTCATCAATTAAACTCAACTTGATTAATGTGTATTTAATTTGTTTTATAAATAAAAGCTACATAGGTTATATGTCGGGTTTTCATAAATAAATGTTAATTTGACTAAAGTAAATATAAATGTTTTTTTGAATTATATTTGGTTAGTTCAACCTGAATCATAAAGCTATGCACTTAGATGTTTACATATACTTTATTTTCAAATTAAATGTTTAATTTGCATAAATTGTACTTGAATGTTTATAAATAAAATTTGACTAAGTTCTACATTGTCTTTTCATCTATAAATATAACTTGCTTAATTGCAACTTAGGGTATTTCACTTAAATATCTTTACATTGTTTTTCTCAACTAAAATAAATGAAACATGTAGCTCATCTTTTCTTTTATGTTGAAATCTCTCGATAGAGCATCTTTTCAACCATAGCACCATTTCTAGTCTTTCTTGCATCCTTGCGATCTTAGAATCGAGCCCTATCCTTTAGTATATTCTTTTAAAGCTTTTGTTTTGTTTTGGTGTATTGTTCTTAGTTGTACTTGTTTGTTTGCTTGTATGTTTGTGCTGGTAATTGCTTCGAGTAGAAGGATCGTTGTTCAAAATATTTGAAGATTAAGAGTTTCAAGAGAGCAAGAGCATAAGAGCAGTAAGAGTAAATTTTCTTTTGAGAAAGTCAAGTGTCCCTAACCATCCTTCTATCTATGCTTATTTTACAAGAATATCTTGCATTAGTTGGAACATGGAGTAACCACCTAGAAAAATAGTACAACCATAAGACCAACGGGCTCTGATTTTGGCTAATTAATTAGAGACTCTAGTTTGTGATAGTCTTACTGAATGGACAAGAGGGGCTCATAGGTTGTGCAATAGGTTGTCGAGCCAAGGGTTGTATGCACCACTTAGGGGAGGGTTCATCCCCTTATGAGAAAATCTTAGCGGGTTATCACTTATTAGGGAGTCTCTGTAAAGGCCTCATAGCGTCCCTATGCAGCACACCTCGGTAGTGTGATAAGTGCCTACTTTTGCATAGCATTTTTGGGTCCAAAGTTCTTCTGAACTTTTACGCGACTTATGGTGAAAGTCTACAACCTTTGTAGAGTGTAAAATTGGTATATCAGTCATGCTCACGGTCAAGAGCGGTCTGGACCCTCACATGATTAATAAAATTGAAGATGGACTTAAATAGTTATTCTAGTTATTTGTTGTGGCCTTGATGAGTACCAACCATAAGTGTACTCACCCTTGCTTACTGCTGCTCAGAAGAGGAAGGTGTGCGAAGTCTTCTGAAGATGATGATGAGTTCTAGGCGTACGCAACCCCCAGCCGATTGCCTGTGAAGTTTGGAGCCTTCGTTTCCAAGATTAAGCTATCTCTGATAGACTCGTAAGTCTTTATTTATACTCCTTTACGTGATACTGTTCCTGTTATTGTTATTCACTGATGATGTCACTATATGTATGAAACTTGATCCTAGCATACATATAGGTAACACTTGGTTTTGCTTTAAAACCGGGTGTGACATTCTCATCGGGAGCCGCTCGCTGCCCGCATCCTCCCTCCGTCCCCCCTCAGTTCCTCACCATCGCTGCTCGTCCTCCCTCCGTTCCTGCACAAACAGTTGGACACCATTGGCACATCCTGCTGCTGCTGGTTCATCACCATCGACGTGTCCCTGTTCGTTCGCTGGAAGTAGCAAGGTCAACGACCTCCGTTCCTGTCCACATCCTCATTCACCGTTGGGATCTCGGCTTCCTTTCCCCAAGGTAAGAAACCCTAGCGCCCTCGCCCATCTATGTGTGTGTGCCTGTGAAATCTCAATCTGCAACAATTGTTGATGAGATGTAGACCTTAGGGACGACATAGCTAGGTGATATAATATATGTGTTGTAGTGTGAGAGGAAGAATGAAGAACAGTAGGCAAAACTAAAGGTTCTGTTGCTAGTAATTGGTGGTAGATAGGCTTGAATTAAACACACATCCATGTCAATAATACTTTTTTTGTTATTCTATTATAGATGGATCAACAAACCAAGGTTGTAACTTGTACTGCTGCTGCATATATGTTGTTGTCAATGATGGCCATGGTTATTATTGAGTCTAGAAAATGTAAGCGAGTTGCAAGGAGAGAAGGTATTACTTATGGGCCTATCGATGAAAGGGATAGGATGGATGAGACTTGAGTACCTAACAACAAATTTGGAAGGATGATACAGTTTGTGTGAACATGCTAAGACTCAATAGAGCCAAGTTCTTTCGGTTTGCAACCTATTCAGTGATCGTGGTTTGCTTGAAGATACCATATATTGTTGTGTTGGACAGCAAGTGGCTATGTTTCTAAATACCGTGGGGCATAACTTTAGGAACAGATTCGTTGGGACTAACTTTGATAGATCCAGAGAAATGGTTAGCCGTTATTTTAATAGGGTTCTTCGTGCTGTTGGTGAACTATGAGGGGAATTAATTAGGCCACCGTCATTGAAAACTCCTACCAAAATACAAGGGAACCACAGATGGGATCCTTACTTTAAGGATTGTATTGGAGCTATCGATGCTACACATGTAAGAGCCTCTGTTCCTAAGGATATGGAGTTATCCTTTCGTGGTAGGAAGTCATATGCCTCTCAAAATGTAATGGCTCCCGTAAATTTTGATCTCTGGTTCACCTATGTATTGGCTGGTTGGGAAGGGACAGCACATGATGCACTAGTGTTACGAGATGCTTTAGAACGTGAGAATGGACTTCGTGTGCCACAAGGTACTACACATCAAATTCTCCATATCAATTGCTGATATAACAAAAATATGATCAAATTTCCATCACATTTTAAGCAAATTCTACCTAGTTGATGCCAGATATGGAGCAAAACCAGGATTCTTTCCCTCTTTTCATGGTGTTCATTACCACTTGAGCAAATGAGCATACTGAGATGGTTAATTTCAGGCAAAACATTGCTGATCAGATGTGAGCAGACCGTCAAAACAACAATATTAATTAATACCCACTAGTTTCTTGATGTATTTCGGTTTCTCAAGTATTTTCCTTGTTGTATTTATGTTTTATGGACATATTGTTGCTATATTTCAATTGTATGGACATATTGTTGCCATATTTCAGTTGTATGGACATATTTGTGAGGACTTATTTGTTGCTGTCATTTCATTTGTAAGGACTTATTTGTTGTTGTTGGAAATGAATGATGTGTGATATATTTTATGCTGAGATCCAGTTAAATGACATACAATCCTTGTTGTATTTGGTGCTAAAAACCAGTTAAATAACATACAATGCTTGCTGATTTTTTGTTGCATGGTAGGCAATGGATGGCCATGTTGAGGGACTTGGGGGAGGTAACGGGGTGGCTGCATGGACATCGCCAATGTCCACTTTCATGCTGAAATATCTTGCCAATGTGGTGGCTAGTGGTGTTAAAACAGGAAAGAGCTTCAAAAAGGTCTATTGCGATGCATGTGCTAGAGCTGTCAATGATAAATTCAACACTATGCTCAATGGTGAGCAGATTAAGAATCATCAAAAGACATGGGAAAGAAACTGGGCAAAGATAACAAGACTCAAGAGCTTGAGTGCATCTGGATTCAATGAAGATAACTACATCATTACCCTTGATAAGGAGCACTACAATGGCCATGTTCAGGTAATCTAGTTTTTATCATTTCGTGGTCTTTTTCTTATCATATTTTGCCTACTGATTTCTGTTGCATTATAGGATCACAAGGCTGATGCTGAGTATTTAAATAAGCCTCTTGAGAACTATGCTGAGATGGAAATAATCTTGGGGAAAGATATGGCTACAGGCAAGTTTGCAAGGGATTCAAGTGCTGCTCTTGGTACAAAAGATGTGACACTGAAGAGGGGGCTGCAAATGGTACAGAAGATGGTCCTAGCAGTCCTTGTGATCAAGGGGCAACATCTAATACAAGACCTACCTAGAGAGCCAAGATTGTTGAAAATGCAGAGGATGGGCTGATTGGTGCATTCAACAGAGTAGGTGACAAGCTTGCCATGGCTATAACGCAGGTCGCTAAATCAAACAATGAGCTGTCGGAAGATCTCTTTGACAAAGTGAATAGCCTTTCAGTTTCAGGCTTTAATGACCTTCAGATATCCATGAACTATGCGCATCTGGTGGCCAATCCTCTCATTGCTAAAGCTTTCTATGGCTTGCCATTCGACCACAAGTTACATTGGATGGCCATATTTGTTAGTGACAAGTTCCTTGGATAGTAGGGTGCTTTGCAACATATGGTTCTTTTGCTAACAAGGGTAATGATAGAGTTGATTGTTCTTTTGCTAACCATGGCTAACTAGATGCCTAATGGTTCTTTTGCTAGTACCACATGGAAACTATCGACTGTGATGTGATGTAATTATTGGTAAATGCTTAAACTGTGCCTTGAACTTTCTATATTGTATTAGGCACGAACTTGATGTATTATGGAAGCCTAGGAGGCTTAACATCATATTGTGTAAGGCTTGGCACGGCAATATATGATGCCATGTGATGGTAGATGTCATCTGTTTATTATTTCTACTAAAGCAAGCTTATTGTATATATGAATGCTACGTGATGGTATATGGATTATATATGATTTGGACTATATATCGGGTAAACTCGTTGCATATGAAACAAATTCATGGTTGCACGTGTGCATTGCATACATGCTCACTACATGTACATGCATAAATGCTCACTATATCTATATTATAAAAAAATGAAAGCTGTATTTATATCAAAGGTAAGCTGTAATTACTATTAGAAAGAAAGAAGGTATGAGAGGTAGGAGGTAATATCACCGTGCTTGTGCAGGAGGTCATCATAACCAGCTGTCCCACTTTATCCCTCCATCCAAATAGAAAACGGGATCATTCCATCCCACGTTTATCGCTAAAAAAAAACAGGAACGCTCTCGTCCATCTAACCAAAGATAAAATAGGATCATCCTATCCTAGAAAACTGGGACGAGACTGACCCATCCTACGTTGCCTGTTCTCATGATGTGGTCAGCATCCTTTCCTGGTTCGGATATTTTGGTTGCACAACACCTGTAACGAGCAGAGAACAGACCATCTGTGGCGGCTGAAGAAGATTAATATGGACTTGTGCCAAGTCTGGAAGAGATAGGTACACGCTGCCATCCGTTGACAAGAACAGAGAAATCGTCGATGGCGCCGCTTGCAGTGATGACCAGACGGATGCTCCTGATGCTTCCTTTTCCCAGCGTCCCAGGCTCCCAGCTTAGTGCGTCGTTGCCCATTTCCATCTATGTTTCGGTTTTGCTCTCCCTCTCTCTCTCCCTCCCTCCCTCCGTTTTATAAGATTATAAGAGCCAATAATGCATGTTTCAACAAGTACGTGCAAGTTGGTGTGGGTGCAGTACTTAGTGGTGCATTTGCTCCATGAGCTAGGTAGGGTTGGTTTGCGCTGTACATTTGCTCGATCTCAGTTAACCTTAGTGACACTAATCACCATCTTTGCATTGCAAACTGAGCTCAAGAACGCAATCACTCTTCAGATTTTTTTGGTAATAATCTGACACATCCATTCTACAGCTCTCAACCTCACATGACAAACGGCTCGCTTACTCCTTCGTATTCCTACACGGCCTCTACACGTCTTCCCAATTGTGACCACGATCGCGCATTTTAGTCAGCTCAGACTCGGCGGTGCTCGACGAGTGTGCCTGCTGTTGTATTGTATGGTGATTCAAATCCTACTTGATTAAGATTCAATATGGGTGTGCTATTAGGACTTCTATTTTTTACTAGGACTTGAGTGTTGAATCCTACTAGATGTAGGACTCCTACTTGCATGTATGAGGGCTTTGGAGGGGACTATATAAACAAGGGGTGGAGCCTCTAGGAATAAATCAAGCCAAAAGCAAACACCAAGATCTCATCCAAGGTTTGCGAGAGGCAATTAGGAGCGCTCAAGAGGGATAGGCTAGACAGTTCTATAGCACTAGATTCTTTTATAGAGCAAGAATCAGAGGATCCTAAAAGGTCAAGTAGGGTTGTGAGGGAGCGACAATCACTTGTACTCTTTTGGAAGTTGTGCTTAAAGAATCCGCGGTCGGCTTCATCAAAATCCTATTCTCTTATTGCAGTTGCTTCAACGCCATCATTTGGGGTTTTCTACGAGATTCATCTACGTTGTTCTTGATACGGTGCAAGCTCATATCGTACTTGCAATATACTTTCTAGATCCGGGGACTACTGCGCATAACGAGGGGTATCAGATTCTAACAAGTGGTATCAGAGCTGAGGTTGGATTGATTTGATTTTATGAGAAGGCGGCAGCGCTAGGAAGCACGAAATCAAAACAATGTCCGGGATGTGGAATCAAACAGAGAAATTTGATGGCAAAGGAAATTTCAACGTGTGACAGTGCGTGGTGACAGATGTGCTTGTCCAGCAAGGGTTGATTGATTCTCTTGAGGGGAACAAACCGAAGGGCACAACTGCTGAAGAATGGAAGGTGATGAAGCGGAAGGCTGTCAGTACAATTCGACAATGTCTCTCCGATGAGGTAAAGTACTCGGTAATTAAGAAAAATTCACCGAAGAAATTATGGAAGAGCTTAGAAGACTTGTATATGGCAAAGTTGCTGACAAATTGGTGGGTGCTGAAGAGTCAACTATTCAGGTTGCGTATGGAGGAAAGCGCACAATTCCTCGACTATCTAAATATCTTCAACAAGCTTGTCACGCAGCTGATTAGTGTGGATGAGAACATTGAGGAGAACAATAAGGTTGTCATATTGGTTTCATCCTTATTACCATCATCGTGGGAGCAATTGGTGATAAATATTCTCGTTGGGAAAATTCAACGTGACACACACATGTAGGAACAACCAGAGACATTGTTTGCCGTTTTGTAAGGGCCGGGGCACGTTAAATTCGAGAAAGGGAGATTAGGTTGGCGTGGGTGCAGTGCAATGTCTCGAGTGCAGCGTCCACATGGGATCGAACCTCTAATATTACTGCATCGTCCACATGCTTCAATCAATGGTCAAAACGGTCCATGCATTTTAACAAACACGGCGCCTTTCTTGTTCCTTCTTAATCGAGGGCAACAACAAAGCATGCAAGCAGCAGATATGTTCATCATCGCCAACAAGAACTGGATTTTAAAAAAAGATCAAATATGCAGCTGGTACAGATTTTTTTTTAACTCTGCTGTTGCCGTCCAGTGTCTCGGACTGTCGTTCTAACTACATATAGGGTGATCTGATCACTGCCCGCCACCTGCAGTATTGTCCTCTTGAGAGGACAACATACTGGAACAAGTGGTGGTTGATCTACCGCAGCAAGAATGGCGGCTACCACCAAAGCTTCCAGTGCAACTGCAAGCACATGTGGCTTGTGCTCGGTGTTGTGCCTCTCCTGGCGCTGTAGCTAACCTCGCAATAATTCAGCACGCGGATGCGGCATTCCGCTTTCGAGACAACCATGCTCTCTAGCACCGAGAAACCGGTGTTGAAGGCTGACAAATTGCGCCGCCGGCGGCGAGCGCACCAGCTAAACTGCCGAGACCCCAAGATACACTGTTCCAGCTGCCTCCTTTTCCCAGCACCCGTGCGTCTGCCCTGATTCCGCTTTGTCCTTTCAGTTTTCTCGCTGATTCCATTGTTGTTGGTAGATTATTTTGGGGTTTCGATCGTGTATATCCTCCTGAGACTGAAATGCGTAGGAGAAATACACACGCTGACGAGGACTACAGGCTACGCGTGACAACATATAGGGCAAGAGAGATGAGGCGAGCTAGAATGCGAGATGTACCCTTTTATAAAGTGAGTAAGAGTTGGTGCTTAAGCAACGAGAGTTGATGTGTTCATCACTTCGTTATTACTGCACCTAGAGGTGACCTACATCACATTTTCATATCTTGTGGTACAAATATATCTGCACCATTTATATGCTTAATGGTGAGTGAGGTAATCATCCATATCATTTCAGGTTTTGTGAGCTTAGCTGCTACCGCGTAATGGGAGTAACTTTGTCCATGTAGTTATTATTTACGCATTGATCATGCAAAATTGCAAACATTTTCTAGACGGCCACTCGCGGTTTGCGGAGTGTTCGCGAGCTAGACAGATGTACTCCCTCCGTCCCCAAAAAAAATACAATTCTAACTCTCTCTCTCTATATATAGTCAAAATTGCAGGACAGAGTGAGCAATATTATGTAGACGAGGCTGCAAGGGACACCCAGTATAGTAGTGCCTCGCTACGTCCGAACTCGCTGTTCGATGTGAGTCCGCATCATGTGGTAAACTGGTAATCCTTCCGCCCCCGAAAAGAATGATGAGACATATATATGCTGCGTGTGCAGTACTCGTGATCGTCGTAGCAGCAAGATGACATCCAAGTAGCAAATTTCGGTTCAGGGTTTAGGATACTATGCTCAGTGAACGCAACCAGCGGGCAGGGGCGGGGGCTGCGGTCGCCGACGCCAGCAGGTGTCACGAGGAAGAAGAAGATGCAGTGAAGAGAGATATAGTGAATATGTCTAGTCGTGTCTTTCTTTTTTAATCTTAGCAGCACGAGAGGATTTCAAGTTCTTCAGGAAGAAAAAAGCGTGGAATAAATAAAAACTAAACTTGGTTAAAAAAAGGCAAATGAGATCTTTGGTACCACACTGCTACTGTATGATTTTTGCAGCAGTTAATAATATCAAGATATTTTTGTCCTCCATTTACGTGTATTACCATATCATACAAAATTATCTTTTCACCGCCCTTCATATTAAAAAGTACCTCCACCAATATTTAAATGCCTCTCACTTGGTAACTTTGATGGTGGAGCGTTGAATTTTTATTAGGATTGTCTACTTACCAAACGTTTGAGATTTGCTTTTCTCTCTATCACTCCCTAAAATTGTTGGATCTACATCCGGGTCTATATCCACCCTTTCTTTCCTTCTCTCTTCTTTCTATTTCTCCCATTCGTCTTCCTTAGGTAGAGTCGCGCGACTCCCTCGCCGCCGCCACCTCCCGCTCGGCTCCGACGGCCTCGGCCGCCTCCGCCACCCAATGCTAATCCGTTTGGCCCATACTCCCCAGCCGCATCCGCTGCCCACCGGGATCCCCCATTGCGTGGCTCCCGCAGCGCCCACGCCACCTTCGCTCCACCACCGTCTCTCCCACCTCCACCGCTGGCCGGCCTCTCCGGAGCTCCCTCTAGACCCGAAGGCCACAGGTAAATCCCCCATCCTCAAACCCTAACCTCAAATTGCAATCCCCAGTTCAATTTATAGTATAATGTTGGATGATTGAGAGAAATTAAAAATCAAGCATTTGAGGAGTAGCAAATCTGTTCTTATTAACCCATGACGCTGTATGCCAACACCGTAAAGTATCTCCATGCAGATACATATGTACGAGAGCATGACACCGTGCATGACGCTGTACTCCGAGAGAGAAAACTGTAGGCCTGTAGCTCCTGGCGGTGACAGTCATGGATCATGCACCAACAATATATGTTTGAATGCTTAAGCGTTAAGCGCAGGGCTTCCTCCTGCGGGTCGGCGTGTCGCTGCACTGCAAAAAAAAAAAAAAAAAAAAAAAAAAAAAAAAAAAAAACTGCAACTCCTTTACCATCTTACAGCGTGCGCATCCTAATGATCACAACCGACAACACTTGGTCATCTCCTGGCACCGGCCACCCATCCTTCTTGCTGAGATTTTGCTTGCGGCATGTCCCAGGTCAAAGACCCAAAGTGTTTGCTAGAGACAAGGAGACGACGCCGCCAAGCCATTTGGCGGAAGTTAGCACTGTACTGAGCCTCATATCCCTGAAACCCAAGCTAGTCCCGTCCAGATGTGATCCGGGCTCCGCTTGATAGACGTTGCATTCCACTGGGAATATGGCTCCTGATGCCTCCTAGTCCCACCAGCTGCATTATATCTTGTATGGTTCCCAACTTTAACTTGGAGTTACTCGATGCTATTTCCTATGTCTTTCTCGCGACTTCATGAGTAAGTTTGTGTTCACTCCCAGGCTCCCAGCAACTCAATAGAGCCTGCTAAGCCTGTTCAAACCAGGAGGAGGTTGCTAAATGAGTAAGGCGATGTCTCTACTCTCTTTTTTGCATGGCTTTAGGTCGAACACGCACGCCGGGTGTAGGCCATTTATATATGCAGTTTTCACTTTGCATGGTGTATTTCTATAACATGTATATTTAAAAATATATAGTGCCATAAATTAATATTGATGACACAAACTAAGTAATATGAGTTATTAAACGGCATGTTTCTAGTCCGATCATTGATGAACAATGCCAATATTACAGGAGAAATTATAAAAGGACAACAAAATGGATCTTTAAGGAGTAGTACAAGAAGAAGTCACATAAACCAAGGGGCCCATAGAACTGCTTGTACATAATGAAGGCATGCAATGGGCCAAAAGTGGTCGTCTATACCATTGGCGGGCATAAGATTGCCACTATTTCTCTCCATTTCCCACTGACCTCATAGTCTATCATATTATACCAGCTAAGTTCATGGGCTCGAGTTGTCATGTTCATCTCTTGGAACATTATTAGGGGTACATTTCGTCGATGTCCCTTCTGGACACCCATTAAATAGAGGAGGAAGGGACTGTTGGATTAATTGGACGTGGTCCACTTATTTCAACTAATAAAATAAAATTAAAGATTTACGAGTAAATGCTAGAGAGTTACAAAGCGGTTAGAGTTGTATTACTCTCCGAGATATCCGCTGGAGGCCGGTGTCATATGTCAGCCATGCATCGACCATCAAGGGCAAGCATTGCATTCCCTACGTTCCTGCCTGTCCCGTGCACAAGCTCTAACCACCATGGAGACGAAGCAGCTTCACATTGTAGTGGTGTGTCGCACGATGCTTCGTGCATGTCTTCGCGCTGGTCAGGTGATCCCAATCAATTCCTCTCTCAAACTCTTCGTCAGACTGCGACACTAGTCAGGTCTAGGCGGTCATGAGTCCTGAGTTGTGAGAGCCTGATGGGTGACGTTGACGAGCAATCGCATATACCTCCAGTTCATGATATTTACCTTCACGTTGGTTCTGCATAAATTGAGGCTAAAGAGGGGCTGTGGTTCCCGGTGCCTCCTGCTCCCAACCCACTCCATCATAACAGCTCTCTCCCTCTCCCTCCCTCCCTCTCCCCCTCGCCCTCCCTCCCTTCAAAGTACCACAACATATATCTTTGAGCGATATAGTGAGATATATATGGTAAAGGGACATGTGTCTTTCATTTATAACAAAGGGGGGCGTATCATTATTGCACTTGCTCTCCATCGACCTTATCGGTTGGTGATCGTATCTCACGGTACAAGACCTAGCTTCTACTCCTCCATTCCAAATTGTAGATTATTTTAACTTTTCTAAGTGTATATTTTTTGCTATGCACCTAGATATGTATATGTCTAGATGCATAATAATATGTATGAATCTAGAAAAACTAAAACGACCTACAATTTGGAATGGAGGGAGTATTTGATTGTAATATTCATAACTTGAAATGCCATAGAAACCTACCATACCAGTGGACACGGTGATAGTAACGAAAAAAATATATATGCTTATCAGGTTTAGTAAAATCTCGACAATGAATTAGCAATAATCATATCTTGCGAGTACAGGAGTACAACATTTGTGTTCTTCAGCTGAAGATCTTTGCAGGCAACACTAACACATCGATCACAAGATGAAAGTCGAAGCTACGGCAGTACGAAAAGTACAATAATCAATCATCAGCTGTCCCACAATGCAACATACAAAAGTTTGTACAATTCCTATTTCCTAGATATAAATCCGTTGGAGCAGTGTCCTATTATTACTTCCGTGCACAGGTTCTAACTACCATGGAGAAGTCCACACTGTGGCACATGCTGGTGCGGTCCAGACACACTCCAAGTATCACAACCAGACCCACATGTTGGTTCCGAAGGAATTGCTGACCTCTAGGGTCTTGAGTTCCTGTTGCCTCCTAATCCCAACCTACTACATCGTCGCAGGATCAAAGTTGTGGATGTCACTGCTCTCACTCTCCATGGACGCCTGAGGATATGTGGTTCCTGAAGCCTTCTGTTCCCGATGCACAGCTATCCTAACACTAACTGGCCATCTCAGAAGAAAAGAAGCTGCCGACTACATTCAGAATCTGGATGGTATAAGTAAGAAGAGCCACACTTCGCCCCACATTTGACCGTATCGTGTAGTACAGAAATCGCCTCGACGTTCGTATTCATTCCTAGAAATATCAAAAGATATCTTATAGGGGAACTGATTAGAGTAGGTGAACGGAAAAATTCGTTAGTGCTTGACATATTTCTCGTTCAATACAGTATCAGAGACACCATGAGCTGATCACATGGACTGCAATTCCAATCCTTACATGCATACTGCTCTCTCATGACAATGCCACCCAACTTGATTGGTTCTACGACAATTCTGAATAGACTCGAGGGCAGAATGACACTGATAAATCATGTATCCAGTCGTAACTACATAGTACCATAGGCTAACATGCAGAGCCATAAAAGAACTCCAAAATCGCACATGGTGTGTGTGCCATGAGCCAATCGAGAGCACGGGGTCATGGTAAGGGCCAGAGGCTCCAACGATAAACACAGGAAAGAGTGCGCAAGGGATCATATATAAGATTAGCTGGAGAAAGAAAAGGATGCATATGTACACAGGTGCTCTGTTTGCCTTGCGCAGTACCAAAACTATCCAGATCTTGCTCAAATGGTTGTTTTTTAATGGAAAAGGCGAAACCTGCCACACAAAAGACACCATTTCGTTAAAAGGCAGGATTGATTCCATTGATGCTGCAAATAAAAATGTTCAAGAAACAACATTACCCTACACTGTTAAAAGTGCTAGCATTACCTGTCAAACTCTAGCTTCTGAGTGACGATACCGTTCAGCAGAAGCTCCGAGTCAAACACTTGGAGACCTGCAACAATTGCACAGAACTTATTCCCTGAGATTGCATGAAATGGAACAAGCAACAGAGATATATTTTGGGAGAGAAAATTCATCACATGTACCACTCTTAATTAATGGCATACAGACACTGTGGTCTTGTTCACAAGAGATGACAAAAGCCCCCTCAAAATTCTTGTTCTTCATTGTAGAGGCTGTGATTCTCTCTGATGGCTGAGGAAATTTAATTAGCACTAAAGCAGATTAGCCAATGAAAATAATGTAACCAAGATGAATTCTAGCATGCATTGAGGTCATACAAAATTATTGTGGCATGTAAAACAGAAACTAATATGATGATATCTTTCCTACTTTGCCTAATGGCTATAGTTGATAAATGAATGCAATGGTGGGTAGACTACCAATCTACAAGGACAATAGGATCAGATGTCCCAATTGCATACCTGACCACGAGCTGCCACTACTAAACTTTTCAGGAGCTCCTTGCTAGGCTTGGCATTTGGTGTGACCAGTACTCTTCTACCCTAAAATGGATTTTGGAAAACTCAGGAAACATTAAGATGGTATAAGTATTCAAAAGGAATGCCATAAAAATATACTGTAAGTTGAAAGCTATCTTGACATAAAATAAAATACAATTGTCCTCCATCACCATTCATTTTTCCATTTCAATTGGATTCTTCACAGCTAAGAAATTAGAGGCAAACCTCAAGCAATGGTTTTTCACAGGCTCTGCCTAGTGAGACAGGCATGCTAAAGCCTAGTTCCTTTTCCTTCTTCATATCCCTCATAATGTATTTCTTTTCATCAATGAAGCACCTTGCTTCTCCACAGCATTGAAGCCATGATGGTGTGACTATAGGTATCCCCATAGCTATTGCTTCCAGCATGTTCCTTGTACGGGCAAACTTTTCAGCAACAAAGTGTGTAGCCTCTCTAATAGTTGTCGCTGCAGGTACTCCAAAGTATATCAGTATCTGCCAACGTCCAAAAAAATTTATAAGATGGAAACCAAACCACCATCAACACACCTCTAAATACTGGTTTCATATGTAAAACTAATATGTTCAGAAACTACCTTCGTTTGCATTTTGATGGTTTCCTTGTCCATGCTTTGGCTGAACAGAACACGGACTTTGGACATATTTCTTCTTCGCCTGCTTGATTGTAAAACTGGAGATGCTTCATTTCTGAACAGACTGGCAAGTTCTCTGGAATTTGGTGATTTCAGAAGGCCTCTCTTCGGTGGTTTCTTTGACATATGTGTCCTAGACTGGGGGCCTGTGCTATTTATCTCTCTCAGTGGTACCCTGCTTGTCAAGCTAGAGTTATGACCTTCTTGTGCAGATGTGGATTGTTTTTCCACTCTGGCATGCTTGTTGAAATCAGGGCCACATGTGCTAACTGGTTTTGCTGTCGATGAGTCTGCTACTTCTGTACTTTTGGATGTAAATGTAGTTGAGCTGCCAACTTTATTGAATTGAACTTTCGAGCTTCTTGAGATAAACATATAGGTCCTCTTCCCTCTAGGGTGGATTACAGCATGAGAACCTAGAATATTTGAATCACTTGCACCAGATCCCTTGGTTCTTTCTGACACCTCATGATTTATGGCTCCTTGAATGCTGCCACAGTCCACATTTCCTTTTGCTTTCCCTGCCATTTGTTTTGGGTTCTTCATGTTTTTTGACTTTCTGGGATGCTTTTTCAAAGAGCTTGAACTTCCAACGATTCGCTTTTGAATTTGCGATTCAACTGAACATATCTTATCAGCTTTGCTTTCTTTTCCCAAATTTGTTCCGAGAATAGAACTTTCAGGATGTGCCTCATCCCTGACAACATAATTGACAGTTGATGCATTGGACAATGCTTCCATGGCTTCAGCTGCCATCTGAGTACATGGCCCAATATCATATGCTTCATATAAATCATCTGTAGAACCAACAGGTTCTGGCTTCTTGAAAGAATCCACGCCTGAGACACCACCAATACAATCTGATATGAACCCAGCCCTGGTACTTGATCCATTGCCACAGTATCTCTGGGAGGCCAAATGCTTCACTTGAGTGTTAGCATGGATCCTTTGTTTTTTCCTGGAAATCATAATGGCTGTGCATTCATCATTATTTGGATTATCAGCCCAGTCAAAAATACCTGACTTTTGGAGAGGGCTATTGTACTCAGCCCTTTGGGCCAGGCACTGAGCCACTTTTGTGCCTAATATAGAAGCTGGCTTTATCCCGCTAATCGGGTCAGTGCTTGTTTTCTGAGAAGTTTCTATATCATCTTCTACTAGCAGTCTTTCCACAGTGTCAATAGCAGTGGCCTGTGATTCATCACCAGGCTCCTGTGAATTAAGGTAATCTAACCTTCCTGGAACTCTTGCACTACTCATTGTACCCAAGCTGTAATGGATAACATAGATAGGCAAGCAGAACCTACAAAATCAAAATGGTGAATAGAGTTACCAACACCAGACAAATCGTGATCTGACTGTCCAATTGTTAACAAAATCTGGACATGATACTGAGTGCTGAAAATATTATCAAACTCAAATGGTTGAGTGATGCATAAACCAAAACTGCATGAATGAAAGAAACACTTTCAAGCTGCAAAAGTATTCAACTGCAGATATTCACACCCACAGAAAATTTCTGATTACAAGAAAGATAAATGACACATATTGTCCTGTCCAGGAGTATGGAGAAATATGGCAACACAGCCAACTGCAAGCAGAGTTTCAAGATAAGTAGTGGTGGCTGCAAACTTTAATGTGGTAGGCAGTAGGAAGGGGTTGAAATGCTGGGATTCAGAGCAGATAGTGTTAATAAAACAACGTGTATCCATATTTGTGTTGTTTCTGAAAAAATGGAATCCAGACAGCTAAAAGCTTTGCCAAGACTTGACTGTGCAACCGCAACACAGTAATCAGTTGTTGCCAGGTAAAAAAAATATTAGACATCAGAACCACAGAGTTTAGATAACAAAACAGCATCTAGTGGTGAATCCTAAAGGACATTGAAGAACGCAACACCTTGATCATCCTATAAATCAGTAATGACGCAGTACTTCATAACAGCATCAATAACAACTACACAGAGTAATCTTATGTCTGAAGATTGAAGCACAAGTAGTGATAGCGACTACGATCTTGTTGAAGCAATCACAAGTACTAACTTCATAAAAGTGTCTGCATGACAATCTCACGCACGTTGCGCTCATCACACAGCAATCGCCGATAAGAGGAATCATATCAAACGCCGGCCGGTTCCGTGTAAACGGGGGAGGGGATTGAGTTCAGGGCTGGAACTTGGAAGTAGGGGATAGGGTGGAGTGCACGGACCACGGAGAGTGGGAAAGGAGTAGGGGTGGAGGTGGAGCAATCCAGAAGGGACAATCAGAGGGTTCGATCAAAATCCCCCACGCACGCGGCAAGGGACGAACGATTCGGCGGCGGCGGCGGCGGCGGAGAACGCGATCAAAATACTAGCAAAAAATCCGCGAAAAATATTGCGGGGAAACGAAGGGATTCTACCTTCGTTCGAGCCTTGGAGGGGAGGCCGGAGTAAGGCCGGAGTTGAATGGTGTCGCGTCTTCGCTTCGGCACTAATCAGCCATTGATAAAGCGAGCAAGGGAGCGAGCGATTCGGGGTTCGATGCGGTGGATTGGTAATGCGAGGAATGGGGGGTAGATGATGAGTGCGCTGCGCCAGGGAGGCGCGCGTTCCAAAGCAAGCGCCGCGGGAGAAGCGTGCTCGGGAAGCCAAAACCGCGCCGCCTCTTCTTCCCTCCCGCTCGTCTTTCTGGAGGGAAGAAATGAATTTGATGGAAATTTTCGGACCCATTTTTTCGGCGAGAGCGCGAAAATACCTTTTTTTTTGTGGGAAAAACAAATTTCACGCGCTCGGCGAAAATAAATTTAGTAAAGTTGAAATTGCTCGTGGATACGACTCTTTCCATCTATGAAAATTAACGAATACGGCCAAGATCGTTGTGAAACAAATTCTCTCCCTGACATTGCTAAATTCCCAGTCTGAGTGAATGGTGCGGGAGAACGATGGTAGAGCACCGTTTGCTAACATAATCTTAAGAGAACTAGTTTGCAACATTCCTTCCTCGCATAAAAGCTTTATCAACTCAAGTACTCAGTGATCTCAAAACCCAAACTAGAGCACAGTGGATAATGCACGCATGTTTCAAAACAAGGCTAACCGGGCACTGGAACAGGGCAGAATACACAATCTCACCAAGAGTTGCATCTAGTCCTAACTCCTACCAGGGTGACAGCATCTAGTTTGTCATAACAGAGTTACATGCATCCAACATCAGGCATGTAGCATCGTTGCGCCGCAGATGCAAGTGAGCACTAGCACCAACCGATCGTCCGAATCTGACAACAACCCACTGTGGTCTGGGAATCTAGGTTGCAGTACCATTAGCAACTTCTTCTCTAGGATTCAGCAACATCCTTGGATCATGCCCACGCATCCATGGGGCTATGGGGACCAGTACATGTGCCGATGAAATCCAAACAGAGGTTCAGGTTTGCAGAGTGTTAAAATATGCTACTCTTTTCGTTTAGCCACAAACAGTTTGCTCATATCTTCAGTAACAACGTTGCTCCTGTGAAGCAGTAACCAAAAAATAAGCATTGCTTAGGGATAGAAAATATATAATGTGAATAATTGGCAAAAAAAAAAACACTCTGGGACTGGGCCCATATGCTTTAGTTCACTGAAAGCATTTTATTGTGGACATGAGGGGCGAGAAAAATACAGAATAAAATTGGTCCCGCATGACACCAAAGAGACAGGAAAAGGGGAAAAATGACTAACCTTCCACGAAGCTGCGGAGGAATTAGAGCGTTCCCTGCAGCACTTCTTACAACTTGGGGTTGTGGTTGCGTCCTTGGAAATTTACTGCGTGAGTCATGAAGCGCAGATCCATTTGATTCTCTCTTCCTTGATGCATTCTCTGTAGGGGGAGCAAAGAGATCTGCAACATCTGGTAGGTCTAATGATGGTGTGGGCAGGGAGACATTACTCGAACTAATGGGTGCTATGTTCCTGGAGCAAAAAGACAAAATCAAGAAGTTAAGAAATTGCCAGTACCATATCAAACCTAGAAAGCATGGCAGGGAGGACTGGTAGTAATGTACTTGCATTTAGCAAATCAGAAAAGTAACAACAATTCAGCATGCATACAACTGATATAAGAAATCTGGATGAAACAAACATACCAGGTGCCAATATGAAGAGGGGGGCAATGAAGTATAACAAGGGAAGTAAATTCAAATGCAATACGGTAAGGAGATGAAATGCAGCAGGGTAGTGACTGCTTTAGATCCAACATCACTTGCAATCTTTTTGCACAATAAAATAGTACCGCACAGGACATCTAATAATCCAACTTGCCCTGCAAGGAATTCCACTTTTTCCCATTTTCCAAAGGCCCATGCAAAGGGAGCATAACAAGCATATAATCTACTAGTGGCTCAGTGCTTAATCCCAACAAATTGGCTGTGTCTTATGTTAGTATAGTTCTTGATTGATTTATATTGGAATGCTAAAGTAGAAAAGCAACATAATCATCATCAAATTATGATAGCATTAAGAGGCAGGGCTCTGCAGAATCCAATTTAGCACCAATAGTGAAGAAATACATTATTTCAGCAGTGGACATGTTCACATACAGTTCTTTCATCACAAACGAAAAGCACCCCACATAAGGTTTGTTGAATTTAAAAGCCATCATTAAACATTCCAAATATTGCAAAATAGACACATCGTTGTGGTTTACGAGATTTCCCTCAACAAGCTTTATCGTTGTAGTTACACTGCTTAGTTTAACTTACCTTTAGTGCCTCTAAGCTTTTGCAAACTGCATACTGATACTTTGATACAAAAAAGAGAGTAAAAGTGGAGGTGTCTACCCTGATTTCTAAAGAGAAGGGCGGAAGCTGTGCTACATATCACTTCTGAAGCATATCCTGATGAATGATGCCCTCATATACAGAACTCTCTTCATAGTTTTGAAGTTGCATAAATAAATCCCAGCAATTAAAGGAGCACATTGCAAAATATGCAAAGCATGCATGCCAATTATCATTTCGAACCGGACCTTCACTAGCACTGATGCAAGATTACAACGGTGAGTCGATAGCCAGTAGCTTCAGGTTTATTTCAGCACACTCAATCAGCCTGCCCCGCGAGCTGGTCACCTGCCAAGCAATCCCCGTTCCCACGAGCGAAACCCTAGAGAGACAAGGCAGAGAGGACTTACTGGCTGGGTGCAGGCGGCGGGGTAGGCTGAGGAGCGGCACCCAACGCGGTCGAAGGAGACGGAGGCCTGGGCTGCGGCCCGATGGAGGAGGCTACGGGTGCAGGGGAGGGCGCCGCGGCGGCGGGAGGCTCGCCGGCGTCTTCCTCATCGGAAGAGGCGTCGTAGGCGACCAGCGACATCGGGTCCGGTCCGGGTCGATTGCGCCACAGGTTTGGGTTCCCTTTAGGTTCGATTGCGACGTGGGCTGTGGGACTAGTGGGCCTGAGAAAGCGAGCTTAATATGGGCCTATCTTTTAGTCAAGTCTCTCAAATACATGGCTAGCTAGGCCCAAGGCCCAATATACTTGAACGGCAAACAACATGCCAAGTATGGCTAACTTTTAAAAAAAAAATCTCACATTTCTGAAACTCTCTGTTCACTCACCGAAAGATCCGACTTTTTTGTATTTTGGCCCTTTTTGCGAAAAAATTTCACAAATAGGCCCCTGCCGAAACCAATTCCGAAAATGGACCCTCGGCTTGGCGCCAGGCTGGCTGGCGCCAAGGTATAACGTCTTGGCGCCAGCCGTCCTGGCGCCAAGGTCCCCACGCCCCGCCTCCGACGTGGCGGGCGCCCGCTGACGTGGCGCCGAGGCTCGGCGCCAGCCATCCTGGCGCCAAGCCCCCTACCATATATACCGCCCCTTCTTCCTGCCCGAGAGTTCATCCTCATTATTCTCCACTCTCTCGGGTAAAAACTCTCCCTACTTCGCCCTAGACTACGAATCGACATTGTAGCTTAGAAAAGTTTCATTTCATCCGTGGATCCTGAAGAGCAAGGTATCCTCTCTCCGTCGTACCTTTTTTTCACATCGATTCGTTATATATTTCTTGCATTTTTGAACTTAGGGTTTTCATGCAAATGTAGGATGCCGAGGCGTGGAAAAGCTAAGAAACTAAGGTAATCTCAACGCCCGTAGTTAAGTTATATACTCATTGTTGTGGATCAAATGAAAATAGTGCAATTGTAGGTTTATTCTTAAGTGCGTTTGATTCATAGAACCAAATAAACAAAATTGTAGTTATGGCGCAAAGAAGACCGGAAATGCGTTCGATCCATTGCCTCTGCCTAGTGGTGTTCCAGTGCCGATGTGCTTTTGCGGCGATCCTTGCAAGGTAGCCAAGTCCGAAGAACATGCCACGTATAGGTAGAGGTATTGGATGTGTTCCAACTTTGCGTTTGAACCTACACTTCGTCAGCGCCGCATTAACATGTTGGTAAGGAAATGTTGTTGTCTTATAATTATTGTCCATAATTTTTTTGTTTTATAACAATTGCATTTGTTGTAGACCCCTCCACCGCTATGTGATTTTGAGCAGTGGATCGACACTGTGATCGATCCTGAAGATAAGGAGTTTTTGGAGTATATGATGCGCTGGGATGCAGAGAGGAAGGAGGTGTACGAGAAGAGGCTCGTAGAGGAGGCTGCGGAAAAGGAGCACAAGGAAGAGGAGGAAAGGAGGCGGGTTGCTGCAAACAGGGAGGAGAGAGAGAAGAAGCTTGAGCGGGCACGCCGAGCGAAAACAGCAGTTGAGGAGAATCCCGATGCCTTAAGGAAGGGAAAGTGGCCTCGTTGCACTCAGTAGCCATATTTAGGTTCTAGTTCTATGGTTTATTTATGAGCAATATTTTCTACTGTGAGACTTTTATTATGTTGTCATGTAATAATGCACTTTAAGTAAGGACACGCAATTTGTAGACGACATATGTTAAATTTGCGATGTAATGCATTTCGAAGTCGTAGTCTACTGAAATATCCGTAGAAAATTAAAATGGTAATTGTTAGCGAAATTTCGGCAGAATTTCCCCTAATTGTTGATGCAATCCATACAAAATTACGAGATGAATAGTGAATATAAATACAAGCATAGAAACATAGAAGCATATGACACAAGCATATGACACATTCATAATAGAATCCACAGTAGTTCAGAATGAAAGTCCTTATACAAAGTTCAGGATGACACAATAGAATGCACAAATAGTTCCGAATGACACAATAGAATCCACAAAGAGTTCAGAATGACACAATAGTCCATATGATACAAAGTTCGCAATCAGAGTCGTCACTGCCTCCTAGTCTTACCCTTACCCTTGTGACCAAGGGCGTCGGTGCCTGGAGTGTAAGGAGAACGTGGACGACGTAGTCTAGTGCCCCCTACAACCTGTGTAGGCTGAGTCAAGGGAGCCTCCTGGAGCTGAGACGGGCCAATCTCCTCGGCCCTCTGCTCATCGTCGCCGTCGTCGTCATCGTCATCGTCGTCGTCGTCTTCCTCTGATGCAATTGATTTCGAACCTGAGGGGCCTTGGCTGGACGTACCGACGCCTCCTTCGCGCAGGGATGGAACGTGCACGTCTCGCGTCGTGGCAGTCCTGCAACCACAACGAGCAGCGGCACGGCGAAGCCGATTTGACAATCACTGCAGTAGTAAAAACAAGTTACACAAATGAAGAATGTAACGTATTAATGAAGTATTAAAAAGAATAATTTGAGACTTACCTCTAGGAAGCTCCGCGTCTCGGGGTCCCTAACTCGTGGACGGAATTGCTCTATATCTCTAACCGAGCTTTGTAGGGTACGCCCCTGCAACAAATGACTAAGTCACTAAAGCAACAAATGACTAAGTCACTAAATGACTAAATGATTAAGTTAGATCACTAGGTCCTTATCTAACTAACTAAATCTCTAAGTAACCTAACATAGAATATAGAAAAGTGAAGCAATTGTCTTACCATCCTATCCAGGATTGGTCCTGCCTCCACCTGCCTTCCACCACGAGTACTCTGATCGTACACCGTGTCTTCATCGTCGGATGACTGGATATCGGCGTAGTCATCTTCCGTCCACGCTTCCCTCAGCCTGTGCCGCGTCGCACCTTGGTACCAGCTCTGGTATTGCCTGTACGCACTGTTTGTGTGCGGCTCGTTGTTCTCGTCCAAGTTCTGCTCGTACTGCTCCCATTCCTGAATATACGCATGGTGGAACGCGGGCCAGTCGGAGACCTTCCGCTTCTTCTTTCGATCCACGCTGCACGTCACGTTACACGTTACTGTTAGCCAAAATTTAGTTAATAGTATTGAAATATATGAAAAAGAAAGAAACTTACTTGTGTAACTCTATACTAGTCGAGGTCGCCTGTGGTGGCCAAATCTGCCTCATCCCAAATTGGCGTGCTACTCGATGTGGCAGGTGGTACTCGACAGCATAGAAGCAAATAAGAGGGCACACCATCCTGTAAATATCATCGTCCTGAATACACACGAAGCTAAGGGGAAAAGGAAGTGGATCGTCTCCGTCGTAAGGCTGCCAATTTACCTGCAAAATTTTAATCAAAAACGTTAGTTGTTATACTAAAAGATTACAAAGCATGTTTAAAAAAAATTCACTTACACTATGAGCAGTGAGCGCGTCTATCTCGTTGATGTAATCCAGGTACGCGCGGTCCAACCTGGTATGGCTAACCTTAACCTGATCCCAAATATATGCCCATGTCGGCTGTCGTCTCGGCGGCTCACCTGGAAACCACGGTCGACGCGGCATAATCTCGGGCCGACCAACAGGAAGACGGGACCACATCCATAATTGCAATAGGTACACACACCCACCAACTGACGGGGAGCCCGAAGACCGACGGCACGCCTCGCACAGCTGCCGATATAGAAAGCACAACACAGCTGATCCCCAGCTGTAAATACCAGCCTGGTGCCAGTCAGTGAGGCAGTGGATCCACATCCAAGACGCAGTGTCACCTGTAGCGTCTGGGAAAAGAACGCAGGCAAAGAGGTGTAGTATCCACGCCCTGCAGTAGTGTCCAACTGTCTCAGCATCCGCGTCCTGGGGGCACTGGCCGAAGTGTTCCCGCAGCCATGAGATTAGCACTCCAGATGTGCGAGTCCCCTGCTCGTCAACCTCTCGCCCCAGGACGGCTGCGACTCGTGCTCTCCAACCATCTGAGACGCACGGCCCGGTGACTGGCTGGCCCCGAATCGACAGACCCAGCATCTTCTGACAGTCCTGTAGGGTCACTGTCATCTCTCCGAACGGGAGGTGAAAGCTGTGAGTCTCGGGTCGCCACCTACATTTCGCCGGATTATTATTTGATAACATGTAAACACATAACAAAATGAATATGACTAGTGGTAACAGTACCTGTCGACCAACGCAGTTATAGCCGCTGAATTGAACCTGGGCATCCCACGACGAACCTGATACGAGATGACATCGAGGCCAGCCATCTGTAGCAAAGGAGTGTAGCGGTCGTCGTACTGCAGCGCCAAAAACCCATCATGGGCTCTAGAACGAAGGAGCGGAAGGACCTGCATGCAAATAAACCAAGTCAGAGATTACATAGGACAAAAGACGTGGACGCTCGCAAACCTTTAATCATGAATTGTAAATTATTACCTGCCCTCCCGCTATGAGACGACCTCGGTGGGTCTGGTCGTACGCCTGATCTAGAAGGTGGAAGTGCGCCATCCTACAAAAAGGCAAAAAGATATAAGATTAGTAAACAATAAATCATTAAGTTAGAGATGTAGAATCACAACCTGTATGAATAAAACACATATCAAGTAACGAAAAAAGGTATTAGTCGCACCTCACTAATTTGCCAACGGCAAGTGCGTGAATTATGACCCAATCTACCGCACTTGCCGCACTCGTTCTGTTCTGGATCAGCAAGAAATGGTGTTGCTCTACCACGCCTCGTTCTTCCGGATACCTGATCCATAGTCATGTTATGCCTCGTCCGCTTCCTTGTTCCACGTTTGTTCCAACGGTATGCAGGATCCGCAACATATTTTGGCCCATCATACGGAGGCCACTCTCTAAGATCCCGGAAAGGCACGAAGCGGGGGCTCCATGTCCGCACAAGGGTGTCTACGCTGAACTCATGTGGTATCATGCTCTCGATATCAAAATTGCGATGCCTAGCTGCTGCCACCAAATGAGAACATACAAAGTGGTACTGCCTTGGCCTACCACAAGTGCACTTGAAATCTCGGAGAACTACCACATGTATCCTCGACTCTCGGATCTCACCGTCGGACGTTGTACCGCCCCTATGCTCCACCTGATAAGTTCCTGAGCCGAGATCAAAACATTGCACCTCATGTGTGGAAGCCCTTTCATTTGCAATGATGAGATGTCTCTTTGGTTTTTCAGCCCATCTCTCCCCAGCAACCTGCAACGCTTCTGCTTTTGCGTGTCTTTCATTGAACCACGCAACAAGCCTGTAGAAGGTGAATTCAACGATTGCGTTCACAGGCATACCACGTATCCCCAATAACAACTTATTGAATGACTCGGCCATGTTACTGCACTGAAACTCGTACCTCCAACCACCGGCGTCGTGAGCTCTAGTCCACTTATCTACATCTCTCATCAAACCAGCAAGCCAATATCGACCTTCTGCATTTGTTGCGGTCCTTACCTGCTCCAATTTGCGCTGAAAGTAATAGTCCTCAAGCTGCCGTGCTGCAACTTGAAACAGATCAAAATTATCCTTCACACCATCCTTCCGAAGAAGGTTCTCCGCAAGGTGCCGAGTGCACCAACGATGATGCAAAGGTGCATAACCCTCTATCTGTTCTTGCACAGCATTAAGTATGCCCTGATGCCTATCGGATATGACGCCAACCTCCCTACCAGGACCAACCACATGTATCCGGACTAGTCTTAAGAACCACCCCCAACTGTCATTGTTCTCCCTCTCAACCAATGCAAATGCCAAAGGAACCAACATATTGTTCGCGTCACAAGATATGGCTATAAGAAGTGTGCCTCTATATTTGCCAATCAAAAACGTACCATCAATAGAGAAAACAGGACGACAGTGCCTAAAGGCTTCCACAGACTGAGGGAAGCACCAGAAAGCACGCCCGAATATCTGCCTCCCGTCCTCCTTCCAAGCATTTGGCTTTGGAATGTACTCATAATGCATGCCTGGATTCACCGCTTTAATAGCATTAAAAAGAACTGGCAGCTGCTCGTACCCAGACTCCCAATCTCCATAAATCATCCTCCACGCACGCTGCTTAGCCCTCCAAGCTTTACCATAAGTTATCACATATCCTCCATAAATCTCCTCAACAGTTCTTATAATTGTTCTCACTTTCATGTTGGGTTGTTCCTTCAATATTCCCATCAATCGCTTCGCAATGAGGGTAGATGTTAGCTGCGGATGTCTCACTGTAAGCTCATGGTCAGCACAATTGTGTGGACCGACTACTTTTGTGATCTTCCACTTCCCGGTGATATTTTGCTTTCTTGCACAAACCCTCCACGGACACCGTTCCTTGTCACACACAACTGTGTAACGGCGCTCCGCATATGAATGCAACACTTTATATGGTCTCTTCCGTATCACCGCAAAGGCTTGCAACCATCTCTTCAATGCGGGAAGGTCCTTAAATACCCTACCCTCCTCAATAACCATACTAGGACCAACTTCAGGAGCTTCTAGGAGCTCATCATCACGTCCTTCTGCAAACGCCTGATCCGAAAGAGTCAGGTCGCTAAACTCATGAACTATCGGATCACGACGTCCGGGGAATATACGCCTGAACATCTCAATATCACTCTCTGTCATCTCTCCAACAGGACGATCATCATCAGAATCAAGATCCACTCCCATCTCGTATGCATCTTCATCATTCAAAACTTCAACACTATTAGAGCCACGCAATCCATCTCCACATTGCACTTGCGCATCAACTAGAGGCACATCCACATTTTCTGGAATATCTCCTGCGCCATCAAGTACAAATATGAGTAAAGAATAAGTGGATGGAACGAATGGATTATCTCGTATCAATAGAAACCGGTGAGACACTTACTCGGATCATTCTGAGTGAAAAGGAACTCATTAGGAGAGTCCGCCACATCATCGTCAATCCGACAACCATGTCCAACTACTTCATTAGGGGCAGATTCAGCATCGGGAATAGTAGGTGCAACATCCACGTTCATAACAGGTTCTGGGACGGGAGGATCGAAATGTGCCCGTTGACCCATTGGTCGGGAAAACCGACGAGGATTTCGATCAACTCCCACCGGACGAACAACCACTTCAACACTTGGGGAATGACCATTCATAACCGTCCTCACATATTTCTCCCACTGACCTGCACACCGAATTGGGACTATCTTCCTTTGAATGTTGAGAGGGGAACCTAGGTGAAGTATGCCCTCGACTATGATTTCATCATTTTCATGACAATGTAACTCCTCCCGAGCCCTTGCAACCAACTCACTAAACGATGGTTTCTCATCGAATATGACAACCTCGCACTGCATGCCAACAAACTTAACACATCCATATTCATCCCTTTCCACAGTGCCTCCGTAATATATGCTCACTACGTTCTCCATCTAGTATATCAATATAACGACGCACAATTCATTTAGTCCATAATAAATTAAACATTCTAAGTACTAGATCTCTAGTATGTAATAAGATAGTATCAATTGCCTACTAACTACCAAATACATCTACCTAACTGTGTCATACAACTAACTAACCTAATAGTTAGTTAGGTACGTACCTATACAACTGCTTAACTAAATAACTAGTTTACTATGTAACTAACTGTACATCTAACTACGTAAAGAAAATTGGACATACATCTAGTTAAATAGTGTCATGAGTATCCTCTAATCTTTCTATCGTTATAATCCATACAGATTAATTTTCATATCTAACAAATCTATCTACCTATTCTAATTTACGTATCTAGCTATTTCATCTACCAATTCTACCTACCTATCTAAATTCTACCTATCAATATAATTCTAATTCATCTATCTAACTATAACTCTTCTTAGAGTTTTACCTCTCCCTGGTGAACACTGGCGGCAAGGCGTGGAGGCGGGCACCGAGCGGTGGTCAGACGACCTCCGGTTGTGGATGATGCGGGCGACGGACCGTGGGCAACCGGCAGGGGCAGCCACGGGCAATGACGGGAGCGGCGCAACCTTCACAGCACGGGCGGGGGGCGCCGGCCGCGGGCAAGGTCCCACCGGACCGGGGGGGGGGGGGGGGGGGGGGGCGCGGCCGCGGGGGTCCGCGCGGGGGGCGCCGGCCGGGGCGTCTCCGGCCGTCGGGCGGCCTTCGGCCGGGAGCGGGGAGCTTCGGGCCGTCGGGCCTTCGGGCGGATTGGGGCGTTGGGCGGGGGCGGGTGGGCGGGCGCCGGCCGGCCGCGGCACGCCTCCGGGTGGCGGCGGCGCCGGCCTACGAGCGGCGGCGGCGGCGAACTTCGACCGGCGGCGGCGGGGACCTTCGGGCGGACGGCGCCCGCGGGGACCTTCGGGCGTTGGGGCGCCGGGCGGCCGGGCGTTGGGCGGGGGCGGACTCCCAGGCGCCGGGCGGCCGCGGCCGGCCTCCGGGTGGCGGCGGCGCCGGCCTACGAGCGGCGGCGGCGACGGACTTCGAGCGGCGGCGGCAGCGAGCTTCGGGTGGATGGGCGCCGGCCGACGGGGCACGGGCCTTCGGGCGGCCGAGCGGGCGACGGGCGGGGGCGGCCGGCCTCCGAGCGGCGCCGGCGGCGGGACTCCGAGCGGCGGCGGCGGACTCCCAGGCAGCGGCGGCGGCGCTTTTGCTCGGGCGGCGGCAGCGCGATTCAAATGAATGGAAAGCGACGCGACGCGCTTGGAAAGGGCCTGCGGTATGGTAAGAGGCTTGGCGCCAGGGAGGCTGGCGCCGAGCCTCGGCGCCAAGATCTATGGCGCCAAGCCTCCGCGCCGGTGGCGCCGAGCCTTGGCGCCACAGATCTTGGCGCCAAGCCTCCGCGCCACGTCAGCGGGCCGGTGCCACGTTGGTCGCGCGGTGTAGGGGCCTTGGCGCCAGGACGGCTGGCGCCAAGACGTTATACCTTGGCGCCAGCCTGGCGCCAAGCCGAGGGTCCATTTTCGGAATTGGTTTCGCCAGGGGCCTATTTGTGAGATTTTTTCGCAAAAAGGGCCAAAAAAAACAAAAAAGTCGGCCGAAAGATTGTGAGCAGCTCTGAACTCCCCCCGCGTGTGCTTCAGCAATCTCCATCAATCTCTGCACGCGAGGGGATTAACTAACTGCACTGGATTTGATGAAACCTACTTAGGTCTGCATCAGCCGACTGCTGCTACGATCTGATTGATCTCCGAGCTGTGCTGGCATAGTGGTGGATTGATGGTTGCAACTGACAACCAAGAAAGAAGCTTGCCTACATGCATGAATGTGCCTGAGAGGCACGTCGGCATGTTTCACTTCACCGAGTTGAGAAAGCGGCTGCAGGGAAGACGACAGCGATACTCGCCGATGCTGCTCCCATCTCCTACGTATGCCGCTGCGTCAGTGTCAGCGATCAATCGATGAGCACAGAGGACTACAGGAGGCTACGGCCAAGGCCAATGCTATCTTTTAGGTCGGAGTCTCGGAGATGAATGCTCGACTTTCTCGATATGTTGCTGGTTTCGGGATATCCAGTATCCTGTCTCTATCGTTGTCGCTGGCGCATCGGTGTCGCAGTGCAGTTTCAGAAATCAGATCTCGGTCCACTTCAGCACCCTCTGCCAGGCAGAAGCCATGTAGTCTAGTCATGCTCATGCTGGACTGGATCATGTACATATTTGCGTCGAATATATTTCCATAAGGTTGTAATTTTATTAAGTTCAACGAATACGAAACTAGAGATCAAGCTTGCATTCCATCATCGTCTCCTTGAAAGGGAAAGCGAAAGCGAAAGCAAAGCGAGCAGAGCAGGAGTGCACGGCCAGCTCGGGAAACAGCGAGCGAAGCACAGGCTTGTCCCCCTCCTCCCCCACTCCACTTCCACTCCCACACCTCGCTCGCGTGCTCATTAATGGCGGGCACCGCATGGTTGGCGCCATCCATTTCCATTAATGCCTCCACCCACCTCCGGGCCGCCCCCATCTACTTATCCAAGCCGATCGAGCGCTTGCTTCCAATCCAGTCTCGGGCCGTTGCATACTTCCATCCGCCACCCACCCCCACCTTGCCCGCCGCGCCGCGCCCCAGTGCCGGCTGCCGGCCAGCTGCGCCCCCGGGATCCTTGAGCTGGAGGTGGGTGGCGACGTAATGGCGGCTGCTTGCTTTACTGGCGTTGATCCCCTTACTTATCCCTGCATCGGTGCCGCGGTTTATTGACTGTGCTTGATTGTGTTTGGCGTTCTGTGGTTGTAGGTGGTGGTGGATGACCAGTTCTCGGAATTTTCTGAGGGGAAGATCGGGGGGTGTTGTGTTGGTCCGCAGTGGGTGAGCGGCGTTTGAAGCGATTTCGCGCGTGGCGGAGTCGTTGGGTGATGCAGGAATTTTATCCTGGGCGGCTAGGACTGCGTCACGCTCAAGGTGTTCGATTAATTGCCTCTGAGAGCACACACACGTGCGAGCTCAGCTGCTATAGGTATACTGGTTTGAGTGGTTTTTGAATTCTGATCGATTGCGAGAGAGATGGTTGGGAGCGTGCATATGAATGGATCGGTGCACGGTGCCAATGGCACTGAGGAGCGGCTGGACGAGCTGCGCCGGCTGCTCGGCAAGTCGGAGGGAGACTTGCTCAAGATCGTCAGCGTCGGTGCTGGCGCGTGGGGCAGTGTCTTTGCTGCTCTTCTGCAGGACGCCTATGGCCACTTCCGGGAGAAGGTGCAGATAAGGATTTGGCGTCGCCCGGGGAGGACAGTCGACCGGTCCACTGCAGAGCATCTCTTCGAGGTGATCAACTCGAGGGAGGACGTTCTAAGGCGCCTCATTCGCCGCTGTGCCTACCTGAAGTATGTCGAGGCACGGCTCGGGGATCGGACATTGTATGCTGATGAGATATTGAAGGATGGATTCTGTCTGAACATGATCGAAACACCGCTCTGCCCTCTGAAGGTCGTCACCAACCTGCAGGAAGCCGTCTGGGATGCTGACATTGTGGTGAATGGAGTGCCATCCACCGAGACAAGGGAGGTGTTTGAGGAGATCAGTAAGTATTGGAAGGAGAGGATCAGTGTTCCGGTAATAATTTCCCTGGCAAAGGGGATAGAAGCCTCATTGGATCCGATTCCTCATATCATTACACCCACTCAAATGATTAGTTCAGCAAGTAAGAATCTCTCGTCTCTTTTTTTGTCCATGTCTATTTTAAACTGAAAGATTCGATCATTTAGTTTCTGAAGGAGTTGAATGGTCTTGGTTGCCAAAAAAAGATTTATAACTGTGACATGCATAAGCTGCTTGATCAAAGTGTTTGTAGTACTTGGCTATTTACCAGTGTAATGATTAAATAGCACAATGTTTGATTCGTGTACAAAATGCTGTCATGTGGAAAGCTCATCTGTGTACTGCATAATATTTGACAAACACGCCTTATTTCTATAGTGCATGCTAATTACTTTAGTAGGTTGCCTACCATAGACCATAGTTACCCATTTACAGGTACAGGAGCACATTAGACCTATTTATTACCTGTCTGTTACCATAACCAGATAACCTCCACAATTATGCCATTAGCTGGTTAACACAGTTAGTTTGAGGATATGCTCTCACCAACAATTCTTTTGGCTCCATTTTATGGCAGGATTGAATTCTCATTGATGTGTTTACTTGTCTATTCCATTTCTTTATTTACCATTATGATGTGTTTTACGTGCACCAGAAAGTCAAACACACCAAGGTTGTATATTTATGGCATGATCATGACAAGGTGCTTATCTTCAATGCCCTTGATCATGATCATGACATGGTGCTTAGCAACTAGTAGAAAGAATGGTCTTGATCTTGACATGCACCTGGTTGAAACATATAAGTTTTTGTGTGACTGCTTAATGCTTGACCTGCGTATTTGAACTCAACAGTACAGGCTGATATTTTTTAGAAAAATAATGCAGCTGGAGTTCCAACTGAGAATATACTCTATCTTGGAGGACCAAACATCGCCTCAGAAATTTATAACAAAGAATATGCAAACGCTCGAATCTGTGGATCCAACAAGTGGAGGAAGCCTCTTGCTAAGTTTTTGAGGCAGCCACATTTCATTGTCTGGGACAACAGTGATCTTGTCACTCATGAGGTGATGGGTGGCCTGAAGAATGTCTATGCAATTGGCGCTGGTAAAACTAATCTCTCCATTTTCATTAGCTGACAACATTAGTGTAATTGGGATTCTACTCGATGTTGAAGAAAGCATATCAAACATGGAAGTCTTTTATGCTTAAAAAGTTAGTTGATCTGTTTAACAGTCACCAATCTGGCCATTACCATGACTTCTTGCCTTAACAGAGTATGGTTGGCAGGGTGGGGTACACTAAAATCAGAAGGGTACCTAAGAATTTTAATTAAAAAACAATCGAATTGGAAAATCTTGAAATAGGGATATAGAGGACAAATAGGACAGTATCTCTTTGTTTTACTACGTTTTTTCAGTTCCTGTTTCACCATATTTCTCTTTATGTTTCAGGAATGGTGGCAGCTTTAACAAATGAGAGTGCAACAAGCAAATCTGTATATTTTGCTCATTGCACGTCAGAGATGATATTCATTACTCACTTGTTAACAGAACAACCTGAGAAACTTGCTGGTCCTCTGCTGGCTGACACTTATGTAACTCTCCTAAAAGGTCGCAATGCATGGTATGGGCAAATGCTTGCCAAGGGAGAGTTGAGTCCTGACATGGGTGATAGTATCAAGGGAAAGGGAATGATTCAGGTAATATTATAGCAATGTTCTTTTTATTTTGTTCATTTTTATTCTGGGAATATCTTTGACAAATGTTGAAAGGCGATTGCAGTAGATGTCATAGCTTACTGGATATTTGATAACCCTGAATTTTGCATCCGTCCCTTTTCCTTTTAACATGGTGTGTTTCACCACGATCGTTTTATCATTCCATTGGACAGGGTATCTCTGCCGTTGGTGCATTTTTTGAGCTGCTTAGTCAACCCAGTTTAAGTGTGCAACACCCGGAAGAAAACAAGCAGGTTGCTCCAGCTGAACTATGCCCAATCCTGAAGAGGCTTTACAGAATATTGATAAAAAGGTTTGTGCTCTGTATCGCCATTGCTCCCTGCATAACTGGAGAATTTACAGTGGGCTTGAGGAGTGAGGACTACAGCCTAAGTGCAAACTTTACCAGTTCTCACTCCTGCATTTTCCTGCTTCGTATTACTCTTCTGATATATATACTTGACTTTATCCAAATCTGCAGGGAGCTCCCAGCAAGAGACATTCTCCAAGCCTTGAGGGATGAAACGATGAATGATCCTCGCGAAAGGATTGAGATGGCACAAAGCCATGCATTCTACCGCCCATCTCTCCTCGGGAAACCATGATCATATTAGTTCTGTATATTAGAAGAACATAAACGAAGGTGGGATGAGATCGAATTTGCCAAGCTACCGATCATTCTTGATCGAACTTGGAGCAGGTGTATCTGCACTGCTGCTGGCCTGTGTTTGAGCTTATAGGGCCTTCGTCAGTTGTGGAATTTTTTGTGCTCCTTCATTGCCATGTTGTACAAGATCACTGAATCAATAAACTTTATGATCGCCAGTCATATGAACACGCAGTTGAGAGTACCTGAGGAATAAGCTACTCTTGAATCTCTTGATGGAAATTAGCATTTTACAATGTGTCAGGTCGAGTGTATGTGCGGATGCATTCTACATACGCAGTTGTGGGACTTGGCAAAGCAGTCCGTGCGCAGCTGCGAGCACCACCGGCCGCCGGCCGATCACTAGACGGTCCCGACATCCTCGCCGCAAGTGGAATGCGATGGGGGAGCGGAGCCGGCGCCACCAGCCCCAACCTTCAGTAGCTTGTGAAGAAGAGGAAGCTGGAAGCTGCCAGCCCTACCCACTCTGCAATGCCAGGGCTAGCAGCCTAGCTACGAGCAAACGCCACCGCGGCCGCGCCAGCGTCACCACCATCGCCGTCCGCGCTCGGGTGCCGCAGCACCGAGCTGTAGGTCCGGCAATCTCAGGCCACCGCGGCATCGCTGGAGGGAGGGCCGTCGGCGGCGCGAGAGGGGAGCAGGAGCCAGCGGATGCACGCGGAAACTCGTCGGAGGCTCACATGGGACCATGGCGGCGGGTATAACGGAGGTCACCGGCGGCAGCGCGACCTCGCTGGCTGCCATGTCGCCGGTCTGAATATTTTTGCAGGTAAGCCCCCAAATATTTTCAAATAGACCCTGTTAGTTGCGATCCAAATATTTATAAATACCTCCTGTTTTGAATCGCGATTATTGATCGCGATCCAAAATTAAGGGTGTATGTGTAAATATTTGGATCGTGAATTAGTGATTAATAAACGCGATCCGATTATTTACAAACAAAACCCCCAGTTTGCCGTTGCCTCTCCTCATCGGCTCATGCTCCGGCCCCGACACCGACATCCTCGCCGCCCGCCGCCGCCTCTGTCCTCCGGTCCTCCCGCCGTCTGTCCCAGAGGATAGAGCAAATGTCCATCCCCATTCGAGCCCTAGAACAAACCAGCCCCCCACACCAAGTAACGGAAGCGCTCCATTCGCCGTCGCTGCATCCGAACCGAGCAACAGCTGCGCGCTTGAGCTCACGAGGCCGGGCATGGCGGTGGCGATCCTGAAGAGGCCTTACAGAATCGAGATAAAAAAAGGGTCTGCGATGTAAATGCTTACATTGGTTTGCTACAGTATACAGCATGTCAATTCTCGTGCCCTTTCTCGTTTTGTAGCACGAATGGTGTTAGCTTTCGTAAGACGAGCAAAATCTGCATACTCTGCTCATTGGAAATCAGAGGTGAGAAACTTCGTACCGGGAAATGCTTGCCAAGGTAGAACCCAGTCTTGAGAAGGCTGTTAGTATGAAAGGAAAGGAGATGATTAAGGTAAGATCATACCAAGTTATTTTCTTCCCTTTCCATGCTCAGCATCTCTTTGAAGAATGTTAGAAGGAGAAATTTCTAGAAGATATCAAAACTTACAATATTAATTTTTCACAATCCTGACATTTTCAACTATCCCTTTTCCATTTTGTGCTATATGTCTCACTTTTGTATTTTTTGCTGGGTATCTCTGCCGTTGGTTCTTCTTCTTCTTCTTCTAAAAGATATCAAAACTTACAATATTAATTTTTCACAATCCTGACATTTTCAACTATCCCTTTTCCATTTTGTGCTATATGTCTCACTTTTGTATTTTCTGCTGGGTATCTCTGCCGACAGGAGCATGTCTTGAGCTATTTAGTCAATCCAGCTTAATATGTGTCCAACGTCTAGATGAAATACAAGCAAATTGCTCCTGCTGAACTGTGCCATATTCTGAAAAGGCTTTATATAGCACTGTCAAAAAGTTTTCTTTTCACTCACCATTGTGTCATTTGCTTTCTGTTTAATTGGTCCATGTACAGTGTACGGAATGAGGATTGCTATTCAACTGAAAATTTTCTCCTTTCTCATTGTGGCCTTTGTAACTACTTCAAACTACTCTCTGATAACATACTTAGGGGATGTTTGGTTCTTTAGGAGCTACTAAAATTTCTGTCACATCGAATGTTTAGATACTAATTAGAAGTATTAAATATAGACTAATTACAAAACCAATTGCACAGATGGAGGCTAATTTGCGAGACGAATCTATTAAGCCTAATTAGTCCATGATTTGACAATGTGATGCTACAGTAAACATGTGCTAATGATGGATTAATTAGACTTAATAGATCCGTCTCGCGAATTAGTCTCCATCTGTGTAATTAGTTTTATAATTAACTCATGTTTAGTCCTATTAATTAGTCTCCGAATATTCGATGTGACATGAATTTTAGTCCAGACTAAAGATCCAAACACCCACTTAAACACTTTTTGAAATTTGCAGGGAGCTCCTGGCAAGATATAACAAATGGTCCTTGAGGAATGATTGAGATGGCACAAAGCTGTGCATACTACTACCGTCCATCGCTACTCAGAAAACCATGACTTCATTGATTTGATTCTGTATAGAGTGTGCCATGCAGCTGAATCAGCGTGCAACACCTAGAGGTTCCATAAGTTTGATAACTCACACAAAAGTTTGAGCTTTTTAGCAGGTATATATCTACATAAATATCTGAATTAAGGGGGCTTTAGTAGTTTTAAAATTTCTTTGTGCTTCTGCCAATTTGCCATGTTGTACAAGAGATTACTGAATCAACAAATGATATGTGATCACCCAGATGAAATTGCTTAATAAGAAAATGTACTTGATTGTTTCTTCTATGAATACTTCAAAAGCTTTCTTGATGCAAATTAGCATCTTCTTTTTTTTTTTGCCATGCTACCGATCTTTCATGTCTCTGCTTGGATGGTATGATGTTTGCCTGAAATGGAGGAATTCTTAATAGATATTCTGGCTAATGACATTTGTTACCCTAATTACTGAGAACAATCTGAGAAACCTTCCTGATTAAGTTCCTATGGACATCATCGTCAATCGTTCGGCTTCCAGCATTCTATAGAACTGTTTTTTACCCCTTCCTTGAAGGTGAGATTTGCAGATGATATCAAAACTTTCTAGATGTTTTTGACAACCTTGACGTTTGCATATGGCTTACTGTTGACACTGGATTTTGGCCGATAAAATCCCATAAAGCCTGAAATAAGGAAAGGAATATTCTTTTCTTAAAAGGAAAGGAAACACACATATCGAGCACGTGAGACTCCTAGAGAGTCTAAGTGCTGTTCAGGTTCATACAGAGGAAGCAAGGTTGTGTGTTAACAGCTCACGTATGAAAGGAAAGGGAAACAAGAATCTAATGACGATACAAGATAGAAGCTTCATCGAGAGGGATTCTACATAAAGGGAATTAGAGCCCATGTATCTTAATATTTCCTTTTGTTTAGATATTTATTGTTAGGCAAGTTTTGTACTAAGTCATTATCGTAGCTGACTAGGGGTCATTAGTCTAGGGTATAAATATGTACTCCTAGTCATTGTAACAGATATCTCTTGATCAATCAATACAATCTTTCGGCGCCACGCCGCCAAAAGAGTAGGAGTAATGTAGCTTTTTCGACGAGTTCCTTCTAGCGCAGGGCTGCATCAGTTTCGATCTCAGATGAACTTGTGAGTACCATCATCCGATCATTACGACCTCTATCAGAACTTTCTAAGTTAAGTCTTATATTCTGATATCGTTGTACGGCTAGTTATCAAGTATTCTTAGATTGCAAGTAGAATTTTCTAGGTTTTGTCCAATATTTTGCTTGTCTTTGACATAGCTCAAGTTATCGAATGCTTCAAATCTGGTTAGATTATCTTTATTAGCTCCCTCGTCCTGTTTAAACGTTCATAGTTATTGATTTACATATGTTAGGTTCGATAGATGCTTACCCTTACCCCTCGTATTGCTAACCGTCAGGTCCTTGACGTCAGCGTGCTACTGTTAAGAGCTGATCTTTCGAACGGGTCTTATTCGTTTCTCTCAGGAGCGTGATGACATCATTGAACTGATAGGGGCGCATGCGAGACCTTGCTGCCGCGAGCCTGTCTGTTAAGATTAATGGGTCAAAGTTAATACCCTCTCACCATGTTACCTTGTTTAAGTTCAATTACACGGTCATGACATTGATTAGATTTTGTTACCTTAATCAGGTTTGCAAGCGGTAGACAAGAGATCCTTGATGATTGTGTTCTAGTCTTTTATATTGACAGATCGAGGTTAATACCCTCTTATTCGTGTTGCCTTATCTAAGTTCAATACACTTATCAAGACATTAATTAAGACCTGTTAATGTATCTAGCTTGCGTACAATCAGCATCGGCTGGTCCTTGTTGCTATGTTCTAATCTTTTAAGTTAAAAGATTGATACCAATGCCCTCTCATTCGTGTTACCTTGTCTAAGTTCAATACACTTACCAAGACATTGGCTAGATCTGTTAGCTTATCTGATAAGCGCGTGGTTAACAAAGGCTCCCTTTTATGGCTAGAACGTCTACCTACGAGTTCAAAGGCTTCACCGACAATCGACTCATGAATTTTACGTTTCCCTTATCAA
Source organism: Setaria viridis (assembly GCF_005286985.2). Lineage (NCBI taxonomy): Eukaryota > Viridiplantae > Streptophyta > Magnoliopsida > Poales > Poaceae > Setaria > Setaria viridis. Next base: position 45,192,837 of record NC_048267.2, read on the forward strand.
TTGCAAATCAAATTGACTGACACCCCTTACACCACTCACGAGCCGATTTGGAGCCTGCATTGGAGTTAAGCAGATCTTTCAGATCCTCCATGTTGTTCAACGCAAAAGCCTGAGGTCCAAATTTTACGTCAACACTTACACCTTTTCTTATAATTCCAGGGAACATGAGATAACACTTCATGCGCAAGGAATGTACATGCTGACCGTGACCATTTTCACATTCCCTGGGCACGTACACCTACTGCAGTTCAACTGAAAATTTAACCCATGTTTCCCTTGGTCACTCTCATAACTGCTTCAAATCACTGCTCTGTGCATCACCAAAGAAAAAAGACACTGCTCTGTGACATCGGATTCTGAAGGGAGCTCCCAGCAAGAGAGATTCTCCAGGCATTCAGAGATAAAATGAGGCTGGATGGGATTGAAATTGTCATGCTGGGGCAGTTAGTCTCTGCTCCGTCCGATGGTGCATTGGTGATATCCAGTGTCTCTGGATTGCTAAACCTTTTTGTGCCTGTTACGTTGCCACGTGTGTTGTATAAAAAATCATGAGATCTCCGAATCAATGAATGTTACGTAATGAGCCAGATCAAAAAAAAATTATTGCCGGAAATTAGTAGAGGCTCGAGGCATAATAGCCCAGCCCATTAATGCACACTAGTTCCAGTCCAATATTTGGTGCTGCAGACATCCGGCCCATAATCAGGCCTGGGAGGCCCGTCCAGCCTTGGATATTTCCTCTCTCTCGGTCTCTCGCCGTCTTGCCCGTGTTCTAGAATCATCTCTCTCCGCCCAACGCCAGTCGCCACTCCCTTCTCCTCATCCCCACCGTACCGGAAGGCGAAGGCCCGCCGTGGATCGAGCGATGGCGGCGACACCTCCTCCTCCCGCGGCGGCGCTGGAGCAGCTCAGCAGCAACAAGATGTTCGGCGGTCGCAACCTCCGGTTCCGCCACCAGAGCGCCACCCTCGGCTGCCCCATGACCTTCTCCGTCTACCTGCCCCCGTCCCCGGCGTCCAAAATTCCCGTGAGTGCTACGCCCTTCCACTCCGCTTCTCTCGGGGTCAGTCTGAGCTGCGGAATGTGACGCGGTGTCGGATTTCTTCATTGCAGGTGCTGTACTGGCTCTCGGGCCTCACCTGCACTGACGAGAACTTCATCATTAAGGCCGGCGCTCAGCGCGCCGCCGCCGCCCACGGAATCGCCCTCGTCGCGCCCGACACCTCCCCACGTATGTCGATACTAAACCCCTGCGCTCACCGCGTTCTGTTTCTAGGGTTTATGCCTGTGCTGTACATCTCGGTACGCTGTAAGTTTGGTGTGGTCACAAACCAGGATGATTACGAATTTAGGATTTCCTTTCTTTTGTTGTGCGAAATTTTGGGGGTCGCTGTTTGAGAATCGTAATCTCACTCGTCAAAGAAATCTCAGTGTGCATTGTGGCGCCTAATGTTTGCCTGCGTAGTTTGCCAGATTGCTAGATTTACAGCAAGGTTCTAAAGTTACATTAAGTTGTCCGTATTTGTTTGTCATCCAACCACCTAGTAGCGATTTGCATCATATATGGTCCATTTACGCGGCCTAACAGGCAATTATGCGGTACAAGTTTTCAGCCATTGATTCAAGTAAGCTAGCTGAACCTGTCAATTGATGTTAATAGCAGACTTTATGCTGTGGACATCATTTGCCCTTAGTAGATCCTTTTTTATCACCTGTAAGGACTTGAATTTCTAAAAAATGATTTGATAAATAAAAATGCTGCTGTTATTGGGAGCTTAAGGAACAAGAGTTACTACTTGAACTTTTGAGATCTTACTGTCTTGTGTAATCGGTAATTACACCATCATTGATCCTTTTTTTCTGGGCTTCATATGATCGAAACAATTTTATTAGCAAAAGAGGTGACGGGAATTTCTCCCTTAAGCTCTAGCCTCCCTAGGGTATAGAGTTGAGTCTAGTATCGCTTGTTTACCATATAACTATGGTCCTGTTGATGACTGACTGCAGAGTCTGTTCCTTTTCCTGCAAATTATTTGGTGTATGCTCAATGTGATCTCACTTCTATTAATACTTTTCACCCTTTTGTCATTTAGAATACACTTTCTATGATTATTTTGTTACTGTAAATGAGTTCTATTCTCTGATTGCTCTTTTCCTTTGGTTCATGCAGGCGGGTTGAATATTGAAGGAGAGTCAGACAGCTATGATTTTGGTGTTGGTAAGGAACAAAGAATTGTAACTAAAATAACCATGCTAAAGCATTGCATTTTGTACAAATATATGGTCTGTGGACTAGCAAGTTTCATTCAAGGCTAAAGTGTTCAACTTGGCAAGTTATCCTGTGATAATTTTACTATGTCATATCCATCTTCCTAATTGTGGTGTCATCAATTCAGCAAGCTCTTATAGGTCTAGTCTGAATTAGTTCACCATATGGTGGTACTTGTTTAGGGCATCTGTGAGATTTGTTGTAGCTAGTGTGACATGCATGTAGCATGTATAGCCTGTTGCATTGAGCAGCACCTTTCACTAGTCCAATGTCTAATAAAGTTAAAGGCAAACCATGGGACGATCAAGTGCCTTATGATGATATGAATTATGTAATGGTAATATTGAGATCTCATGAACACAAATACACCTAAAATATATGCTAAATAAATCATATGATCTAGAATCATGATAACTTCCAAGTAGCATGGGTGCTAATTACGTAGATTAAAGCCATTTGTTCTTGTTTGGTGTTCTTATTAGTACTTACATATGTTCTTGTCATGTATTAGGACATCTTTTTTCTGCCTAGTTATCTACAGTGATTTACATCAGCATTTTTGTCAAACAATTTGTAATAAAAATTCATTAAATTACAAAAGGAGAATAGAAATCGTGCCAAAAAAACATGTGGGTTCAATTACAGTGGACCGAACTTGTTAAGCTATTGATAAAGTGACAATAACATCAACTTGCAAGAACTAATCGCGTCAAATTCTATATTGATGTATCTGGAGTTCAGGATAAGGACACTGCTTACTGACTGTAACCCTGGTGGCTAATATTTTTATGGTTCTAGCTAAACAATTCATCTGTGCCTTTTACCAATTATTGTGGTCTTGTAGCATGGTCACCCTGTGTTAACCTATGTGGATTCAGCGTATTTGAAAGGAATGTGCAGGATTGCTTTTTTGTATTGCCCTGTGTACGATCATGATGATATAGTAACTATACATATCATGGTGAGTTCTTTCATGTGTTTTGAGGAAGAGAGGACATTGACACTTCATCGTAGCAAGTAGGTTCCAATAGAATACCGGTTATACTAGCAGATTGAATGAGTTTTATTTCTGCACATTCGTTGAGATGTCCTTAACACCTTTTTCCCATTTTCTGACTAGGTGCTGGGTTTTATTTGAACGCCACAAATGAAAAGTGGAAAAATTGGCGCATGTATGACTATGTTGTGAAAGAACTTCCAAAAGTTCTGAGCGATCACTTTGAACAGCTCAACACTACACAGGCATCCATTTTTGGGCACTCAATGGGAGGCCATGGTGCACTGACAATTTACTTGAAAAACACTGATAAATACAAGGTATTATTCACATTTTATTTTCTTTAAGCCTAGAGACCTTTCAAGTTGGCATCCATGACATTTAGTATTGAATCTGACCCTTCCTGAATTTGTGTTTATCTTAAATTTCAGTCAGTATCGGCATTTGCTCCAATCGTCAATCCGATAAACTGCCCGTGGGGTCAGAAAGCATTCTCAAATTACCTGGGCTCAACTAAATCAGATTGGGAGGTATTCTTTTCTTTAGAAATCATTAATTTATCTCTGATATGTTGGATACTTATAAGTACCTGATTGCTGTAGGAATATGACGCTACCTGCCTGATTAAAAAGAAGAACAAAGTTTCAGCTCCTATCCTAATTGACCAGGTACTATGTTGGCCTGTTGCTGCTATCACGCTATTGCTATCCCAGCTCGTTTGTTTTCCTTTTATATTTTCAGAACATGGAAGGAAGTATTCGATGTTTAAAAGAAATGGAAGAAAGATCTTTTTAGTCGAGTGTGGTGACATGTGTCCATGTGACCAAACCTGAAACCACCTGTTGCCGCACGTCTTTTTTGATGGGTTGAGTAGTCATTTAGTGCTTACATCTGATATCTCTCATTCTTGAAAGTGAAACCTCACTTAACCACCAAGCTCATATCAGAGCAGCCAGTATAGATACGTGGCATGAGATACATTTGAAGATCTACTTAGCGTTGTCATAGATGGAAAATGTTTTCTTGAAAGTGCCACTGAGTCTGGCTCAAGTACCTTTACTCGGATGTATGTGACGACATTATAGAGTTGCCATCTTGGATAGTAGGTGTGTGACTAGTTGATGGCAAATGGGGACCTTAGAACATTTTGAAATGGGTTTTTCACATTTTCTTTGTTATGCTGTTGCACGTGATTGAGCACAGCCATTTTGATGGTCTTCTACACTGTGGATTCGATTAGCTCATCTAATGATGAGACCTCTACTGATTAACTTAGCATTTGTAGGAGTCCATACATGAACAGTATTCAGAGTCCATCAGGGTGACTTGACTGTAGCATGGACAACTACTGCCTGATTGGATTGATTTAACTTAAAATGTTTGTTCTTGATTGAACCGGGTAGAAAGTCTAGGCTCCTAAAGAGTAGAGTAGGGTCAAGCTTATCAACTATTTCCGATAGATTTTAGGGCTCATAACTATCGTACATCACCCACAGTGATGCTGTTTGGAGAATTAAATATCTGATGAATCTTGAGGCTGCTACAATCAAGTTTTTTGTTTATTACAGAGTAGAAGTATAAAGGTTATTTCTGTGAATGCTTATCTGCTACATTCTTGTTGACAATTTGTTTAGGGGGAGGATGACAAGTTCCTGGCTGAGCAGCTGCTACCTCGCAACTTTGAGGAGGCGTGCAAGGCTGTCGGGGTTCCTTTGATCCTGCGCATGCAGCCTGGATATGACCATTCGTACTTTTTCATCGCTACATTTGTTGATGATCACATTGCACACCATGCTCAGTTTCTGAAGAGCGCCTGACTTCAAAGTCTCCTGTAATGTGAGGAAGCCATCAAGAGAGATGGGGAGGCAGCTGTGGTTGCGAGGCGTCTGCTTAGCAGTGTGTGTCACTATATCCTGCTGCCGACAGTCGTCTCGACGTTCGCTTGTCTGCTAGGTGCTAGCCTGAGGTGAACAATATACCCACATGCAAATAAGATGAAAGACTCGTCCTTGCTGTCTGTTCTAGCAGGAATGGGGATCTCGACTCGGTGGTGCATTTGAGTGTAGTTTCCTTGTCTTTGGTTGTGCGCAATTATTGGCCCTGATGCAGCCATTTCTGGTGCAAGGAATGATTGCCCATGTGTGCACTTGCCTCTTCTTTGCTTCTGCAGGGGAGGAAACATGCACGGTCAGCCCGGTTTCTATGACTGTATCATCGTTGTCCCCCTTTGGCAATAGCACTTTGGCAAGTTGCCCGTTCTTGTTGTCTCTAGTTGTTCGTGTGTGTCCAGCTCGGTTACTGAATGTAGTGGCAAGTTGCCGCTGCATACTTGCAACATGATGCAAGGACGCTGTAGCCTACGTGAGCCATTGTGGCCGAAGCTGGAGGCGCTGGACCACGGCGGCGAGGCCAACCGAGTCGCCGTCGGTCACTGGTTCTAGGAGGCAGGTCTAGGAGTAGCTCATTACAAAATTGAGACAATATTTAGGGTAATGAATGATCTTCGCACCGACACATTTCTGCATGCGTTCTATAAAATTCAGATATGGTCCCGTTCGCTGTTGAAGCAAAGATTGTGACCAGCAAAACTGTGATCTATCTCTGGTTATATTGTGCTCTGCGATCTGCGCCTTAAACCAAAAAACAGTGTGCCTTGGCACTAGGTTCAGTTTGTTCAGTTACTGCGTGGTGCCTTGGCACTAGGACTGTTGGTCCACACGTTAACGCGGACGTCACAGATTACAGATACGGTACACGCAGGATCTTGAGCCAGGTACGGCAGATTGCGTTCAACCACCGGGAGGACCAGGACCGAGCTACCGGCGGCCGGCTCGCCGGACTCGCCGTGGTGCCCCTGGACCCCGGCCGGCCGGTCCCTCCCAGGACCGGGACCTGGTCATCATGGGAAGTTTTGTCTTCCAGCAGCAGGAGCGGTTAGTTAGAGGTCGCCGTGCTTCAGGTTCCCGTGGGTATAGTACCCCGTACGCGACGGGTCCTTGCACGGACGACGGCCCAATTAGGCAGTGTCAAGCACACACAGGAGAGGCCGCCGGCCAGCCGGCGATGTGGCCGAGCACCTGTGGCGAGTGCAAGTGCCTGGCGCAGACGTCGACGCGACCGACCGGGGAGGCACGACACGAGCTTGCTCCGTGCCCGGCGTGTGCCATGCATCTTGTGCCGGCGTGTGGTGTGTGGCTGCCGCCGCCGCTCGCTGATCCCGTCCGCGATCGGTGTCGATCGCTGCGTCGATTCTCCAGGCATTACTACGCTACTATAGATGAAGATCGTCGACGGCGATGTGCTCCGGCGAATCACATCAGATCAGGTGCTTGCTTTACCTGAAGCGGGAACAGCATATGGTTTGCCGCGCATGATATGATCGATCAATCTCTTAGGTCACGCGAATGCGAATCTCTTGGTGCTCAAGCCTCCCAATTATCTATCCTCCTCCTCCGCCCAGACATGACGCGACGCGCAGATCAATTCTCAAAAGAGAGACCCACTGTTGCTGATCCACCACCCATCAATTCATCACCCGGCAAAAAATTAAAGGGAGATGATGATGATGATGATGATGATCCAAGGGAATAAGCACTGCTGCGTGCGTGTAAAAATGTAAAGGATCTTTGCACTGGGAGCACCAAGCATCAGCAGCAACAGATGGGCATGGACGGTTGGTGACAGGCGCTGCTGGCGGCGAGACAGGGGGGCAGGGGCTAGAGCTGGAGTGTAGCGAGATGGAGAGACATGGCCGGAGTAGGCATGGCCCTGCCCTATGCCCTAGCCTAGCTGCTCGCTCACCGATCTCCGCTCCACGGATTGGCATCTCTTTCATCCCACCGCCACTCTGCCGCTTCGTTTGCGATCTGCCCCTACCTAGTGCTCGCACCTGTCCACACCTATTGCTCTTAGCTTACCACTAAGGATCATGGGAGGGAAGAAGCTCATAGTCCCGATTGCCATCATGCCGTTGCCTCATGGCAACTCATGGTGATAAGATTGGTGATGTGGCACTGGGCCACTACTTGTCTCAACAACTCGTGACCTGTCATGTTCATCAGGGTATAATATACCTTTTCATTAGGGTCTAGATTCTCAGCGATCCATTATATTGTCTTCGTCGATCATATATATGGATGCCTTCTACTACTCTCACCATCCCAAAATACTATCCATTTTGGTTTACATAATTTTTGCTATGTATGTAAAAATCAAAACGAATAGTAATTTAGGATGGAGGGAGTAGGTTGGTGTGGATACAAACTCGGATATCTATGTTTTGCAAAAAGAGAAAAAATGGATATGGGAATCAACTTTCATTTGTTAGCTTGTTTTTTATTAAGTCCTGAAATTGTTGAGGCAGATGTAAGCAATGTTTGATAATAACTAGATGCTCAATATTATTCTGGTAACAATTCTTCAAGAATTTACGGTTTCCTTCATATTATATTACATATGGTACTATATTATGAGGTTATATATATATATACACTTATGTGATTCAAATGAAAGATGGCACAAAGGATCCCTAGCATTGGTAGTACAGATCATACCCCTTTTGGTGTCCAGTAGCACACCTATTTCGACTGAAATGGAGTACATTATTGTCTCATAGATCATGCCCCTTTTCCACCCCTCCTGCAGCAATGATATGAACATTGCTCCCTTCCCACCCTCAGAATTGGCCTGTCACCCTTTTATCCAACTTTCTCCTGGCCCCCTACTTTTTTCACAACCTGTGGGCTTGGACTTTACTTGCACCCATTGGAGCTGATGCGTATAGGGATGGCCCACCTGCTGAATAATTTCATTTCACTGCTTAGGGGAATTAAATAACGTAAAAGATAAACAGGGAAAAATATTAAATGCATCACTAGGTGAAAGAATAATTTGTCACACCTACAGTCTACGCCCAAATTTTATATGCATCCTAACTTTCATTCAGTGGTAATCTCACAGATGCCAAATCTTGTGATGCTGGTACTTTTTATATTGTTGGCATTCTTCTCTTTTGTTTTCTTCTTTTTGTGGATTAATTCAGAATAAATGCTTTAGCCTAAAAAGGATCATTGTGATGTGGTATATACTAAAAATAAAATCATATTACATTCGATTATATTTTTTCGATCCTTGCATTGTCATCATAGATTTTGCAACCTTTTTCCTGTACATTTCAGCTATAATTGAACAAAAAGGTCCATGTCGTATTGGACCATGAAGATATAGATGATGAAGATGGAATATCTCTAGCATACTAGTTAGATTGCGCTTACATCATACACCAGCGGAAATGATTTAAAGAACAAAGGGTTGAAAACGACAACCAACAACCCTTAGTCCCTTACTAAAAGAATAATACTTGTCTTTGTAAAGCACACAACTTCATACATGTCCGTACAAATGAGGCAAACATACTCCAAGATCGAACATGGTACCAACCCATCCAATTAATCACATACAACTAGAAATAAATGAAATGTAAAGTGCACAAAAGTTGTTTTTTAGAGATCAAAAATAGTTCAGCAACAAGTTGATTGTATAAATTGCCATGAAAATTTTCATATGAAAACTAAAAATAAAAGTGTGAAGTAATATTAAAGGTGAGCCACAAACAAATCCTAATCGGATCGCATTATACATCTTCATGAAAGTAACTGAATTGTAAGTTATCTTTTGTGTCAGTTAGTTTAGCTTGTACATTGCTTTCATACATATTTGTTATCCCACTGGTTCTTTCCTTAGCTAGATCTGCTTCTAACAGCATGAGGGGGGTGAAACCATGATCACAGGGAATAACTTTTGCACTAAAAGTGTCAGATAGAATAATTAGAAAATGACAACGAACGAACACGTTTCATCCAACAGGAACTGAAATGATAGGTGTGTGCACCCTGAAAGATGTACATCATTCACTTTATATATATGTTCTTTCATCGACTCAATGGAGGAATTACTTATGGGCTAATTATCACATGAAAAATCGACACGTCATTGAGCATAATCCAATGTGTCTGAACAAGGATAATACAAAATCTAAGCGATGTTGACCTTCCTGTAGGTAGAATATATAGAAGAATGATTCCATTTTGCTTATCAGGAGATCACATACATGCATGTTTATCAAAAGACATGTCATCCTAATTTTATCTGATTTGTCTGATCTACCACTGAGTGAAATGTGGCCAGCAAAAGTTTACAACATTAATTGCTCCCCAACCATGGAGATCATGTGTTGTTGTGATCGAGGCACTGATCATGAGACACGTATGACCATGTATTATTCGATCGACTGACGATCAAGAACCGGTACCAAATAGATCAAGATATAATGGCGACACATGCATTCTACTAGCGCATAAGAAATCTGTGGGGCTCCATTCAGCTACAAAATAAGGAAGCACATGCAATCAATGCATGAAAGGGACTATATATTCGTGAAAGACAAGATCCACTGAAGACGCTTGGACGAATAATGATGTCCTGATGTTGATTTCAACCAAAATCTAGACACGTTTGCCACGAGAGGAAGGAAGGGGAGAGTGTCCCTAAAAAACAGTAAAAATCAATTATCAAAGGATCTGTATTCAATCCAGCTAGGGCATAATATACTGAAGCTAGCAAACCATCATGCATTGCAAGGCAATGGATTTTTGTCCATGAATAAAATCAAAATAAATTAAAACATAGGACTCCATGGTGGGGCTCTCACGGTTAGGCCTTTAGGCGACATGCTGCCGGGCAAAACACAGTCAGAATTCGGTTCTAATGTATCCGGCACCAGCAACACGCACCAAACTAACCAAATCTCCTGCAAAAAGGTCGCAACGCGCAACATTTCTGCACTGATTAATTTGACTTTGCAAATGGGAAACCGGCCACCTGCAGTTTACTTGTAACTATGGGCAGAAAAAGGTTGCTGCCTATTTGATCATCAAAAGATCTTCAGATAGATGCATGATAGGGTAGATCTTGTGTGTGTATGCTGTTGCTAGCTTTGCAGATGCATGGTTGGCTAGCAAGTAGCAATTGATGTATGCTGTTTTCCTTGACCTCTCATATGTTGTTGCACTATTGTCTTTTGTATGTTGCATGCTTTATTTATCTACTGCTTTTGATATATCAGTTCCTAGTTGGGTGTAACTAGCTTAATAGAAGCTAGTTATCCGGACATGGCTGCATATACTATATCTTAACTGAGATATGGTGTTTGTTGTCAAAGATTCACTGATCCATGCACAATCAGCAAAAGTTGGTATTGATTACATGAAAGCTAGCTAGCTAGTAATGTGATCTAGTTAGGCTTGCAACTTTATGTAACTTATAGCTGCATGGTTAGGTTTAAGAGGCCACTTTAGTATAGTAAATTAGGCATATCTAGTATAATCTAGATAGAAGTGTCAGTGAGATCCAATGAGGTATGGCAATAAAGTAAGAAACATACTATTCTCCTACGTTATTGTTGGCGGCACATATATAGATGATGTCAATTGTCAAAGCCAAAGGTCTCTAGAAGCTTTGAAAAGTCGAGCTTTTGGGTACTTGTTAGCTTGTGTGATGGGCACTTGGGCAGGGTGCATGGAGTTTAGCATGCACTAGTATGTGGGAAATTCGGCCATAGCTTATGCATGCATGAAAGCAACAGTTAGTTTGGCGGCTCTTCTTTGTAGCTTTCGCAAAGTTGGCGGCATGGACGGTGCAAACACCGTCCTACAATTTACCAGCAGGACTAACAAGCTGATTGGTCATACGTCCAAGAGCTTGGTAATTAGCTACACTCTCTCCGGTCATAAATAAGTGATGTTTAATTTTTTAACCATTATAAACTTTGGTTACAAGTAACTCGATCTTTATGTGCCAAGTTTGGATATTATGTGAAAATGTTTTCATAAAATGTAAACTTTTGCTATATTTGATAATTATATTAAAAAGGCACTGTTAAAGTTATGTTTTGGAAATACTTGACCTTGATTTGAGCCGTTGATTTCCTGATTGCGTGCATGTAACGATGATTAATATATGTGTAGTGTAAGTGTATGGCAACAAATGCATATGTCACGTAGGAAAGGTTGGATCACACAGCAACCACTTCACATGGATGCCCAAGTTGCATGATGGTGTGATGTCAAATAATTAATAAACTAGCCGCTCATGTTATAATTGCAACTTGTGCGTTCATGGAAGAGAACAGGTTACCTTGCATACCTAATTGGTGGAATGAGAAACAATATACAAATTAATAGTGCACTATAGCTTTCCTGCATTCAATTCAAGCTACCAAATTTAGCTAGCTGATGGTCTTTTTTTCGACGAATTAAACCTTTATTTTTTTTCCCTCAACGGACGACTAGTTGATGGTCTGTCTCACCACCATGCTCGATTTGAAGACATCGTCTCTAAAAGCAATGTAATCAACACACGTTGTCAAAAAGTTAAAGACCAACTAGATGTCCTAAGTTTCTTCCATATGCATGCCTTAATTAGCAACAAAGCCAAAATTAACAAAGACAGCACAAGTTTTTTTTATCGAGACTTACATTAAATCAGTAAATCCAGTAACCTTGGTGACGTGCTGAATCAAATCAATTGTTGCATGCGTATACGATCCTGATCACTTGCTCTTACATATATCTAGACACTTTGACAAGTATGTCCGTGTAGATGTGCACTATGCTTGCACACAACAGCTATGACTAGTGGTTGCACTTGCACCTATATCATCTCTATTAGGTCTATAGTTAGGCATTTTTGGTAGATTCGATCAGTAGTGTATAAGCATCAACCTCTCACAAGTTTGATGCCCTTCAGTTTCCATCGCGATAATCAGGGAGTGAATAGAGAGCAGTCAGTACTAGCTAGCCTCTTGCCAACAACGTAGGGCACGCATGGATGTCCTTTTAGGGTACTAAATCAGGGAGAAATTTAGAAACTATTTGTAAGTAGGACCCGTGTAGATCGTTAGGGCCCCAAAAGATTTGAGTCACGTGCTAAAAAAATTTTAGTAGAACAAAACTTAATAAAAAGCTAGCTAGGACGATTTTTTTCTAAAGCACGATACAAACATAGCTGCTCACATACACTCACGCATTCTCCACCTTGGAAACGTAAGAACACATCCCATGCTCTTATGGATACCTCCAAGAAACTGGACCGGTAGATCTTAAGATGGATGAAATCATCATCATTGATGCCTCACTGTCCACGAGCGTGTTGTCTAATAATTAGCCGAAAATATTAGCACCATGTTTTGCTGGAGACTTGAACCTAGATAAGCAGGTCCCATCACAAGGAAACCAACCAATCAAGCTACATTGCTATGCTACTAGCGATACTTCCAAATTGTGCATAGTTTGACTTTAATTAAGGTATCTCAAATTACAGTGCTAATGTTTAACCTTTATTGTCTAAAACTTTGATGAATGATTTAGACATATAAAAGACTTCAAATAAAAAAAAATCAACTAGAAAGTTGTAGGTCCCGTCAAAACCACATTTTCATGTTAGGTTTATCTCTATCTAGTTTCGTATGAAAAAAAATCATGGTGGTATCTTGTCAATTGGTATTATGAACCGACACGGATAGGTATCCATGCTGATTGGTACTAACACAAGGTGGAACTAATATAGTCATCAAATTAAGTATCCGTGCAGGTTGATAACACTAGTTAGGGGGTTTATTATCATTGCCGGCTCATGTTATGATCTAGTAGCGATGCTTTATCTGTCAGTTTCAAATTTACCAGCAGAGATGTGTGTTTCTGTAGTAATACATATATCTCAAAAAGTAACCCTAATAGGAGTTACATTTATTAGAAAATTTACATGAAATTCAATTGTAGCCTTTTTTATAGAAATTACACATAGCAATTTTGTTGGGAACAGCGGAAAATTTACATGAAATTTCCATATTCCAAATAAAGCGCACATTTCAAGCGGGCCATTGACCATAGTGAAGTTCTTATAATGCAACTCATTTTTATTAAAGGAAAAAACAACGAGTCAAAAAAGCATGTGCAAATTATTAGAGGAGAGCTGTTCCACTGGAATAATGGAGTACATATAGCTTAGGCAGTGCTAGATTAATTATTAGCTCATGCCAAATGGAGATCACAGCTTGCCGGTCCCCTCTCTCATTTTTTTTTATTTCTTGACATACCATAGGACGCTAGTTGCATGTTATTTGACACGCTTTCTTGTGCAAGTAGGCTTGTGCATATTTGCCTTTTGATTAGCCCGAAATAAAAAATCAGGCAGATTTAAATGTCACTTGCTTGGTAGGCATTTTCATTCAATATTCTAGCTAGTATATTCTTAATTATCAGTCTGGTTATATTACATCGTAGTAAATATGTCTTACGGAAAATGGCAAGATTTTGAGTTGATTTGATATTTTATTTGGCCTCTTCTCTTTTATCTCAGTGGTTTACTTTGTAGTTGACGTAAAAAGTAGCAGCGCACAATGTTCAAAGATGCCGGCAATATGATGACAGAACAACAGCGAGACTTAACTGCTGTCTACCTAAACACTGGACAATTATCAGGTGGTTTGGCTGCTGGCTAAAGTAGTAAAATCATGTCAAGTGCATCGCTAGTTGCTGTCTTAGATGTTAGACCACCTTTTAGGGTTGGTTCTGATGGCATCTAGCTTTTGACTACTGCTTGCACTGAACTGCACACAACAAGCTAGTGTTATAATATTGGCAGCTTATACATGCATATTGGATCATGGGAATTAATCCCCAAGCCTCTAACCCTTAGGGTGTGTTTGGTTCCCACCCCTAAACTTTAGCACATGTCACATCGAATGTTTAGATACTAATTAGAAGTATTAAACATAGACTATTTACAAAACCCATTACACAGATGGAGGCTAAACGGCGAGACAAATCTATTAAGCCTAATTAGTCTATGATTTGACAATGTGCTGCTACAGTAATCAATTAAGCTTAATAGATTCGTCTCGCCGTTTAGCTTCCATCTGTGCAATTAGTTTTATAATTAACTCATATTTAGTCCTCCTGATTAACCTTCGAAGATTTGATGTGACACGGACTAAATTTTAGCTCAAGGAACCAAACATCCCCTTAATTAAGATATTATACAGTTTATTACTCCTATTATATTTGAGGATGCATACAGGCTACATCAACATGGGAATGCATCCACACACACAAGACAATATAGTTTTCATACTTGTCACTGTTTTCATAGTTTGGTCATCTAGACCAACGCACTAGATCGAGTGGTTATCTTCATACTTCAATTTAGTGAGTGTTCAATTCAGTCGCTCTCTGCCATCACGCTCCATCTCTTACGCATGCATCGATGGCTTTGGCACTATTGATCCGATGAAAACTAGTCAAAAGGGGTTGGAAAATAAGGAGGTTGCCACCCATGGGTAGCTCGACACGGCGGCTGATGTATATAGGTTCACGTTTGCACCCAATGAGCGAGATGATAAAGAAAGAAAGCACGAATGCGTGGTGCTTTGCTTGGACCACATCGTCTGATGCACAATTATGTTCCCTGTTTAGTTACTACTTAAAAAGTGATTTTTTTTTGAAATGCAGTACGGACTATACAGCTATACCTGCCCATAAAAATGTAAGCACCATCTTGAATTAAGGATTTGAATTCGGGTGTGCAGATTCGACCATAAGAAACATTCAACTCAGCTCGTTAAAAATGACAATGAAGTTATGCATATCTATGAAATATCTACGCAAGCTAGGCCCACAATCGTAGTTAATTTTCTAATAAAGCTCAACCTAGTGAAGCCCCGTCACTACACAACCGCAACAATTGGGTCATCAAGGTTCTTTTTTTTTTTTGCAAAGGATCATATCAAACTTCTATCCGATAACCTTTTGCCCTCTTAACACTATTTCTTAGTATTTGACGGTAATGTTTTAAACATGGTTTTACAAATCCTAGAAAAAATAGCGCATGAAATTCGAACCTAGTTCAAGAATTTCTAAAGACCTAGTTGCATTCTAAACTTAAGACTCGAATATATAGTTGCATTCTAAGGGCAAGAGTGGTAGTACAAATGTACGTACAACTGTAGCAACTCATGAGTATGTCTACCTGCCCCCATCCTCATGCTGAGAAATCAGGAAAGCACAAGATCTCAGAACGAAACAGCATAGTGGGGCCATCCCCCCACAGGCTGTGATCATGTCAGGGCCTGACACGTCGCGCGCTGGGTCCCGCGGGCCGAAAGCCGGCCACCAGGGAAAACGTCAAGAAGGCCACGTGGGGTGGGTCCCCAAAGTCCACTTCCGCGCGATCTCAAGGCCGGGCCGCACCGGCGATGGCTTCTACGGTCGCGCCTCCCTCTGGCCAAAATCCGGTCTCCCTTGCCATGCACATGCGTGAGCATCTCGCTCTGCGTCTTGCTCACACATCAGCTTGGCACGCGCAGGAACAGAACAAGAACACCTGTGCGAGATGGCGTCTATCATTGATACCAAACCGGTCTGTCGACTCTTCCACTGCTCGGCACGTTACTGTATGAACAAAACAGAAGTTCCTCGTACTACTCGTACCGAAGAGTACTTTACTCCCTCAGTTGTAAATTGACTTTTCTAAATTTATAGATATTATTATGCTTGTATCTAAATGTATAATAATATCTATAAAGCTAAAAAAACTAAAACAACATACAATTTAGAACGGAGGAAGTATCTTGTTATATTTTTCCAATTTATTTGATCGAGCAGAAAATCATAATGGCAAATTCGATCATCAAAGAAACTATAGGGGTGTTTGGATCTTTAGTCCGGACTAAAATTCATGTCACATTGAATATTTGGAGATTAATTAGGAGGACTAAACATGAGCTAATTATAAAACTAATTACACAGATGGAGGCTAATTCCCAAGACGAATCTATTAAGTCTAATTAATTCATCATTAGCACATGTTTACTGTAGCACCACATTGTCAAATCATGAACTAATTAGGCTTAATAGATTTGTCTCGCAAATTAGCCTCCATCGTGCAATTGATTTTGTAATTAGTCTATATTTAATACTCCTAATTAGTATCTAAACAGGATCTAAACATTCGATGTGATAGGAATTTTAGGAGCTCCTAAAGAACCAAACGGGACCATAATTTGTTCAGATAATAGGGGTAATTTCCAACATCTGCACCAAACAAAGATATGTGCACGTTCAAAGTAATTTAAACTATACTATCTCAATTTCAAATTATACTTAGCTTTGGCTTTGTCCTGAGCTAAATTTATCGAACTTTAACCAAGTTTATAGGAAAAAAATATAATAACATCCGTAATACATATTTTAAGTTTGATTCAACAACACTAATTTGATGTTGTAGATTTTGATGTTTTTTCTATAATAAACTTGGTCAGAATTAAATAAGTTCGGCTTAGGACAAAACTAAAGTGAATGGAAGATAAAAATTTGTAAAAGAGGAAGTAGCATTCCGTTTGACCAGATAAACATCAAAAAGTAAAGCACAAGGAAAAAAGCAGCACTAACTAAATCCATATGTATGTCTAGCCACGTAGGCTCAAAACACAGTGTGTATTTTACCTTTCCAGCTCTGCATATATTCATGTGACTGTTGTCGACGAATTGTGTGGACGACATTGACACAAACGGTGCATTGCAACGGACGGGCGCCGTCAAGGTCAAATGCTTAAAAGTTTCATTTGCCAACACGATGAATCAATGGTGGTGCCATCCGTCCGCGGTCCACCAATCCTGGTTAGTGGTTCGTTGGCCCCAATTTCGAAGGCCAGCCCCCACGGTGGCCGTGTTCTCGAAGGCTGGCTGTGGTGAGCACTAAACATGTGTGTATTTTCTCTTTTATGAGTGAACTTTTGTTTCTTGGACTCCCTTTTTTATTTGACAAAACAACAGGGAGTGAGGCGCTCACCTCACCTGAACCAATTCGTTGAAGAAGAAAGCATGCACTTTGAGAGGAGGGCGCTGAGTTACACTGGAGAGCGAGAGGCACGAACTGAAGCCAGAAGAGGGCCGATCATTTGGCATCGTGGTGTACGGGCCACCCAAAAGAAAAATATTATCTTTGACAATATGAATTTGGGTTTATAAATTTGTTAAAATATGTCATTTAGGTCCAAGGTACCAAAAATATGTCAACATGAAATCTCTACTCACAGCCACACCATCAAATTTAGGTGTATTTTAGGAACTTCGGATCTAGATAACGCATTTGGTAAGTTTAAGCACCTGGATTTGTACTTTGACGGTTCATGTTTAAGGACCACCCATGTATTTCACTCGTTCTTCAGCCCAAGCACTTTGCTGCGAGTGGCGAGGTCCTTGATGCCAAGCCCTTCGTTATGTTGTTTCTTAGACTTGTCACAAGCAAACTTTAATCACTTACACTGGTGCGCCGCATGTTTGTAAACCCAAAGGTTACGTTACAAAAGCAGTTCAAGTGGTTTCGTTTCACACGCAGAGACGCGGTTTCAGGGTACATGTTTCTAGATC
Source organism: Setaria viridis (assembly GCF_005286985.2). Lineage (NCBI taxonomy): Eukaryota > Viridiplantae > Streptophyta > Magnoliopsida > Poales > Poaceae > Setaria > Setaria viridis. Next base: position 45,210,589 of record NC_048267.2, read on the forward strand.
TTTTTGGGTTTGAATACGGGCGTTCTAGATTTTTAATCAGCGGTCCGTAGTTGTTAATTCGCCACGTGAGAGGGGAGAAGAATCTTGCGGTGTGGTGGTCTGCCTACCAGGCATGCGGCCGGACAGGATGGACGTGCAGGTGACGGTCAAAGTGGCCTCGGCTCTCTAACCCCGACGAGGACGCATGGGCACCCTTTGCCGGGTGCTCCGCAAGTGCTCGGCCGGACCGGACCACACCACACCACTTGGTCGCATCCCGATGCGTTACCGTCCGCCGGTGTCCATCGTGTCGGTCTCACCTCTGCACTTTAAATTCCTGACACCAACAGCGAGATCGAGTCACAAGCGTCCTGGCTGATCAGCTTGCTGTTGCCTGATTTGATCTCTGTAGTGTCTGGCTCTCGGCTCGGCTGGGGTGGTCGATCTGGACTCCGGGGCGTCCACACAGACAGAATCGAGTCGGGCTTGCTGTGCCGCGTACGCATCGTGTACGTAGCCGGGCTGGGCTTCCACACACACACATACGATACAAATGCGACGGTCCAAGTCGTGCCACAAAGGTGGTTGCGCATGTGTGGCCATGTTGCCATCACCCAGATGCTATTGGATTCGGGAAACTAACTTGTGAGGACCCCCCCTACTGCTCTCCCCTTCCTACTCATCAATTCCCAGACGAACAAGCTTTTTTTCTCAGCTCAACAACGATATAAATGGGATGGGAAAGGAAGGCTGGAACACGGGATGAGTGAAATGGGGATTGTGGTCAAGTGGAGCAAGTGACGCCAAACATTTATCATCTGAAAGCTCCTGGTCCTCTAGAATTATCAATTACTACCGAGAGAAAAAAGAGAGAAATATCCCAAGTAATCCATGTCCATACGATTGAGCTAACCGAAAGATCAACCCAGCTTTGCTTTGTTTATTCGTGTGATGCTTTATCAGGGGGAGGCAGTGAGGTAAGGAAGGCTCCTTCACAGAAGCAGAGGCCAGCCGAGCTCCAATCCAACAGCATATGACCAGAGACCAAAACATACGGATGTCGTGTGGGTTTGGGCAGGGACAGACGCATGCAAGCCATGTGACTGTCCGAGGGGGAGCCGATGATAGGATGGCCTGAGTCCACTGATGCTGGAACAGAGGATCCGACCCCCTCCTTTTCTTTTTCTTTCCTATGACTATGAGAAAGAAGATGGTGAGATCACCTTCTCGCCTCTGTCGTCTCCATTACGATATAGCTTGTTAAGTAGCCAACACATGTTCCCCCCTTGCTTAAGATAGGAGCTACAACGCAACAACACCGTTGCTCTAAAAAAAGAAACTTTCGCAATGCACCACTAGGACATGTCTGTGTCCGAATTCGCAAGCAAGCCGGCAGGCAGACAGTCGTCATACGGTTTTTACCAAACAGCTAGCGCCCAGGACTGCCTTAGTTGACCGCACCACTCACACGCCTTGCGCGCTGCTCCTATCTGGCGTCCTATATAGAGAGACCCCCTCCCCTCCCCTGCATGGACAGACACCGCCGCCTTCAACCTCCCTCCCTCCTGTCTCCTGCTCTTGTTGCACCTCAAGAAAGAACTCGCACTCTACCACAAGCCCTTCCCTCTCTCCCCTCTTCCAGTTCCAAGCTTCCTAACTGCCCACCACCAACCTGCCAAACTCCATCCTTTCGGTTGGTTGGGTTGGGTTGTTGAATTATAAATTGAACAAGAGCCAGCCGGCCGGCCGACCACCATGAAGCCATCACTGGAGCACTGCTTCAAGCTGCTGCTCCTGCTGGCGCTCGGCGGGGTGACCATGCACGTGCCCGACGCCGATGTCCTCTCCTCCCTCGGGGCGCTGCGCCTCTACGGCCATTTCAGCTTCCACGACGCCACCGCCATGGCGCGGGACTTTGGCAACCGGTGCAGCCTGCTGCCGGCCACCGTGCTCCACCCCGGCTCGGTGTCCGATATCGCCGCGACCGTGAGGCACGTCTTCTCCCTGGGCGAGCGCTCGCCCCTGACCATCGCGGCGCGCGGGCACGGGCACTCGCTCATGGGCCAGTCCCAGGCTGCCGGGGGGATCGTGGTCAGGATGGAGTCGCTCCGGGGTGACAGGCTCCAGGTCCACGACGGCAGCATGTCACCCTTTGTCGATGCCCCAGGAGGAGAGCTCTGGATCAACGTGCTTCACGAGACCCTCAAGTACGGCCTGGCGCCCAAGTCTTGGACCGACTATCTCCATCTCACGGTCGGTGGCACGTTGTCTAACGCGGGGGTCAGCGGGCAGGCGTTCCGCCACGGACCGCAGGTCAGCAATGTCAATCAACTGGAGATTGTGACAGGTCTCAAACGAACCCGCAAAGCATCCAACTATACGAAAGATAAAACAGTAGCTGATTTCCTTGCCGTGGCTACCAAATGCAGGAAGAGGAGATGTTGTTACCTGCTCGCCCGAGGAGAACTCTGATCTCTTCTACGCTGCTCTTGGCGGTCTCGGTCAGTTCGGGATCATCACCAGAGCAAGGATTGCTCTTGAGCCTGCTCCCAAGATGGTAAGTCAACAAGCAATTCAGTTAAACGAACATTCGATTCGTTTCAATAGAACATGCAGTTATTTAAATGGATGTATAAAATGGCAGGTGAGGTGGATCAGAGTTCTTTACTCGGATTTTGCAAGCTTCACCGAGGACCAGGAGATGCTGATCATGGCAAAGAACACCTTTGACTACATTGAAGGTTTTGTCATCATAAACAGGACAGGCATCCTCAACAACTGGAGGACGTCCTTCAAGCCACAGGACCCAGTCCAAGCAAGCCGTTTTCAGTCGGATGGAAGGGTTCTATACTGCCTTGAGCTAACTAAGAACTTCAACAGTAACGATGCTGGTACCATGGAACAGGTGAGTTCATTATTTCCATTTGCACCAGAGATGTTGACATGTGACTTCATTGATAATAACTGTAATATATATGTTTCAGGAAGTTACTGCACTACTATCTAAACTTCGATACATCCGGTCTACTCTATTCCACACCGATGTCACGTACCTGGAGTTCTTGGACAGGGTGCACACCTCTGAGGTGAAGCTGAGGGCACAAGGCCTCTGGGAAGTTCCACACCCTTGGTTGAATCTTCTAATCCCAAGGAGCTCAATCCACAGATTTGCTAAGGAAGTCTTTGGCAAGATCCTGAAAGATAGCAACAATGGTCCCATACTGCTTTACCCAGTGAACAAATCAAAGTAACTAGCTTCACTTGCGAAATTACTGTCTCAAATAAGTTAGCCTAGTTGCGGTTTAGGTTGCTCAATTGGTCTATTCATTTTGATGCAGGTGGGACAACAGAACGTCAGTAGTCATACCAGATGAGGAAATTTTCTACTTGGTGGGGTTCCTTTCTTCAGCACCGTCTCTCTCAGGTCATGGCAGCGTAGCACATGCAATGAACCTGAACAACCAAATAGTAGAGTTCTGTGAAGAGGCCGATATTGGGATGAAACAGTATCTGGCACCCTACACCACACAGCAGCAGTGGAAAGCCCACTTTGGAGCAAGGTGGGAGACATTTGAACGGAGGAAACACACGTATGATCCCCTAGCAATCCTAGCACCAGGACAGAGAATATTCCCAAAGGCGTCATTGCCGTTGTCCTTGTGACAGTTCCTGCTATTTAAAGGCTTTTGTAGAGCATATGTTGTACAAAAGTGTAGGTAAAAGAATCCCTGTAAAGACAATATCTACGGAAGGTAGCTAGCCTGAAGAACACAGCATAGCGACTTTTTAGTGCCCGGAGATACCTCAAAGCAGTACTTCAAAGTGGAGCAGCGTCACCTGAACTCTGACTGGTGAATGCAACTTTGGAGGCAATCATTTGAGGATTGTAGTGGTCCAAGTAACACGAGGAACCCAGCTGTTGTTACAGCGTTAGATATGAGCTGTGCTGATCAACTGATCACTAACCAGAGTCCCAAGGAACTCATGTGGAGTTGTTTGCATTTTCAGTTAACAACAGTGCAGTAGTATGAGTGTAGACCCTTGATTAGCAAATAACACTTCCTGTTATTTCACATGTAACTAGCCTATCATCTCAGGAGTGCCTGCATAAATGCAGCAGATTACTTTAGTCTATGACTCAGAATTAATATTATATGCTCGTGCCAAAACAGTGAAGCCGCTTATCAATCATGATGTCTGAAACAGAAAACATTTTGGAATTCTCTTGACTTGGGCATTAAATATTAACAACCTGTAGTGCAAATTGGAATAAGAAATAAGAAATGAAGAGCGCAGAAATGAAACTGAACTAAATGTGAAATGATAGATCTCCCATCGAGCTGAACTATAAGTTTTCATGATAAGTTGATAACTGGCATATCAGTTTATATCATATAGCAAGTGTTAATAATATGCTGTCATCTCCTAATTATTGTCAGCAGAAAACAAAGAAAACCAGGATACAGAATTCAGACTCCAAAGAGAAAGTCAATGCATCATTTTAATTAGTAGCAGTCATACTCTGTCATAACCAGACCTTTGTTTCTGTAGTAATCCGTCTATAGAACTGCATGTACCATGCAAGTTATGCTCATGATGCTACTAACGGAAGATATCATATACAGGCAAATTCATATCCAACAACAGCACAATATTCAAAGATGCTTGCTTGGTCCAAATTCATTCATGTAGTTTTTCACGTTTATGGAATCATTCCACCAACAGGTTGACCCAAATGCAATACTATCCAAATGAATTCATTCCTGTAAAAGGGCCCAGGTCATAATCTTACTCCGATCACCAAATAGAGTTGTAATATAGCACTGTTTTAGTCAAAAATGCTTACGAAATATTTAGGAGATGATATTGTTGTTTAGCAGGCAGGATATTGGAAGTAGAATACTAAGGATGGTTTGGGGCCATACATAGCATAAACTTACTGCAAATTGGAAGATAAAACAAGTGATGCATCAAACATGTTCTTTGGAATAAAGAAAAGGAAAGCATAATACAAGAAGCAAGTGAATGGTCCAGATTATCAGAGGTAAAAAACTTGGTCCATTGCACTGATCAGATCTTTATTAGATAAAAATCAGTGTTATGTAAGATATATTGAAAGTTCAGCTACAAGCAAAATCTAAATGTGAGCATACTATCAAGTAGTGAGATTACTACAGGACTGCATGCTTACACAAAAAGCAATTAAAAACATGTAGGAGTGTTGATGGAAACAGCAACGAAGTCTGGTCAGCTGTTTAACATATCTGACTTAAATCTACATTGTGAACCTTGACCGAATCAAACACAATTCTAAGTGTTCTGTTTTCATACGTATCAAGAGTACAGTTGTTTGTTGATGTCCATTCCAAGTTGTGGATGTAACAAGATGAATATCACTATTGAGCCTATGAGAAGTTCCAAAAATTGGCATACTGCTGGATATAAACTATGAATTTAGATAAAATGTCCCAATCATATCTTCTGCGATAACTATGTGAGAATCTTATCAGCTGCCAACATGATACTAAATATCAACCAATTCTACTCTATGAACAGCTATGTTATAGTTATCTAAGAGCCCATTTCAAATTTATTCTCTCACGAAGCCATCTCATGTGTAGTAGTAGCACAAAGAACATGTGCAGGATGAATAACTCTGCACAGTTGAGCCGTGCTATTACCATTTCAACCACCTACTCCATTAGTTATCTGTCATCATACACGGCTTTCCTTTCAATTTTCTTTAGACTACGTGTACATCAATATCCAATCAGTTAATGTGCTACTGAATGAAAACACATCCATCACTTAAAGCTATCTTACTTCACCAAAGGAAAAGGAATAAAAGGTAGATGATTGAGAGAGAAACCATCTCTGTCTTGTTGTTAGTTTTCCATTCCCCTCTATTATCACTACCAGTTTATACTAACTGATAGCTGCACATCCCTTTGATGACTGATAACAGCTAGCCCTTAAGAACAAAATACCACACCTGTAAATTTCATACGTCAAGGACATAATACCAGAGTTTATAACATCTCATGTTCATAAATGTGCTTCCAAACAAACTACCGCAGACGAAGCTACTGTGTCATAGATTTACCCACCATTCAAACTACATTTTTCCGGGCTATATTGTTGGCTAAGAATCCAAGGAAAGGAACCTGTCCTCTTCTCTTAGTTGGTGATATGTCATCCAATCCATGTCAAAGATAAGTTGATTGCAAACTAAGATAAAGGGTCATTCGCCTGAAATTACTTTAGCTGACTGCATTGTTACCGTCAGAGTCTAATCCAACCTATCCTTCCGAGATCAACCGAGAGGCCACATCAGAACGATTCGATACAATCCACAGATGCAGGCAAAATTCTAAACGTGCCCACACGAATTACAGCTCAACTAGACTAGAAATAACGAAAGGATGGCCTATATTAGCAACTTGCGGGAATCAAAACGCGACAAAACAACAATCGAAGCGCGAAGAGTAAAAGGCACGTCACCTCCCGATTATACCCGTAATATCCTCCGCCCGTGCACCATACGCAGTAGAATTCGTACATCAGTGACATTTGATCCGATAGGCACAACGCCAATTAGTCGGATTCGAGAGCCCAATCTATCAAACAGAACACATGGATCAGAACAGTGAAGGGGGCGTGAGTCGGGGCGGGGAAGATTGAGAGGCGGTCGAAGGGGAGAGAACTAACGTAGTGTTCGGCGCCAGCGGAACGGCGGCGAGAGAGAGAGAGAGAGCGCGAGCGCGAGCGACGGCGGGGGCGCGCGCGGAGGCGGAGGAGACGGGAGGAGCCGACGTGTGGCTCGGCAGCTTGGGTCCTTCTCGAAGAAGAAATGCGTCGCGCCTTTCGAATGGCGCACGCGCCGAGTTCCACGTGGGCTCCGACTTTCGCCTTTTCAGGCCCATGGCCCACGCATGTAAGCCGTGGTGTACGGGCCACTATTACTATGGGCTTCTTAACCATTAGAGAGAATCTGACTTTACTAATTTCGGTAAATGCGCATTCAGTCCTCCCTCGTTTATCTTACCTACTTTTTACCTAAAAAATCACTTTTTCACAAATACCTATGATGTTGGCCAATGCTAGCAAGAACAGTACAGGACGTATCATACACCTGCCATTTAAATCGCAAGGAGTGGAAAACTCCACTATTTGACAGCAACAAGAGATGGTTAATGTCACGCTGAGATGTCAAGTCATTACCGTGGTCATCAAACTGAGATGTCAAAAAATCTTATTATTTGATCATGGATCTCTCGGCCAATGAGCCTTCACCTTCGAGGATCAATGTGATGTCCATCGCTGCACCTATCTGAAAATAGATTATTACTGTGGTCTAGTCTGGTCTATCTCAGCTTTTCATGAGATTTGGCCTACAAGATCAGTTCATCATCAGCTCGGATTCACAATGAATTTGTTCCCTTCAAAGAAAATAAAACTATCTGAATTTCCTCCTAAGAACTTAATCCAGCCTCACTGGCACCGAAAAGAAAAACAAGCTACTAATACACAGCAACACCTACATCCACCAAGGCAAAAAAAAAAAGACTAAATATAATTAAGAGCCGAGATAGGAAGGAGAAATGTGATTTCTCTGCACAAGACCAGATTTTATATTTATGAATATAGATATCAAACAATGTCCCTTTTTACATTTGCACAGAGGGGCTAGCTCCTGTATCACCATCTCTCCCTATATGGAACCTTGCTGTCTATTCGACGAATATACTGCAGCGAGAAGGGCAGCGCCCACCCCCGACCCATCCTCCGTCACCCTCAGCGCCACTGTCCGCGCCACCTCCTCCCCTAGGATCTCCACCAGGGCCTCGTCTAGGTACTCCCTGAACACTGGGTAGCCCTGGTACAGGCCGCCCTCAATCGCCACCACTGACCGCCGAGGCTGCCCTCGCGTTCTCCCGCTTGAAGCCACACCGCTCCCATCCCGGCCAAGCTTTTTCAGTATTCCTACAATCCCTGCGGCGGCTAGGCGGGCAGCTCTCCGGGTGACGATGTCACAGACTTTGACAACAAGCCTTCGGGTTTTCAGAGGAGTGTCGGGTATCTGCAACGGAATCATCAAAACCTTTCAGTACATACAGGTTGGAGCAAACACGCATGTTTTAGTTTGAGTTTGAGTTAGTGGATATCAGGAAAGCTGACCTTCAGATGTTCTTGCAGTATCCTTCTGACTTCGCTCAGATCCGGTGAATCGTCCTCGCGAATTGCAGCCAGAAGTGGTGTGCTGGAACACAAACAGTATGTAGAAAACATATGTTAGGAATAGTTTTTTGTGAACAAGCTTTAGTTAGGCACTGATGTTCAGATCAAGGAAATCAGCCAAGTAAAGTTTTCCCTTTTAAAGCTCAGTGACACAAAAAATGTTCTAATCAAGATGCTCAGCTGAGCAGCAATACTCAACTAAAAGATAAGCACTGCCACTTGAATTGGGAGCAGCATGAATCTTACCAAAAAGAAAAGAAAAAAGGATGCAGTAGCCAAAAGTTCAAAGGGGCAGTAAAACACTAGAGCTATGTAATGCACAGATAAAACTCGGTGAATAGGAAAAATCATAGCAGAAGAAATACTCTGAGAGCATTTTTTTAAGGACTCAGCAACATTTTCTTTTAAGGAGTTTTGCTATTTTCATAATCCAAATGGATAGTATTTCATCTGGGACTAGAAAATAAAAGGCAAGGTTGAGAAAATACAAAATAGTATAGCCTTGAACTTATTACAGAGTACCAGGTAAGCAAGTTCCCATCAAATCATTCTACCTCCCCAGTCCCCTTTTCCACAGCACAATAATATGAGCTAAGCAAAGCATAGCAAGCATTAAATTTACCTCAATGTGAAGGGGGTAGATAGATTATCAGCAGCATCACCAAAAACATCTGATTCTAGAGCCATTCGATGGAGCACCAGCCTTGCAATTTCCCCAAGATAAATTCCAGAGATCATTTTCTCAAAGCCCTGCATCAATGACAAATTTGTTCAGCCATATTTACTAATCAAGACAGATATTCCATAAGGTATTTTACACAAGTTGCACCTGATCATTGCGATTTTGTGTCTCATCATCTAGGGAGATGTCATAAGGAGTTCTTGGCAAATGTGATGACCAGAAATTGCCCCATTCCATGTTTACTACCTGATGAATCAAACATTTGAACATAAAACATAAGAACCATCTTTTTTTTTCCTCCACAGGAATATTGGACAAGATAGATAATTTGACTACAGAACAAAGTGGATAAAGAATATACCATGCCACCGGAGTTTGTAAGAAGACCCTGGCATTTAATAATTGCATCAGTGCGCTCAATATAGCAAGCATTGGTGCCAGCCCCGATAATCACAGCAGCCACTGTATCCTCATCATGATAATGGCCTAGAGCTAATGTCCCCACAGTGTCATTCACCTGTAGAAATAGCATGAAGATAAGTATTTAAAAGGTGTTGGTGCTACGCAATAATTAAAAAGCAATAACCTTAGCAGCACATGCAGGTTGAAAATATGCATCACAATATTCCCTTGGTAGCTCACAGAAAATGTTTGGTGAAAAGCAAATTCGTGACTTCATCAGGAAATCAAAACTAAACAGAGAAACTTTAATAATTTAGGAAAGGCTGGCATCAGGAAAAAGATTTAATGGCGCAGAAATATGTACCGTCTGTGCAATAATTAGAAAGCTGCTAAAGAAGTATTTGAGTTACCTTGTAAAAAAATTCTTTTGCACGACAATGTTCAGGGTGCAAGGATCATACTTTCAATCCAATATCCGGTAAAAGATTAAGTTGATTATACTCAAGCAAGGGCACCCATATTGTAATGCACAAAATTCTAAATATGTTCCATATTAACCTATGTTAAAAGAGGCTTGCCTAATGGGACAAAATGATCAAAGTAAATACAGTACCAACAGATGTAGGCAACAAGCCAACAACCTACCAGAGCAGTGACTCGCACATTTAGTCCACTCATAGCAAGAGCTTCATTTAAGCATTGAGCCACATCTTTCCCAACCTGCTATTGCATAGTTCACATCAGTAATCGTATAAAAATTAGAATGATAAACTGGACATAAAAGCAATCGTATAATAAAAGAAAGCAATTTGAGTTTCCTATTATATGCATACACAACTGAGATAGAAAGTTCAGAAATAAAGTGGTAACCAGAGGTGCAATCAGGGCATTCACACAAAATGAATACTTGACTGTGTGGTAGAAAACATATAGCAACTTCATGCGTACATATCAATTTTCCATGTATATCACATGTTGCATTCTCCTTACAAAAAGAGATTGCGTATCTACCAACATTACAAAGACAATGTTAGAAAGGTCTCGATCATTTACCAACACAATGACTCCTGATTTATTGATTAAATGGCATGAAAAACTTATCTATCACAGTAAGCACAGTTCTGGTATAGAAATAAGTTTCCTTACCGCATTTTCAATTGAAAACCCTTTAGTCCACCTAATTAATGACCCTGAAGACACTGAAGTTTGCCTAACTGGGAAAGAAAATGTGAAACCAAGCGCCCTTTTTTCATCTTTTCCATCTTCCCTTTCTACAAAATCCTTCAATGCTATGGCAACAAAGTTGAATAGCTCCTGCAGTTGAACAAGAAATCAGAGGCACATCCTAGAAACATAGTTCATCAGAAAATGGAAATTAAATGAAATGACAAGCACCTCAATTGTACCCTTGGTCAATTCCTCAGGGATGGGAAGTTCAACTTTCCGACTGGTGACCACGGACCCTGAACCAACTTCTACTCTCAATGCTCTAAAGTTTGTTCCTCCAAGATCGATGGCATAATATATGCCTTCTTCATTTCTGTTAAAGGTACAAATCTGAAGTCAGTATGGACATTTTGTTCAGAAAAAGAAAGGGAACATAAATTGTTCTCCATGACATAAAGCATAGAACATGCAGTGCACAACAGTGTTGTATGATCTGAAAAGGACGACTACAATTTTACTCCTTGACTCTATGATTACAAGGACACCTCTACACCATCCAAGTTTTAAAAACATGCTACTATTTCCTAAAATAGGTTGTTGAAACAGCACAAAACATTTCCCCTGACAACAATTAACCAACCTCATCACAGTAACCAGTTCATACTAGTGACCCAGAAAACTCATGCTTCAGTCTTACGATACAAACAAGCCGTGCAAGACAACAATAGCCGTTTGTGCATGCAATGACAAGCAACGGACGTGAACAGTATCCGTTTCTGCGTACCAAAGTGATGTGCACTACCCCTCACGACAAGCCGCACAATGACACCATGCCAGCTCAATGCCAACTCCATGGATGCATCCCCCTTTTGTGTGCTCTACCGCAAGTGCATTTCCCTTGTTTGTGCTCTAACAGCTAGTGCATCTCACTTGTGAGTGCTCTAACGGCTCGCCACACAACGACACCATGCCAGCTCAAAGCCAACTCCATGGATGCACCTCCCTTGTGTGTGCTCTACCGGCTAGAGCATCTCCCATGTGCATGTTCTAACGCCTAGCACATCTCACTTGTGACTTGTGAGTGTACTAAAGATTTCCTTAGGATCAAATGTTGCACAAACAAATAACTAGGTATGGAAGAAGCTCATATCTCCTACCCAGACACTACAGAATAAAATGCAGAATTGCAAATTAGTTATGAGTAGAAAAATGGTGTTGCAAAGCCGATGAAATTGAGCAATTGTATGCTTTTGATCATCAGGGTATATTATTCCTTAGCAAATATGAAACCGGTCACAAATTAAAGAACAAAGATATCAAAGTTCTAGCATACTGCATTCTACATAAGATCAAGCAAACCTGGAAGAAATTGTTTCATTCCCGTCACAAAATAGACAACTTATAACCAATCATCACAAGAACACGCACTGTCAATGAACGAGAAACTCTGCAGAACTAAAATCCAAGCATGTGACAGAAGCAAAAGAATAAAAGACAAACCAAACCAATGTGTATCCATCTGTCATGCAGATGGTACTACCATCACGCTAAGCTGTTGCAACAGCAGCTACCTAAAACAAATCATTGAACCTAGACAACTAGGACAGATCAATAGAAATGAATAGATTCCATGGGTAACTAAGCGGCTAAATGTCTGGTTTGGCCTTCATCTTGATTGTTCAGCTTGGAATCAGATGAAAAACTGTAGGGACAGTACAGGCACCCAGCCTTGAACCAGCAACAGCTGAGAATCCCCATCCAGTAGAACAAAGAAACATTTCTGCATTTCGGCTCGCCATCATCATCATCATCAGATATTCTTGCACACCAAAAAGTGTGGCCTCCCCAAGCAATGATTCCAGTCTGACAGAGAACGTCCCAGGCCACATTGCCATTGTGGAATACAACCTGGCGCCTGTGAACCCAATGCCGGGCGCATAAAAGCCTAGGCAGATTCATGTCCCAAGATGCCACCCTCCACACACCCTTTATGGCGGTCAGGACACCAAACCCCTCCATGAATGCAAGCGTCAACCCAACAGTGCATGCCCAAGGAGGGGCCACAAGGGAACTTCTTGGCATCTGCCGAGATTAATGGTCTGAGCCCCGGAGCTGCACCGGCACTAAGGTGCAGCACTGCAGCGCAATAGGCATCAGGCACCGGCACTAAGGGTAGCCTTTGAGCTCCGGCGGAAGGCGAAGCAAGAAACCAGCATCGTTCTGTCCCGTTCCAACAAAGATGGCAACTTTATGACGTCGTATTTGCGGGAATTCCACGAGGAAAATCGATGAGATGTGCGCGGCATTATACGGAATCGAATAAAGATGGCGACTTTATGAACAAAATATATCAGAGCAAAAGTAACGGCCCAAATTCGTTCACTGTTGGAAGAACACATCAGTAAAGTAGAGACCCGAATTTGTTCGCCATTGCACAGCAGCGCAGAGGAACAGCAGGAAGCAGAAGCTTGTGTAACGATCCCCAACTGAGCACTGACACGACTAGTCCGGGGAATGGCACGCCCAATGCAGTGTGCATTGGGCGCAAAAAGGTTAGAAATGTGCGTCCTGGCGTGCCGCCGCTTTATCAAAACAAACAAGCCGATGAATAACCCAAGCAGCGGGGAATCCGTACGCGCAGCATTTAGCAAGGAAACCCGAAGGGAAAGCGAGAAATGCGCTTCGCTCCACATCAGTCGGGAGGCAAGGAAGCAGGGGGGAACAGAATAAAAGAAATCACATTGCGTACACGCACCGGAGGAACATCGAAACCGAGCAAGATGGCGAGATGCAAGGGTATGATCCAACTACCAACATGTCAGTTAAGAAACACAGGGTGGGAAAAGAACTTTATTTTGTGTGCGTTCTAATCAAGAATCACAAAAGGGACAACTCAAAAAGGGAGGGAGGAAGAAACAAGCGCTTCAAATCAAGGAGCCGCGAGGCCACGAACGAGGGAAGGCAACGGCACACACACACACACACAACAGGCAGTAAGGATGAGGGAGGGAGAAGCGCAGGAAGAAGAAGGGGGGCCCGTACCCGGTGGGGAGCGCGTCGACGAAGGTGAGCAGCATCTTGAGCTTGCTCCCGCCGTCGGAGGCGAGGCCGGCGTGCATCTCGACGACCATGGCGTCGACGACCTGCCGCAGGCGCGCGGGCGGCGTGGCGCAGCCCTCCTCGAACTCCCTGAGCAGCGCGACGGCGCGCCGCCAGCGCGCCCGCGCGGACGCCCTGCGCGCGACGAGGGCCGCGGCGATCGCGCACGTGGCCGCCGCGCAGCCCGCCGCCACCCCGAGCCCGACCCGCCCCATCCCCCACCCTCCCCCCCCCCCCCCTCCGGCTCCGAGCGCGCGCGGCGGCGGCGGCGATCACGGCATCCCAGGGCGCGCGGTCCCGCCCCCCTCCTGGGAGCCGCGAATCCGCGCCAGCACCCCGCGCGCGCGCCCGGGACGCGGCGTCCGGCCGGCGGCGCGCGACGGAATGGCGAATGGGACGGGGCGGGATGGGATGGGATGGGATGGAACAGAGAGAGAGCGGCGCGGAGGGGAGGGGCGGCTAGTAGTGGAGAGAGAGAGAGAGAAGGGAAGGGGGGGGGAGAAATAGAAATAGGGAGAGGAGGAGAAAGCCAAGAGCGTGGCCGCGGGCCTGGGCTTGCTCTTTTTATTATGGCCGGATTTCTTTCGCTTTCACCCTCTCAGTTTCCTCCTATTTCCACTCTGCGGCAGCCGCCACTGTCCCTGCATCTGATCTCTTGGTGAGGTGAAATGCTCTTTTTCTCTCCTCGCCTTTGACCTGCTGCGGTCTTTGTTCTTGCGCCTGCATTTGCGTTCCCTCGTTTAAAATAAAGTCACGCTTGATCTGTGTGCTTATACTATTAGCATGGCTGAATTTCTTTGCACGAGAGGTCGTTCGGATTTGTCATGTTCGATGTCATCCGGTTCAGAGATTAGTATCCATCCTTTGTGGTTGTGGATTTCCCTCTCTCTTTATTTGTACGTGGTGGTGGCAACAAACGCCAGCTCAATTAAGATGATGCATGCTAATTTCAGCCCGTACGTGCTGAAAGGTTTTGGATATGCTTCAGAAGAACAGCCTAGTTTCGTGTCATCGCGTGTATTCCTGTTATGATTATCCTGTAGTATGGCTGAATGAAGACGTCTTACGCAATTAGCGTGCTGCTTCTTTTTCCCCCCAAATCCACAAGTATTTCACCTTTCAAACAAAAAAAAAAGGATACTGCACAAGTATTCCAGGTAGTGGTGGTGGTGATGTCAGTGTCAGCAAGCAATGGCGGGAGGTCAACATAACCAAAGCGGCGGAGTCAATCAGCAAACGGGCGCCGCATTGGGCATGGAAATTTCAAACCCAAAAGGCGATCGATCGATGATCCATTTCCCTGCGTTGAAGCAATCATGCAGGGAGGCCCCCGCGCTGGCCGGAAATTGGGCGACGGACGCGACAGTCCAGTGCAGTCCAAGGACACATGAGCGGCAGCGGCGGTGGGCCGGCACACGACGCAGGGGCAAAGCCAGCGGTGGTGGTTGTGGGAAAAGACGGGGGCGCCCTCGTGCGCGCCGGGGAATTGCCGATATGGGCGCGGGGTGGGGCGGTGCGTGGGACGGCATGGCCTTTGACCTCTGTCGGGGAGCGGCCCCACCCCAGCACTTGCCCGGTTCAGCCGGTTCAGGCCAGGCCGGCCGAGTCTCCCCGGGCCGGGGTCCTACACGTCCGGCCGGCGTTGGACGGGGGGGCGGTCAGCTTTGACCGGGAGGGACCAGGCTACCGCCTTCCGCCGGGTCGTACGCGAGTGGATGGTACTACGTGTAGGAACGAAATGAATCGCGTCGCGTGTGTCATGTGTGCGCCTCAGCGTCGTCCGGCGCCTGCGGCCTGCATGCGCTGCGCTGCCCATCGTCTGCGCTGCATCCGCGTGAAAATACTACTCCACACATGGGGGGCACTGGCAGCTCGGCCGTGCCCGTACTCGTACTCCTCCCTGCGCCATGCGGCCGAATGTTTTCAAAGTTCCGTTGCTTTCGCGCAGTCACGGTTGATTGAAGCCGTCCTACTCTACTACTCCTATGACTCGGACTCGCAGTGTGCTTTCTGGGCGGATTTGCTCGGCTCCCGAACATGGCTCGACGCGACGCGGCCGGCCGACGACGCCAGAGCCTCCCACGCGTAACGCGTGGTCTCGTCGCCGCGCGCCCACCGCGGCCGTTGCTCTTGCCGGCCAAGTCATCTAGGGCGGCATGCGCCGCCGCCGCCACCGGCACGCGACTCTCGCCTGCCCTGCACCGCGCATTCATCGACGGATCGACCCCGCGTAGCCGCCGCCGCACGTGGTTTCGCCTTCACCGTTCGCATGATGCGCGCGCCCGGGGCTATTAATTGCGGCCGGCACCGGCGCGTGACGAGCGCCAGCGCGCGGACGGACGCCGGCAGCCGGCGAGCAGCGGCTCATGGCCGTAACACGGCCAGACCAGACCAAGGCCCTACGATTCACCACCGGTTTCCAGCCACCTCATTTACCCGTTTGTTCGTGCAGTCAGAGAGAGGCACGCGCGAGTGAGTGAACGCTGCCGCTGCCAACTTTTTTGCTTCGTTCGCAGTCTACCACTCTACCTAGGCAGGCAGAGGCAGGCAGGCACTGTCCAACACACATGGCCTATGTGACTATACACTGAAGCGCAGTTAAAGCTCCGATCGCGGCCGAAACAAATGGCCACGCATCATCCACGCCGTGCAGTGGACCGGAGCATAAAACGTGGAGCTACAAAGGCTCTCCCTGCAACTTACCACTACACTACTGGAAGAAGGAATTCCATCCTTCCTTGGAATAACAAACAAGTCACTTTCTTTGGACACCGACCGCTTCGTGATCGCTCCTACTAGACCACAAGTACGACGACGCATCATCATTTTGTCCGGGATTTTCCACACTTTCCCACACGCGTCCGTCCGCCTTGCTTGCTCCCATCACATGAACGGCATAATTGCTGAAATCACGCGCCCTACCCCCTCTTCTACATACTCTACTACTACTGATTTTGAAACCAAACTGTACACTACTGTGCAGTATGCAGTGACATGAGCTCGCGCGCATGCCGGGAGGTAGCGATGACCACCACGCTTAATTGCTCATTACACCCAAGATAAGCGTGGTCAAGCGATAACGAAAACTATTCCGGTTATCCTTGCCGTTTCCACCGGAGGCACATGCACGTGAAGGGAATCGTGCATGCGCGTGCTCGCTGAGGTGTACACTGCCGCAAGTGCAGCGCTGGAAATGGGGGAGGGCAGCATAATTAGCTCTCGGAGTATTGCTGCGTGTGGGTGAAGCTGCTAAATGCAAGGCCGCCGGTCAAGTGTTGCGTGCGGTCAAAAGGGCGGGCGCGGGATGCGTGGCCTCTGCCTCGGAGAAGAATCTCCAGACCGTTAAAGCTCCACGAGGATTAACGAACTTTGCCGCCGCGGAATGAATGCCACCACCATCCACGCGTTGCCTCTGCCGCCGCAGGATGGAACAATCTCCTGTGTTTCCCTCTCCTGCCCCCGCGCCCCCCCCCCCCCCCCCCCCCCCCCCCCCCCCCCCCCCCAAGATGTGTGATTTACCATGAAATACAAAATAGTAATATTGCCATAGTACAAATTGTTTTACGAGTACAAATAAACGTGTAGGATCTATTCAAATGGGGGTACACATTAAAACGTAATTGCAAACAATACGTTAGGACTTTATTAACCCAGGGACATTTATTTTATTTTTTGGCGAGGTAATGAATTATTTTACCCTTTTGTTCTATGGACCAGCCTGTGTGTTATTAACTTGTAACCGTAGAGAAGGCAACTGCAGTCAAGAAACAACATGTGTGTCATGTCAGTAATTTAATTTGACATTTCAAATTATGTAGTGCAATACTTATAATCTGACTATTCAGCATGACCTCGTTAGTCACCTTTCGCAGTCAAGCAAGAAAGGAACACGCACGCACAGTCCTCATCTCATCTCGTCTCTTCTGATGCTGCGTTGCGTTGCGTTGTGCTGCCTGCGTTTTTTTTCCAGGAGATCCCAAATTTGATTCCATCCCCAAGATTTGGGGGGACCAGCTCTCCCCTAAAATCATTTTCCTGATGGCTAGGGCTGGTCGGAGGGGCAGAGCTGGTATTTGGGAGAGGCGGCCGAGGGCACAACGGGGAAAAGCCGCGGCTTCGGAGGCAGGAGTGGGGGAGCGAAATAGAATGAGGCGGTGGGCCCCGCGCATAGTAAAGTGTGTGGGACACATGGGGGGAGGAGGAGGGAGACAGCGCGGCTACAGTTCTGGACAAGAAGCAAAAGGCGCGGCGAATCCCCGCGTGGACGCCGCCCATGAGCCAGCCTGATGTCTGAACAACATGAACAGCGTGTGGTTTTGGATGCAACAGTCGCACGATCTACGTCGTCGTGATTTGTCGCGTCAGACCGACAAGGTTTACACTCTTTGATACTGCTGCTAAGCATTCCTCTGGGTAGCTTCACAGATGATTTGAGCAAGCACACGGATCGGCAACAAGGACACACTGTATAGTGGTAGTACCATTTTTCCGGCAAAAGGTCGTAATCATTCGCATGGAAACGCCACAAGCCCAAAGCAAGAGGCACTTGCGAGCTTGTCCTTCGGAGCACAGTGGAAGCACTGGTCACGTCACTTGCCCCAGCTGAGCAGCTCCTCCCAAAATAATGGAGCCGGCCGGTACAGCCGGTGGTCAAGCAGGCAGAGAGAAGAGAAGGATCCGATTCGAGATGGGTGGACTTTCCAGTGTGGTGCCATGCCCATGCGACGATGCGAGGACCATGGTCCATGGACCGGGCGCAGGGAGGCCGGGAGCGTAGGGCGCGCGAGCGGCGACGGGAGCTGCGTCTCGGCGGGCCGGCCGTACCAAAGCTCCAGCTGGCTTCCGCTCACTCCCAGCTCAGCTCGCAGCTTCCCTTTCGCCTCTCTGCTGCTCTGCCGCCCTGCCGCTGCGCCTTTTTGATTTGGGCATTATTTTTTTCATTTTTCTTTTCTCGCGCTCGAAGACGCGACGCGCCCCGAAATCCCACCACCCACGCGCTGGCGCTGGCGCTCCTCGAGATGCCGCTTCCGCCCGCCCGGGCCCCACCCGCCACATCAGCTGAGCCCCCCCCCCCCCCACACACACTTGGCACCATCAACCACCCAAAATCATGCGCGCACCCCACACCTTCCTACCTAGAGGACATATTCCTCCACCCCAAAGTAGAGCCACACCGTCGCCGGCATTTTCAGGAATGGGCAGTCAGGTTGGTGACCTAGTATTTTCCTTTCACGAGATATAGTAGCACCTTCTTTTATTTCCTTTATTTATTACTATATCCCACATTGACAATGGTACGGTACCACCCGTTTTAGCATTTGTCCTTTTAAATTTATTTTTTTTGAAAAAAACGGGTCCAGCAAAGACTGCCGGACTTTTAAAAATGCATTTAAACATATCTGGAAGACCTATGGTCGTGCAGTAAACTAAAATGTTCTCTACAAAACACGTACAATGATGTGTTTGTTTAAATATAAAGATCGTTGCAACACCACGCATAGGAAGCCGTCTAGGACGCACGAATAGGGATTTTCTTCGATTATTTTAGCAACTCAAATTTAATACATACCATTAATCATTGACTTGCACGCGTGTATGCCATCATCAGCCATCAGGTACCTCCTTTTCTATATACAAACTCTAACCGCTAAAAGCAATTAGCAATCATGTAGACACAAAAATGGTTATACAACCTGGCACATGCTTATTCGTGAGGTTAATAAGGATCAGTCTAGCGCTGTCGCCACAGAGCATATTGTTCGGAGGCACGTGGGCCCTTATACTTTGATATTTTTTGAGAGGTTATAATCCATAAAGGTAGAGGCATGCTATGTGATGTAGTTGTACACAGGACTTTATAGCCAAATAACATGAAAATTTCAATGTACAGAGAAAGAAATGGGATGAGAGTAACTTGGCGGAACATATGGTAGTGGTCAACATGAGGAGCAGAGCAAGGAAAAAGGGCGGGGTTGAAGGTAAGGTAGCAGCAGCATGGAGCAGGGCATGCGAAAAAGGGGGAAGCTTTCTCCCCCCGTCGTGGGACACATTTGCGGGTGGACGGAACGGAGGAGGGTGCTGCAAGGAAAAAAAAAAAAAGGAACCCGCCCTCCCCCCCTCGTGAATAATGATTGTTTAGAAGCCCACGGCCCAGTCCCCGAGCCCGGGCCCGGGGCTCGAGCGCTGGCCGTGCCGTGGGCCCTACCACCTCGCCCGCAGTCGTCGTTAGTTCGGCGCCGCAAGATCCCGATCCGACGCTGGAGTGGAAGCGCGGCCCGGCCGTTATGGGGGCGGGGGTGGTGCCGCGCAGGCGGTGAGCTGGCGCACGTGGAAGGGGTGCCGGGCAGGCAGGGCCGCAGGGGGAGAGGGGAGCTGCCGGGGCTCTGCTTGGTCCTTGCGGCATGTGATGGGTAGTTTGGTTTGGGGGGCGTGCGCCGCTGGGCCCGCCGGCCCCGCCAAATTAACCCTTTTTTTACTACTCCTACTACTATACGGCCGCGGGGCGGGGAGACGCTGCTTCTGCTTCTGCTCTGCTCTGCTGGGCGCTGGCTGGACTGCTGCCACTGTGCCACACACACAGGGCACTGTACCGCTGTGCCGTACGAACCACCCTGTTCTGCTGGATCTCGCCATCTCGGTTTGCCGGTGCCCGTACATGGACGGCAGGGTGGTACCGGCCGGCGGTGGAGTACGCGCCGACGAACCGCTTCCTTCTGATTCGGCTAGCTACCACGTGTACGATGGCGCCACTACGCCGGCCGTCGCCTCGCTATTGTGGATCGACCGATTGATAGATGGATGAGTCGACCGGAACGGTGATCTCGGCCCCGGCCGGCCGTCTCATCGTCGGCGCGCTGGCTAGCTGTGACCTGCGTGTGCTCCGGCCGGGCCAGGATGGCGCCGCTCGCGCCCTCTGCTTTGTTTGTCCAGTCCAGGTGGCTGCTCGCAGGGATCCAGCTGTGTCGCACGACCAAGATCGATCATCATCGATGTGGCGCATATATTTGGGGTGCAGGGGAACCTCGAACTACTCGAACGGGATCGTCCATGCATACGCGCACTCCCAAGCTGGGTAATCGATTACTTGATCTGGAGCCTGCCTGCCTGCCAGCTCAGCACCAAAATCCTCGCTGGAAACACAAGAGCTGGCAGGTACAGTACGTGATGGTCAGAGCACAAGACACCCTCTCCATCCTCCCCATTCATACCGATCCAACACAGAGTAGCAGTTAGTATTTGTTCAAGGATTCAAGTAGTATTCAGCAACGAACGCGCCAGCTGGAAGCCAGCAGAAAGGAAGGGAGTAAAAAAAAAGGAATGGGTTGGGAGGCGAGGTAAAGAGCATGGTACAGCGGTAAAAAAAGTGAAGATCAAAGGCCTTCAGGGTGAGCTGGCTTTGGCAGGTGGAGCTGGCAGGGTAGAATGGATTGGATGGGCGTGGTTTTGGCCCTGCAAGTACGTACAGTAGAGAGGCAGGCAGAGCCAGCTCTTTGTCCTCTGGCGGTCTGGCCAATATGAGGCTTTGCCGGCTTTACAGCCATATCATGCATGGCCACCGGGTTGCATCGCATTGCATGCACATCCGAAATCCGATCCATCATGCACGCACAAATCTTCACGCCCACCAGTCCACCACACACACACACGGGGAAAAAACCCAAAAGGTCCTCGGCTACTCTAGCTGCCTGAAGTCCTGAACTATAAATAAATTAATTTTCGGGATACTTTTTTTCGAACGGGTCGGAATATGAAACTTTTTTTAAGCATGTAATGAATTATCTTGCAAAGCTAAAAAAATAATAGTACTATTTTCCCTTGCAGCTTGATGATTAATAATAGTGCTCAGGAATGCAATAAGGATATATGGATACACCCTAATAAATTTTAGCACCTGTCACATCGGATGTTTGGATACTAATTAGGAGTATTAAGCCCTTGTTTACTTCCCACAAAACTCCCAACTTTGACACTATGCAAAAAGAAGATTCCCCATCATATCAAACTTGCGGTACATGCATAGAGTACTAAATGTAGACGAAATCAAAAACTAATTGCACAGTTTTGTTGTACTGTTGTACTTTGCGAGACGAATCTTTTGAGCCTAATTAGTCAATATTTGGACAATAATTCACAAATACAAACGAAACGCTACAGTGTCGCATTTATGGCAAAATGCCAATTTGGCACCTCCCAACTTGGGAAGTAAACAAGGGCTAAACATAGTTTAATTACAAAATCAATTGCACAGATGGAGTCTAATTCGCGAGATGAATCTATTAAGCCTAATTAGTCCATGATTTGACAATATGATGCTACAGTAATCATTTGCTAATGATGGATTAATTAACTTTAATAGATTCATCTCGCGAATTAGACTGCATCTGTGCTGTAATTAGTTCATATTTAGTCCTCTGGTCTGCTGCTAAGGCGATCGGGCCGTTGCCTTTGTCGGTGGATTTATCTATGGCGGGTGATCTTGCCTTGGCAGGACTGCCCACAGCCCATATGGTCATTTACTGCGCGCTCATTCGTTGGGTCAGCTCGTCTCGCCTTCTCCAGCCGGCCACGCTGCCTGCCGCCGTACGTACGCGCGTACGGGCCACGGCGCAGTGTATCCTCGCAAGCTCGTCGCGTCGATCCGGCCTATAAATATTTATTACGGAACCGACACCGTGCTGCTGGCTGGATCCATCGATCGGTTACTGTTGAATCCATCGATGAGCTAGTTATAAGGCCGTCGATCGGATCGGAACGTTGGGTTTTTTTTATAAAGGATCGGAACGTTGGGTTGTTGGGTGGTTGCGTTGCTTAGTACTCCGTACTAGCTAGTACTACGTGCTCTGCTCCCTCCATTCCAAAATGTAGGTTGTTTTGATATTTTAAAGTTTATAGATTTTGCTATGAATCTGAACATAGTTTATATCTAAGTGCATATCGACATCTACAAACCTACTAAAACCAAAACGACCTACAATTTAAAACGGAAGGAGTACTTATTAGTACGTGGTAAGGGTCACGTACGCGTGCGTGTGATGAGCAGGTGATGGCAGTGGGATCGCATGGTCGCTACGTGCACCGGCCGCCGGCCGGGGAAGCGACGACTGATCAGCCGATCGAACAACGCCACCGCGTGCTATACATGCTACGGCACGTACCGTACGTCGACGATGCCGGTGGATCGCACACACGAGAGCCGGCCGGGCACGCGCGTGGTAACGCGGTGCATGCATGGGGTTAACACGCATGCACTGCACACGCGTACTACCGGCCTACTACTGGCATGTGGAAATTTCCACAGGCGTCGTCTCGTGCGTTCCGTACGCTAGCTTGCTATAGGTACGTACGTCGTCATAGCTATATGCTACGTACTACTTATGTACGCACGCCGCAAGCTTGGGATCGATAACGTGTTCGTGTCGTCACGTTTTAATCAGAAATAGGCCGGCCAGAGTTGCTCGGTCGACCTATAAATTGTATGTATCTTGCTCGCTAGCTGTACGTATAGCTACTCCTAAACTGCAATAATATCAAGCTAGGGTGATGCACGGCTGGTACCGGGTAAAATGTGGTTGTTCGTTCGACCTGGCTGGTATCAGCAAAGAATCCCAATGATCGATCCAAGGGCCGTGCATGTTTATTGTCCACGACAACGTACCGATCGATTCAGTGAATTCGACGACACGGATCGACCACGGGTGCGCGATCTTTTGATGAGTACGTATCACGATCGTTAATTTGCTGATAATCAATGCACACCATGTAAACCATTTTTATAGGAGACGCAGGTTAACATACATTTTTCGCATCTTCAAATTTTCGTCTCTGACGTGAAGTTACAAGAGACGTGAATTTTCCACGTATCCTATGAGAGGGGTCACGGGAGACGCATTTCTCATTGGAGATGCGTTTTGCCAATCCGCGCCTCCTATGAGAGGTTTATTGGAGACGCGTTTTGCTAACCGCGTCTCCTATGATGAATTAAAAAAAAGAAAAACAAGAAATAAAAAAAATATATATATTATATACATCACAAATATACATGGTTGATCCA
Organism: Setaria viridis; assembly: GCF_005286985.2. Lineage (NCBI taxonomy): Eukaryota > Viridiplantae > Streptophyta > Magnoliopsida > Poales > Poaceae > Setaria > Setaria viridis. The sequence goes on from NC_048267.2 coordinate 45,234,207, forward strand.
CTATATACCTACAAATACAACCCAGCTCTCTAACAGATACATGGCCATAAGTTTCACATGTATATTCCAACATCCATAGTGAACGTGCACTTTATTTTTCCTATTAGCATTAAGAACAACTGAATCAAGATTCCTATCTCTAAAATCTCTAAAATCTGCAAGGCCCGTAGAACAAGGTCAAGACAAAATAGTTTCAGTGCCATCTTCCATTTACATTGCCTGCAACCAATCCATAGAAATGAGATACGCCAGATCTCAACCTAATTAAAGTACATATGTTTCTTTGCATAATCATTGTTGTGGTATGTAAATCTAACTGGGGAGAGGATATGGGATTACATACCTCAAGGATTGCTCTGATGGGAAACTTTGACGATCTTGCTGGGGCACTAGTCTAAGCAATACATCCAGTGACTCCCACTGTCCTTGGAGTCCCAACCTAATTTTCTATTGGAGCAAAAAAAAATAAGACTCAGAAGCAGACCATGTATGATTTGAGCATTTGAAGGATAAGGACACACTACATATCAATAACTTAGCTCAACTTGTCTTGTACAGTCTAAAACATGGGAAGAAAAACATTTATTACTTCACAAAGCAAACATGAAACAGCCGAGCTTAATTTTATCAATCAGAAAAATGGAAGATCAAGGATGAGGATGGTATATTCATTCAATTGTAGATATACACATGAAACTATAAACATGCCTGTATTTAGGGCTCCTTTGGCAGGACTCCTCGTGCGGAGCCGGAGCCGGAGTTGCGGAGCTACTTTTTTTGGGCTCCACCATGCAAGCCTAAAACGGCTCCGGCTCCTCCCAAATGTGCTAAAAAACGGCTCCGCGGTCGATGCCGTTTGGTGCAGCTCCAGCTCCTCCGTGCTTCGGTAAGCGCACGGAGCCGGAGCCGGAGGCCTGCCAAAGAAGTCCTTAATTTAGGTCGGAGGGAGTATCCTGTATATTGCGGGCACGTAGGTATGCACATGCCTGCTGCGCCGCCTGTGCGTGGTTGCAGCAGGCGGGAGCACGTTGCCCATTTCGTGGCGCCGCATGTTGTCTTCTTTTTGAAGAGAAAAATTGCCGGGTGTCCTCTTCTCTGATCGATATCTACGCTATCCAGCGATCCGTCGACTACTATAAATGTTTTGTGGAGGTTCTGAGCGATGAGCATGGACGGACCTAGCTTTTTTTTTGAGAGAGAGAGAGCAGGACAGACCTAGCTAGCATGATGATCTGCCGGGTAGGTGCCGGGGGAATGGGCCGGCCCATTCATTCCCGATCGCGCGCGGTGCTCTCCTGCCTGCTGGATGCCCGACCCTAGCTGCCGCCACGGCCACACGGCGCAGGATATTGATGCGTGTGGATCCACCGGTTCTCTTGTTGGAGGAGTGGAGGACCATGCGCGCGTGCATGCATGCCACCGGCCGGGGAAAGGCACATCGTCTCAGCTCGCCACCGACCAGGCTATTTGCTGTATGTTTCACCGCCGTCACCAGCTTGCAATTGCTTGGGGCTGCCGCCCAGAGTCACTAGCTTAGCTGCTAAGATCACACTATTAGAAATACGAGCATTCGTCCTTGACGTCGGTACCGGATAAAAAGTTATCCGGTAATTAATATCGGGTAGAAAATTTTTATCCTTGAAGACCTTTTAGGACCGGGCAATAACATCAGTACCCCATGGAGTACCTGTTGAAATAATGGGCCTAGCCCATAGTAATTTCAGAATTTCAAATAAATCTCAAAGGCCCACGTGGGCAAGAGGTGGAATGGTGCAAGTCTTTAGTCCCACATTGCTAGTGGAGGGGAGCGATAACCAACTTAAATATGGAAGTTGTCTCCACTCCTTCAAGCTATGTGTGTGGGGGAGAGAAAGAGAGCTCCACATGCGCGAGCTCGCTCGCCTCGCCTTGCTGTTTTATTTTTTGGTTACTTGGTCTTTAAGTTAGCGAGATATATAGAATCCTAACCGGTTTAGATCACGATCGCGACGTGAGAATCGTGGGCTCTCCTATATATGCGACCTACTGGCCTCTACCAAAAACAGATCTATTCGAGCTAGGATTTTTGCCTCCTCTCGCTGCTGCGCCGCCACCGTAGTCTACTCCATCCCGATTGTCGGCGTGCACCGGCGATTGGGAGAGCAGGTCTCCGGAACTGTCGTCTTCAGCGATCCTGCACCGGGAGAGGGCGAATAAGGTTTTTGGGAAGCGCTCTGCGCGATTGCTCGATCGCTTCCTCCGCTTCGTCAAGTTCTTCGTCGATTCCTTCACCACGGCTCGTCTACCTCTTCATCACTCGGGCGTCACTCGCCATCGCGAACAACGTAAGGCTGCTGATTGTCGTCGCCTGCTGTACCCGGTAGTCGTCCAGGAGCCAGTCTTCATCAAGAAAGAAACGTACGATCTCTTATCTCAAATTATGTCTTCCATACTAGCTATTATGATCTGTTGCAGTCTGATAGCACTGGATAGTATGGTAGAATGTGTGATTCTATTTGCAATGATAGACTTGTCTAGATCTTGCGTAGACATGTCTCGTTTAATCTGCTATCTGTTCATCGTATTCATGATTTATTTCTGGATTAAATTAAAACTAAAAGTGCTTATATATCCAACAGTACCATAGGCCTCTCCATGGATTAATTCAAAAAAACTTAATCACATGTGCTATGTAGGTGAGATGGTAAGGAAGGTTTGCATGAGACTTAAGATCATGGGTTCGAATCCGACAGACCGTGGACGCGCATATTACACATGAAATTCGCGTGACTTGATGTGTGTGTGCGGGAACCTCCCGGCTGTTCATACCGATCGGTAATAAGCATATTACCGAACAAGTGGTACCGGTCATGCGCCCTAGTTACTGACCGTCACTTCCTAGTAGCGTCCGAGCGCGCTAACTGACAGCAGCTAGTAGTTAAATGGCTATAGAGAGAGAGAGAGACCTTAGAATCTAGCTAAATCATTGTAAGGAGCGAGTCCATGATTGCGAGTTGGTTTGGTTATTGATTCGATATATAGGCGTTATATGTTACTGTTATACTGTACGTGCTCCGTATCACGATCATTGCATTGTCCGTGCCAGCTGTGAGCTCAAACGACTACATACATGTGTGCTACCTCGTCAATGGAGGCTGTATAGCTCCATACCGCCCTCCCATCCATCCAAGAAATTAATTAAGATTATGCCCACCACACACACACATATCATCATCGACAAGCAGGTCGCATATGGCGCATCACATCAGGTCGCATAGGCCATGTGTTTGTCTATATATATATATCACACCTATATATCCCTCCAGCAAGCAGTATGTATGGGTGTGTATATATAGTGCGCGCGCGCCCATGCATTGCACATATATAAGCTATAATAGGTGGCCTTTTTGTCCCCAAGAGCTTTAGCTAGGTAGTAGGTGGCTAGCTAGCCCCATCGATATGTAGGCCGGCCGGTCTCATCGATAGATCGGAAGCATGGGCACGTCGCCTAGTCCCTTAGCTAGCGAATTACGCCATCGATCTGTGCGTATGCGTACGGTACACAACACAGTGACAGATCCATTATATTTCCGTCGACGACGATAGATAATGTCCCTGCACCCGCAGTCTGGTGGCCCGAGTTTGGTGGCTCGTGATCAATGTGCTGGGGCCGTGGGTGCATGGATCGATGGACGACGGACGCAGCGGAACAAGGCACGGCAGGAGGAGGCTGGGCCAGTAGTGATGCATGATATGCGTTTGTATTTTGTCGCGCAGGATGGATCGTGGGAGCAGCTAGCAAACATCCATGGAAGGATCCAGCTCACACATATGGTGGTCGTACGCTGGATTTGCAGAGATGGAGTGGCGCCTTGTTGTGATGCGCGCGCCTGCCATCATGGATCCATGGCTAGCTCGCACTTGTCTGCATGCTTCCTTCTCGGATACCCGCATGCCTCTCTGTGCACCTACGAGGCCACGGCACCCAACTAGTACCGGACCGTCTACACATACTAGCAGCAGACTGCACAGGCTACAATATGCATGCTTGTACTGCTGCAGTAAGTAGAAGTACGAGGTATAGATACTGGTCGGACGTAGTACTACGTGCAATCCTTGCGTGTCGGTACATGATGATTCTGTGCCATTGGATCCAGAGTGCTTTGGATTCCTACTTAGATGTCCTTTTAATTTCTTCCTCCCCATCATCACCATAAGCAAGGTGCAGTGTGCAGAAACCATAAGCACGCGGTCCAGACACGGCACGTTCGAAGTGGCCCAATGCACGCCCAGTTGAACGAGCATGTTATAGGGTTTATACGGGCAGTGTTTGGGTGGGTGGGTGGAGTGTGTGTGTGTTGGGGGGGGGGGGGGGTGTTAACTAGAAAATGACACATTATTGTAATAAGGGAAAACCAAAAAAGAGAGAGAAAGGAATCAATGTAAGAGTTAGCTTCACAATTAGTGAGGGTCTTCCCCTTGAAAAAAACAATTAGTGAGGGTCTTGTTCGAAAGACCATCCACCACACCTGCAACTCCACTTGAATGCTGCGCATCCAACAAATCGGCCGGGTCCAACGTACTTGCAAGTTTGATCATTCAACGACGGGTCGGTTTACGGAGAAAAAGATGACTGCAGTGCTGCCCGGCCGCCTGGCTCTTCGCGAAGCCGTGAAGCCGCAGAGCTACAGGCAATGCGGGCAAACCTGCGCGCCGTCGCTCACCGGCGACGTACGTGGTATACTGTTAATGGACCTGGTGGTCACCGGTGGCAAGATCCGATCGTTTTCGCTCAAGTGAGGTGCCCAACGACAAGAGCTAACAGCAGAGTTGGATTTGCATGGGAGTATTTACATCAAGAGTCCACATCCACCACAGTTACTACTACTACTGCTGCTTACAACGAGAGAAACGCCGGGCAGAAGAAATTGACAGTTGCTAGTAATAACCTAACAGCTCAGTTGCACCAACCAAACAAGGTTTTCTCTCTCTCACTCTCTTTCTATCTTTTTGACAGGCAACAAAGTAAAGTTATTCTTAGCTAAAATCTAGTCCATGTCACATCGAATCTTCAGAAGCTAAGTAGGAGGACTAAACATGAGTTAATTATAAAACTAATTACACGGATGGAGGCTAATTCGCGAGATGAATTTATTAAGCCTAATTAATTTATGATTAGCACATGTTTACTGTAGTATCACATTATCAAATCATGAACTAATTAGGTTTAATAGATTCATCTCGCAAACTTCCATATGTACAATTGGTTTTTCAATTAGTATCAAACACCCTCTAAGTTACCAGAGAAGAACCGAAGAAGATCAGAGATGACGTCGTCCTTTTCCAATAATTCAGCTGCAAGAAACAGTTGGCACCAGTTCTTGGTTAAGTCTCGATGACTCGATCAGTCTTGCTCTGGGGGGCTAGATGGCTAATGAATTCCTCGTACGGCACCCACAGCTCCCCCCCGACACGCGCACGTCAGGGTGTGCGATGCGGTGACGTGGGAGCCTGACGTGACGCGACGGCGGCGCGAGGGAACGCAGGGAAAGCGAAAGGGAGGGCGGGGTGCCGCACGAGCCAATTGCGACGCCGATACGCGACCGGACCCATCCACTTGGGCAGCGACGTGCTGCGATCGGCCGAAAGCCAGTGGCCAGTGGGGATTTGATTAAAAGGAAGCCCCGGCTAGCGGCGCGCGCGACGTCACGGACCCTTTCATCACTCCCGGTCACGGGAGGTTGATTGCATTGCATTGCAGGGGAGAAAATCTACGACCGATCGCGACCGCCGGCAGGAGGTGGTGGAATGCACACACCTCACTCGTTGCTTCATGCCAATTTTCTTTTTGTTGTAAAGAAATTTAGACAAAGTCCAATTGGATTAGGCCCATGGGTAATACAGAAGAGATAAAGATCTGGGCTTTTATTTAATTTCGGATATTTGGGCCACTAGCAAAAGGATATTTGGGCTGAACACTTGCACACGCTTTTGGGCTTTTTCTGGATAAATGGGCCTAAAATCAAAAGCCTTTTCGTTAGATCCAATCCTCTTTTCTCTCCTACACACGGAAGCGCCTGGTGGCAACAGCAACGCAACGGATAAGGCAAACGCTGGCACTGCGCTGCGCGAAACCTCTCGCCGTAGCGGACGAGCCCCACTCCGGCCATGGCGCGGGGCCTCGTCGCTGCTGCTCTCTGGTCGCCAGCGCGCCTCGGCGCGAGCACGTCACCGTCGTATACCGGCCAGCCTGTTCGGGTCACCGCCCGGCCGGTGGGAGGTCGCGGGCGGCGGCGTGGCCTCATGGTCGTGCGGGCCGGCGGGCCGCCGAGCACCAACCAGCTCATCCTGGCCTTCGTGCTGCCGCTCTCCCTCTTCGTCGGCACCCTCGTCACCGCCGCCCGCGTTGCCGACGACCTCGACGAGCGCTTCCTACGGGAGGTACGAAACCATACTTCTTGACTGCTCCGGTAGTCCTCCCAGTGGCTCCGTCCTACCACTAAAACAGCATCAGTAGCAGATGCCCATCGGTTAGTACATTCCAAGTGAGATTAATTCGGCTCAGTTTCGTTAAACACTGTAAAAAGGTAAACTTGAGCTACTACAGTTCTACTGGTATGATAGTATCATGTGATTGATTTCTAATTCTTCCTGTGGTTGCTTGCTTGGTTGGGATACTTACAAAAGGAGTCGGAGTCGTCAAATTATTCAGGAGGACGCATGCGTGAACTCTGAGCAGAATATTAATGCTTACATTTGTACGAATGCGCAGATGGAGATCAACAAAGCGATAATGGAAGAGAACGAGGCGTCTGATGAAGAGGAAGACGACGACAGAGAGTATGATGAAGAAGATGATGAGGCGGGAGAGGATGACGAGCAAGCCCCGGTGGAGGAAAAGGAGCCCGTTGTTGTTGGCGCAGCAGCTGCTGCAACACGCACCAGGAACAGGCCGAGAAGACAAGTATAACAAGACCCAGGAAAGCTGATGCTGATGCGATCTTCCCCTGTTCTGATTAAGTCTGGCGATCGACTCTCTCGTCTCTTGGAGTGGAAATATGCTTGCAAGTGCTACAGTTTGACTCGGGAAGCACGCATGTTATAGTCACACACCTGCAGTGTAGTACGTTGAAACTTAGTTCTATACACATGTATTTGCAAGAGTATATGCGATCACGGAATGTAGCATTACCTGTTAGATGAACCCTGGAGTATTGCCTGTCATTCTGTCAAACCACAATGATCCGAATCATGAAGAATGCAGATATCCTTGTCATGCCGCCATCCGTCATCCGAAGCTTTTTATTTGGGGAAAGCTAAATGGTAATGGAGCATTTTCTTTGCCCCTCACACCCGAAATTTTCTTCTTGCTTATCTGACCCATCCAAGGCTTCTTCCTCCTCCTCTCATCTCCTCCATCTCCGGCGAGGTCTCCGGCGAGATTTAGGGTCCGGGGTTAGAGGGCTGGGGTTCGGGGTTGGAGGGTTGGCACCGGTGAGCTCCTCCACTGCCGGGCTTAGAAGGAAGACATGGGGAGGCAGGAAAGCCCGGCGGAGGTGGCGGGCGCGGGGCGGTGAGGCCGGCGGCGATGGCGCCGCCGGTCCGGGCGGTGGGGGACGGCCGGTGGGCGGGGTTTGGGTGAGGGCGACGACGACAATGGTGGTTGGCGGCGGCGGGGTCGGAGGACGGCTGCCGCAGGCGGGCTAGGTTCTCGCCGGAGCTCCACGGCGCCGCGGCAGGGTGGGGGCACGCGGGGCGGCGGCTTGGGTTGCAGCAGAAGAGGAAGACGGAGGTAGAAGACAACCTGCAGTCCTGGACGGAGGTAGAAGAAGAACATCGAGCCATTGAACTTTGACCCGACTGTTGAAAAAAGGATGGTGTTGTGCAGCTATTTACTTGTAAATATGGTCGCATAATAAATCATGCTATGGTTGGTCGCAAAATTTGGTGATTAGAGCGACGGGGAACCACCACTGAACCTGACGCCTGACGTAATGGGCAGATCGTTGGCAGCCCACGGGCTGGTATATGACTCCGCCGCGGCCGTGCTCACGGGCCTCTTCTTTCCTGGACCGGCCGGATGAAAGTTCTTTATTTTTATTTTTTGAGGGAGGTCCGAATGACGCAATTTTCTTTTAAACCATCAGGAGCACTGCCTTTGGAAAAAGTTCAGATTACAAATGACAGTAGATTACATAAATAGCAGTTCTCCCTCTAACACTAAAGCACAACGATGAAACCAACAACGTTAGGATACAATGAGGTCCTCTCCGAACAAGGGTTTCCGCGAGCTTGACGGCGCAAATTGATGTCATCTTGGATTAGGCTAAGGACTTGATCCGGCCGTAGATTGTTGTTGTCAAAAACTCTTCGGTTTCTTTCGGTTTTTAGGCAGGCAGGCACGTAGCAGCTTCTCTGCACCACCGGGGGACCTTGTTTCCACATCTGAACACTTGAACAGAGTTGACGACTTGCCCCTTGAAACCGATCGATGGTGACCGCATTGTTCGTTCCCTCTCCTCGCCAGACGGAAAAAGGAGAAGAAGAAGAGCGCACAATCCTGCCCCGTTTGACGGGGCTGAGACCTACCTGTTGCGTGTTCCTTCCTGTGTTGTTGTTCGTACGTTCTGCTGCCGTGCTGGTGGTCAGAATATCAGCTGGGCTTGGAATTCCACGAGCCCGGCCAACGCGCGACTTCGTATCTGTACAATCGTTCGTGGTACATACACAGCGGCCGCGATCGGCGGAGGGCATACGGCCCTCCCTGTTAGGCCGCCCGGGATCGCGACCACCCCCTTCGGACTCGCTCGCCAAGTTGTGCTGCCTAGCTGGAGCCCGTGAACCAGCAGCGTCGAGGAGGTAAAGGAACGCGTCGATGGGTCAACTACGCTGGCTTTGTCTGCGTAGCGGTGGAAGATTGGGAAAAAAAAATGATCGGAAATGATGGACCCGGTATCGTGTGGCGTGCCGAACCGGGCAGAGCCAGCTTGGAAGAAGTTGCCCTACAAATAGACCCGCATGCCTCACTGGACTGCATGCAAAAGTTCAGTGCAGTGCATGCAGCAGTTTCAGTCATCTGCTGGCTACCTGCTCTGCTATAGACACTACTCTTCTCATACCTGCACGTAGGTAGCTGCAGATAAGCAGCAGCGATCGAAGATGGCGAAGCAGGGTGCCGCTTCCATGCTCGCACTGGCATTGCTTCTGGGAACCTTTGCAGCCATCCCTACAGGTACATACTCTATGGTGATGCATGCATGGAGATATCTTAATTTCCATATATACCCAATGTATGTATTACATACTACCGCATTGTAATAATCCATCTACTGACCACATATTTTTATGCATGCAAAACGTACGGCAGGCGTGCAGTCCATCGGCGTGTGCTACGGCGTGAACGGCAACGGCCTGCCGTCGGCCGGCGACGTCGTGCAGCTCTACCAGTCCAAGGGCATCAACCTCATGCGCATCTACTTCCCCGACAGCAACGCGCTCCAGGCGCTGAGCGGCTCCAACATCGGCGTCATCATGGACGTGCCCAACGACAAGCTCGGCAGCATCGCCTCCGACCCCAACGCCGCCGCCGGCTGGGTCCGGGACAACGTCCAGGCCTTCTCTGGCGTCTCCTTCCGCTACATCGCCGTCGGCAACGAGGTCGCCGGCGGGGACACCGCCAACATCCTCCCCGCCATGCGGAACATCAACGACGCCCTCAACAACGCCGGCCTCGGCGGCAGCATCAAGGTGTCCACGGCCGTGCAGAGCGGCGTCACGCAGGGGTTCCCGCCGTCGCAGGGCAGCTTCTCGGCGGATCACATGGGCCCCATCGCGCAGTTCCTGCAGAGCACCGGCGCGCCGCTCCTGGCCAACGTCTACCCCTACTTCTCCTACATCGGGAACAAGGCACAGATCGACATCAACTACGCGCTCTTCACCTCCCCAGGCACCGTCGTGCAGGACGGCGGCAACGCCTACCAGAACCTCTTCGACGCGCTCGTCGACACCTTCTACTCCGCACTCGAGAACGCAGGGGCGGGGAGCGTCGGCATCGTCGTGTCCGAGAGCGGCTGGCCGTCGGCGGGGGGCGACGCGGCTAGCACGGACAACGCGCGGACCTACAACCAGAACCTCATCAACCATGTCGGACAGGGCACGCCCAAGCGCCCCGGGGCAATCGAGACCTACATCTTCGCCATGTTCAACGAGGACCAGAAGCCCGGAGCCGAGACGGAGAAGCATTTCGGCTTGTTCAACCCGGACAAATCGCCGGTATACGACATCAATTTCTGAGCGACGGACGGACGGATTGATGATACTACAGCTACAGGAACAAGATCATAATGAGATATGTATAGAAAATACATACTACTACACACATCACACCGCGATACTTAAAATTTGATGAATAAGCTGCCTGTAAAATGCAAATTGCATCCATGTAAGGCAAGCACTTCAAATAATGGTTTCAAGATGAATAAAAGGCATCAATTATATATTGCAAGATACTAATGGGGTGGTCGATCGGATCTGTACTCAATAATTTTAGTCGGCTAAGCTTGTCTAATTTGACTTAGCTCGTTGTCCACCCCTAAATTTGACTCATCAATATACAAAGTTGCACAGATTGACAAATGACAACACACGGTTGATGTTACTAGACTCATTACGAAAAATACTTTTTATAATATATAATTGTTTATATATAAAATGGTACATGTCTTAGAATTTGATGAATAATCTGCCTGTAAAATGCAAAGTGCATTCATGTAAGGCAAGCACTCCAGTTAATTATTTCAAGATAAATAAAAGACATCACTTATTGGCCAGATACTAATGGGATTGGAGCTGTACTCCAATTCGAAATGTAGGTCGTTTTAGCTGTAAAGCTTCTTTAATTAATATAACTCATCAATATATAAAAAGTAGCATAGTTTGACAATTTGACAAATGACAAGACATGGTTGATATTAGTAGACTCATTATAGAAAATACTTTCATAATGTAAAATATTTTCTATTTAAAATCAGGAACGAAGCTAGGATTTTTGCAATAGGAATACATGCCGATAGGATTTATCCACCCCTAAATTTGACTTATATCAACATTAAAAGTTGCATAGATTGACAAGTGATAACACACGGTTGATGTTACTAGAATCATGAAAATACTTTTATAATATATAATTGTTTATATTTAAAATGATAAACGTCGACCTTAGAAAAATTGCAAGCTAAAGTGTTACATGGGGACTGAGTATCCTAAACGGCTTTATATTTGCAAACTAATATACGTATGCATAGAGAGTGGCCTGCATTTTTTTTATAGTGGTGTTGGTCTTCCTGGGCCTCCAGTAAGGTATATCATCTACACAGGAACTTATTCAGGTTTCTTATGTGTATGTTTTTAATTTATTTTTGTGACTCTCCTAACTTGTGAAGTAAAATTATGTATAGAAGTTCAAAATATTTTTTCGTTCAAAAGAAATTTCAAAACATATTTTCTTTCAGAAACTGTTATTAAAATAGCGCTTGCCCATCGGGCTTCATTACATAGCTATTGAGCATACTAACCTGTAGCAATGGCCTTATTTAGGGCGGAGCAAGAAACTCATTTTTTTATATTTGTTAGGGGGACCAACAGTGCTAATTTTCTTTTACAATTTGGTTGATTTTTTTTTGTTGCAAATTCTACAACCATACGGGAGGGTGGGGGGGGGGGGGGGTGTTGTTTCCAACGTTAACAATTTGACCTTTGTAGGTGGGGAAGATGAGTTTCCACTTTCCTTTTTACACCATTCGTGAGCAGGGGTTTGAGAGGGGGACACAAGCCCCACTAGTCCATTAGATCAACTTTGGGAGACATGCATGAATTGTGATTACATGTCATTTAAGATGATTTATATAATGTTGTGGATTCATTTGTATAATTGATTTCTATAATATTGTATATTCATTTGTGTGCTTAGTGTCAATGGATTGCATTTTCAGACGTGAGTAAGAAGACTAACACATTCACTCACAGCTAGAACAAATTAAAGGGGGTTGCATTTATCTTTGTGGGTGCATGGAGTTGAGTCATTGGGGGTGTATGGTGAAAAATTGACTATAATCATTATTTTATTTTTTTCTATGGGTACATCAGCACCCATGTTCATAATTAATATACCTTCGCCTTCGCCCCAGCCCACTGGAGAGAACCATCTCAGGTAATGTATGTAATCTTGTATGGAATTGGATTCTAATAGTTGTGTAGGTATTTTAAAGATAAGACATGTAGTCAGATGTTATACTTCTCAACCAGATCAAGCTTTTTTATTAGTGCGTACTGGCCCTGGCCTATTTTCCTTTTTGATTGGAAATGCATATAATCACCGAATGTTGTGATCCTCCACTGTAGCAAACCATTAACTGGTTTATTATGCGAAAATTTTACAGGTAAATAGAAATACCACCACATCACTTTATTAAAAAAATCAGGGTTCATAGTTTGCAATTTAAAGAAACAGCCCCTCAGTCCTCTAGTGCTCTTTTTTTTAAAAAAAAGAAAACCTCTTCTGCACATGAAATTAGGCAAATTCAGGAGCTTAGTGTAACATCACTGTGCTTTGTCCCATTTTCCATCCGTATCCAGGACACCGTGGAGAATGGGTTTTCTGTTATCTGAATGATCCTCGCTCCTTTGGGCCAGTTACCGTAGCCCCCATAACCGGTGTGCCGTGCAAAACAAAGCCACATTTTCTCATACGGGCAGCACCAGTCCAGCCCGTGGTTGTGCCCAACAAAGATTGCCTGTCAAAACAAAACCTGATAAGCAGCGAGCACCTCAACCTTCCAAAGCATGCAGTTCGATGGAATAAACGGCACATACCATGAATCTATATAGTACCTTACTATATCAGAATTTGTCGGATGAAACTGAAATGATTGATCTGAGTCTCTGACATACCTTAACTGATGGCCTCTTGGCAAGAGCATCCATCATTGTAACATCCTGTATTTTTACGTGATGTTAATGTGTGTGCAAATGTGAAATTTAAAATTTTTATTGTGGTGGTATGAATTTTCCCAACAATAAGAGAGTCTTCATTTAATCTCACCTCAATTCCTAGAATAATTTTGAATTAAACTTGAAAACTTAGGTTGAATAAATGCTAGTGTGCCATTTGGATTTTATTTAGATTTTAATTTGAGTGGATTCAAATTTGAATTCCAAATTCAAATTTGAATTAAAACTAACTCTTCTAACCCTACCCCACCAGCCTTGGGCTGAAACCTCTCAACCGGCCCAAACCGCCTGTGAGGTCCACCGGGCCGCCGGCCTGCTCCGCACTGGCCCGCCTCCGCCGCGCACCAGCCCAGCACGCGGCCCATGAAGCACCGGCCCGCTTCCACCTCTGCCTGCCGCACGCACGCTGCTCGTGACTGCGGATAGTGATCGCTCCGTCTTGCCACCGCCGCTACGCACCACTGCTGCCTTTTGCGGTGGCAAGCTTCGATGCTCGCCACACCGCCTCACACATTCCCCGCCATCCACGCCGCCCCATGCCCTAGCCGCCGCCTATAAAGCCCCCGCGCTAGCCACCCCCAAGCCCTAGCCCTGAGATTGGGGTTTTCTCCCTACGCCGCCGCCGCCGGTTCAGAGAAGGGAGAGGGAGGGGGCACCGGCGGAGAGGAAGAAGGAGGAGGGGAAGATGAGGGCATCGCGAACAGGAAGAAGACGCCGCGCCCAGAGCTTCCGGCTGCCTCGCCACGCCGCGCCATCTCCGCTCCACCATCGTCATCTCCGCCATCACCTCACGCCGTCAGTGAGCCTTGCTACTGTCCCCGCGCCGTTACCTTTTTGTAGTCGCCATAGCCGTAGCCTAGCCACGCCGCCGCCGGGGGGGGGGGGGGGGGGGACGCGCGCTGCGGGAGCGGTCACCGCGCATGCACGCGCGACGTCGCCCGTGGGCGCGCGCGTCACGCCGCGGCCGGGGCAAGACCTCGAGTCCGCGCGCCGCTACTTTGCCGCTGTCCCGTGCCACCTCTGTGAACCAGCCCTCGAGCCGTGATCTGTTGCAGGTGCCACGCCTCGCTGCCGTGTGCCACCGCTCCGCCGCCGCGGCCAAGGCTTGGCCTTGGCCCGCGAGCAGGCCTTGCTGCCGTTAGGGTCGAAAGGTCGAGCCTTTAGGCTGTCCCAAGCCACAGCCGCACCGTCTCGAGCCGGGCCGCCGCAAGCTACCACTGCGGCCATTCATCGAACACCTAGCATGCGTCGCGTCCCAACCAGTAGGGGAGAAGCCACAGAAAGGACCACACGAAGGCGACGCCGCACGAGCCGCAGAGGATCCCGCAGATCGGATCGGACTAGCCAGCCGCGTCACGCACCACCTAGCTTGCCACGTCACCGTTAACGCAGCCTGTAGTAGCTTAAAGTTAGCTTATAGCCTCCACGTGTATGCTGACTCAGCCCTCTGTATAGCTAGCTATAGCTGCCACCTAGGACTAACAACTAGCCTAGAGCTGGCCTGAAGCTAACCTATAGCTACCCTATAGCTAGCAGAGTGCCACGTCAGCCATGAACCCACTCATCGTTGACCCTTCGACCGGGTCAATGCTGACATCATCAAGGCCCATTGATGACGTCAACAAGACGCGTGGCACGCTCTGGAGTTGCCACATGTCACGCACGTGATTTTTCCTATTTTTGCAAATTATTTAAAAATCTAGAAATTGATTTAAACTTCAAAAATTCATATTTAATTCATCTTGTTTCATAGTTTTTCTAAAATCATGAAGAACACGATAGACTAGTCCTTATTCTTGTTTGGGTCTTCTATGGATCTCTTTTGAATGTTCTTTGCAAGTAGACCCCTAGTAATTATGTTAATTGCGCAATTAGGAGCTGCCGAAGACACGGAGCTGAACCTGCAACAGGAGCCGTACAAGGACCACTATGAGGAGGAAGACTACTCAGGTTCATGCCCATTCAATTTAAATACCCATTAGGCATTGCTAATAGAATGCTAGCGTTTTATTTCCTCGTATTATGATGATGAACCATGCATAGTCTATTTTTATGCCTTGAATCCTTGTGTGACCTACTACCATTTTGCTTATATATGCTATGTGCAATGCTTGCATGTGTATGGGATATCGTGAATAGGATTCTTGGCGTGAGTGGGGTTAAAACTGGCAGGAGAAGGTGTTTTTGGGATATTTGACGGGGGTGAGCTTTACACAACCCAATCTTTGGATTGGGGGCTTGGGGTTCATTCTCGGACGTTTCCTGTTTGGTACTTGTTGTGAGTACATGGTTGAGGAGCATATGAGTTGGTGGTGATACCTGTTATGGGTGCCGTTGCGATCTAAGTGGTGGCGTCACTTTTGTGGGAGATTAGGAGCTCGCCCCGGTCTGAAACCGAGTGGGTTGCCATGCTTCATGGGAATATGTTAAACGTGCACGCCACTCATCAAATTATGGGTTTAGGCCTGGGTCGAGACTGACAAGTGTGGTACCATACTTGCTGTAGGATGGAGTATAACTATAGGGGGAGAGGTGTTGACCTATAGCCCCCTGATTTGCTTTTGCCCCCGATTGGTCCCGGTGGGAGTGCTTCACAGTACCAAGGTGTTCCACTACGGGGGATCGCATCCGAGCCCGGTTGCGGGATGGTATCATAACTCCCAGGTTCTTCGCTCGGTAGGGTGTGGTTCAGTCGACTAGCTACGGCTGCGCTCACCCCGAGATGGGTCCGGGTGTACACGCTCTATAGAGTTAAAACTAATTCTTACCAACTCCCAAATGATAGATTGTTGTATCATTTGGGAAACATGCGGTATGTCTCCTTGCTTTGTCAAAATCTTGTTCTAAATTTGCCTTTATAATAATTATAATGATATACTTCTCTTGTGCAATTCTAGAAAAATGTGCCTAACTATACACTGTACGTCTGTTCAACAGGTGGTAATGGATATACTCTTTGATGGAACGTAACATACACAATCGTATATTTTTCAGCTGATCGAGCATCGTAGGGGAGTGATTTGCAATCTTCTCCATGGTTTGCTGATTTTTTTTAAAAAATAACTATATTTGAATTGTATTTGAAGTCTTGCGTATGTAGTTTGGCCATTTGTTATTGTAATAATTTAATATTCTGGTTTCGCTGTTGAAAAAGCAACCTCAATGTGGCGTCAATTTTATGAAACATAAACATAAGAGGTAGTTTTGCTTGTTTCATCTAGATGTCCAAGCCAGCTTCACGTATTCAACTTCAGACTATTCTATCATTTTGGAATTGTTAAGAAGTATACAAGTGTTACCTGCCACCCTATTTTATTTTGTAATCAATTTTGTGTTTCCACATTTATATGTGTAAATTGAAGGTTTTAATTTGCTCCAGTCATGCCGTCGTAATAAGAGGACGTCTCGAAGTAGCACAAGCCAAACCAAGATAATCAGAGACATGGATCAAAAGTACTTCCTCCGTTATTAAATATATGATGCTGTTGACTTTTTTTCATTTGTTTGACTATTCATTTTTTCTACAAATACTTTTGTAAATAAATAAACCTACAAGTTAAATCTAAAGTACATTTGACAATAGACATAACTATACACATTTCACTTTAGTTAACTAACTAGAGAGTACATATTTTGTTGTACCACATTCCGCCAGAAGTTAAGTAAACTGAGATAGTAACGAGCATCATGGCACATGAGAGATCCGACTCAACTAATCACTATTGGTAGTCATAATATCATAAGACTAGATATGACAAAGAAACAGACGAAACCATCCTACTACTACTAGATAGATAGCGTTTTTTCCCGCACGCCGAGTAGAGGAGACCAACTTGTTCTGGCTAGCATAGTAAATATGTTCCATGGAAACAAATTAAAATGATTCAGAATTGAAATTGATTGAGCTAAGAAACTTAAGAAAATAATGCAGAGACTTGCGTATAGTCGCGATAGGTGATAGGTTTGATGTTTAGATGACAGAGACAATAGCTTGATGACCGATGATCTAATTGATAAGAGAACACAAGGTAAACTGAATGCAGATAGCCGTAGCCCGACTCAAACAACCAAACAAAAACGAGCCTAGGATGGTATACATCGAGAGATAATTTAACATCCCAAGGGCAGTGCAGCAATCAACATAACACCAATACGGGAAACTAACTCTCAACATGAAAATTCAAACATTTTATTCACCTACTCACAACTCGATACAACACTCACTCTTACACTCTTTATGTGGCTACCCTACCATGACACTATTACATTACATGACAACATTATCATCTCTTCACCTATGACTCACATGTCACTCTATGCCATGGTATGGCTAGGAGGGAGGGGAGCACCTCTATTCATAGGTGCTCATGATCATTGTGGTGTTGCCATGTGGCAACTTCCACACTCTTCCATACAAAATATCCTAAATCTAGAACCCTCATCATCCTTATCTAATTTCTTATATTTCTACCATGCTTAAATATCTAGTTCTAGAGTATTCTACACTTCACCATGAAGCATGGAAACTATGACTCATGCATTCTCTCAAATTTTCTAGAACCTTTTTACCTTGCCATGATCTTATCCTTATATATAGCAAAGCTAGTCTCTTGAGATCTCCACAATCTTTTAGGATGTTCCAATTATATATTGCATATTTTAACATGCTATCATAAGACTAGACATGACAAAGGAACAAACCAAACGATACTACTACTACTAGATAGATAGGCCCTGCTTGGAGTAGCTCGATTCATTTCCATCTTGGCAAGACTATACTACTGATGTGGGTAGGATCAGTTTGTGCATGCGAGCCTTAACATCCCTTTTGTAGAGAAAAAAACACCGTGAAAAAGCAAAAAATCTCGATGCTACTGCTACTGGATAAGATAGATGAAACAGCTTCCCGCATGCCAAGGACACAACAGCTTAGTGAACCTGCTAGTTGGCATCCTCTAGCATGGACTTGACGTCCCTACCCACCAGCATCAGAGTGCGCCGCAGGATCTCAATGAGCAACTTGTGTGGCATAGAATCAAAGCAAGAGTAAACTTTTTGGAGCACCAACACTGCAAAATTTGGACAGTTAGAACACTTGCCTCTGCGTCATCGTACTCCACTGTAAGCAACACGTCCCAGTCCTTCTGTGGGAGCAGTGCCTTGAGTGTGGAGGAGACGAGACGGCGAAGAAGCTCCAAGGCCGCCACCACGTCGGACACGTTCTTCCAAGTGGCGTAGCGCTTCCGGCCTCTCACCACAGCCTCGATGAGAGCATCCCCACATAGCGGCCTCAGCGGTCGATGTCCAGACGTTGGTATTCAGCTCGCATGCATGCAATTCGCTGCGCCGTGCTGGTCAGCGGCGCGCAAGCGATACGGTGCATGGCTTTGCGCGCGGCAAGGCGCAACCGGATCCACAAGTGAAAACGCAGCGTGATGGGCGCGGGAAGCATGCCCACGTCAGTACGTGCATCGTCGCGGCCGTTTGGAACAGGATGCAGCCGGGGACCAGGTCGATTAGTACCAGCAGCAGCAGTAAAGCACCGCCAAATGTCAGCCAGCCTCACCACCAGCATCCTGAGAAATCTCGCTCTTGGCTCGTCTCTGGCACTGGCAAGCGGCCTTTCAGCCTGTGCCCGTTGCGTTCTCCACTACAGGTTGCAACACATCTCGTGGAGGTTGACGCGCGGCTGCTGTTGTGCTCGCGCCGTGAGTGCCAAGGCTCGTCTGGCCGTTTCCATTTCTGAACCGCGAGAGAGAAAAGAATTATTATAAATTACTTCCTCCATCTCAACACACAAGTTATTTTATGATTCAAAATTTATCCCATAATAATTCTTATCATTATTATCCAAAGTATGTGCACGTACCTATGGCAGTTAATTAGCGTCAAATATGACTAATAAATTGAGACAATTAAGGTCATTTTTATAATCTTGTTAATTATTTTAGAATTTTTTGGATGGCATGTTAGGGACATGTGACTTGCAGTTTCAATTGGAGGGAGAACGGTCAAGTGTATAAACTGCACTCGAGCACAGTGAAATCTAACTTAGTTTCCCCAACAATGGTGTCACATTGTCCAAATCTCATTCTTTTTATAAATATCAAAGCCAATATCCGCTGTGAACCGGTCCAAATTAGAAAATTAAAGGAAAAGAAGCAACAAAAAAAGAACTCCATGCGATGCATGTTGATGTCCTAATCCAACATGTTGATGTTGTTTTTTTTTTGCATTGTACAGTGTGAGCTTCATCTTCTTTTTAATATAATCGGCAACTCACCTACCTGTTCATTTAAAAAAATGTTTTAAATGGAGAGAGAATATGATCGAGCATGTAAACACGTACTATAGCATAGTGAAATCCAACTTTGACCTTTACCAACAATCGTGTCACATCTCCAACAAATCTCATCACACCAGGCATACATTACGTAGACGATAGACGTACACAGTATACCTATACACATGGATCTCTCTTAGCGCACGCGTCTGAGCAAACACACACCCAGTTGTCGCAAACAATTCCAGTACAAATACGATACACACAGGCACCAATACCCACGGACGTCCCTCACCACGAGCCAACGATCGTAGAGCCATCGATCGTCCCATCCCTTCTCTTCACACCTATCCCCGTGCGGCGCCTCCCATCACTTCGTTCCCCTCCGCTGAAACCGCCTATCCACCACACCATCCACACAAACTCGCACCCTAAATCGCCGCCTCGACGCCCTCCTCCAGCGCCATCTCTACTTCGTCCTCAATCGTCACCGACGCCGTCCTCAACCGCAGCACCGACGTACGGCGTCCTCAGCCGACGCCCTGACGACGTGCACAAGCTCGCCATCGCCGCGTCGGCGCGGCGCGCCTCTCCGGTTCTTGGCGCAACGCAGGCCCCCATGAAGGCAGAGTGGATTCGACGACACAGGATGTCTACAGCGTTAGCTAGGCCTGCTGGCATGCGTGATTCGGCCCAATTCGCAAAATTGTGGCCCAAGCTTGGGTTTACTTAGTAACATTCAACTAGAGTTTGGCGACACCGATTGGACCTTATTTTGGCCCATGCGTTCTTTTTTAAGACCGATTGTGACCTGATATTTGGGCCTAATTTGTTTATCATATTTTCTTACTATTCTGTATAGGGATAGTTCTGTACTTTTAATTGCCCGATAGTTTGTACTCCTGCAACTTGTGTTCCCTCGGTAACTAGACTTTTTTATTAGTGCGTACTTGCCATGCCCTATTTTCCTTTTTGATCGGAAATGCATATAATCACCGAATGTTGTGATCCTCCACTGTAGCAAACCATTAACTGGTTTATTATGCGAAAATTTTACAGGTAAATAGAAATATCAACACATCACTTTATTAAAAAAATCAGGGTTCCTAGTTTGCAATTTACAGAAACAGCCCCTCAGTCCTCTAGTGCTCTTTTTTTTAAAAAAAAAGAAAACCTCTTCTGCACATGAAATTCAGGCAAATTCAGGAGCTTAGTGTAACATCACTATGCTTTGTCCCGTTTTCCATCCGTATCCAGGACACCGTGGAGAATGGGTTTTCTGTTATCTGAATGATCCTCGCTCCTTTGGGCCAGTTACCGTAGCCCCCATAACCGGTGTGCCGTGCAAAACAAAGCCACATTTTCTCATACGGGCAGCACCAGTCCAGCCCGTGGTTGTGCCCAACAAAGATTGCCTGTCAAAACAAGACAGTGATATTCTGACCTGATAAGCAGCGAGCACCTCAACCTTCCAAAGCATGCAGTTGGATGGAATAAGCGGCACATACCATGAATCCATATAGTACCTTACTATATCAGAATTTGTCGGATGAAACTGAAATGATTGATCTGAGTCTCTGACATACCTTAACTGATGGCCTCTTGGCAAGAGCATCCATCATGCCCCATTCAGCTGCTTGTGGCGCTACATCCTCCTTGTTGATAGAGCCGACGCAGGGCTTTCTTATTTCAGTTTTAGCCTCTGGAGCTACCTTAACATACGCTGTGCTCGGTATGTGCCAAAAGATGAGCTCAGGGATCCTGCAGGGCTCAAGGAAACGGGGAAAAAACAACATGTTAGTAATACTGTATCAGCACAATTAACAAAAACTATGATGTGTCTGTCTGTCTGACCTTCCATTTGGATTCAAGAACTGAGACTGGCTCTGAAACCACTTGACCTGAGCACTCGATATGACCTCGGTGTACGACCCACCGCCGGAATCAAGGAAATACATGAGCAGAGCCGGATCGCCGTGGGTGTGTGAGAGCACTTGCAAGACGTAGTTGGACACGCCGGGCCACAGGTCCTTGGGTCCGTTTGATGAGTAGGACAGTCTGTTGTTGCCGATTTCTGTTGTCATCAGGTCGATCCGCGGAGTCCCTCGACAGCTGCATCCTTGATCCTCACCTTAGTACAGACACGCTCAGGATTAAGCTCCATCGACGGAAGAAATCAAGGACCCCAGTTGAATAAGGGTGGTTAGGTCGACTTGTCTCCTGCTGTCTACTGAACTGAAGCAGTGCTTGACAGCTTTTAATTCTTGGTCAGGTTACCTGAAGACGCCATGCTTGGCGTCAGTGGGCAGCGCAGCGGTGGAACGCCGTCAGGGGAGAACCACTCGGGCGGCCACTCGAAGGGCATGTCGTCGTGGTTCCCGAACACGGCCGCCCACGGGATCCCCCTTCCCCTGGCCGCGGAAACCGCCCTGTCCCAGTACAGGCTCGCGTTGGGGATCGGGAGGTTGTTCGCCGTCACGAGATCGCCGAGGTACACCACGAAGTCTGAAAAACATTCCCCAACAGAGAGGAGAGGAGTTTCAGAGGAAAAAAAAGCTGCAATTTTGCAGGTGCAGCGCGAGAACAGATTAAAGAAGGGCAGGACGCTAGCAGCCAGACCGGGGTTCTCGGCGTGGAGGACGGCGGCCATGACGCGGTCGGAGCCGGCGTCCTGCGCGGGGCCCCAGTCCGTCCACGCGTCCTCGCCGTAATGCAGGTCCGCGAACAGCGCCACCTTGAACGACCCTCCCGATCCGAACCGCAGCGGCGGCCGCCCGCGCTCCGTCGCCGTCGGCCGCAGCCCCGCCACGGTGAGAGCCAGCGCGGCGGCGAGGGTGGCGAGCAGGGCGCCGGCGGCCGCGAGGCTGTGCCACTGCCACCACCGCATCTCGGCCTCGCCGTGGCCCCTGCGCGTTCGGTCTTCGGTGCGTTCTTGGTGGAGCGCTGCCGCTTTTGAGACGTGACGCTGGCGGGGCCGGTGGTCGTACCGTGGCAGACTGGTAGATTGGAGTCGTCATTATCAGATGAAGAAGAGTAGGAAAGAACGGAGGCCATGGTACGTTACGTTGCGCTGAACGAAAACGACACGGGAATACGCTGCAGGCCAAGACGGAGAAAGGCAGCATAGCAACGAGAGACTCCGTGCTCCACCGCGCAAGAATATGCTTCCAGTTGTCCCACGAATCTCCTACGAGTGTCCCGCGCGGTGCACCATTTTCTTAACCGAGTAGTTAAAGCCGTACGTACGTGTTCAGCTGCCATTTGCTCACCAGAAATATGAGTGCTCATCATGAAAAGTTGTCCTCATCATGTCATTTTCTATGAGACTCTAAGCCTCCAATACGTTTGGCACATAGCAGCGGCAGCAGCAGCAATTTATTTATCAAATTATCAGGTTTATCTACTTAGCAGCACCTTTAACACCCCTATCCAGGAACAGAAAATTGACAGAAATGGATGGGAAAAACCCCTTACCGATTTTCAAATTTAGCTTTTGCCACCGGAAAGGGGACTGAGACTCGGGATAGCTGGGAGCGTGAATGGAACCATCTATGTTTCTACAAGTCCCTTTCTATTTTTTTCCTTTTATAAATTACTCCCTCCATCCCAACACACAAGTTATTTTGTGATTCAAAATTTATCATATATATAATAATTCTTATCATTATTATACTAGTTATTTTGTGATTCAAAATTTATCATATATATAATAATTCTTATCATTATTATCCAAAGTATGTGCACGTTAATTAGCGTCAAATATGACTAATAAATTGAGGCAAAAAGGTCATTTTTTATAACTTTGTTAATTATTTTAGAATTTTTTTGGGATGGCTTGTTAGGGACATGTGACTTGTAGTTTCAATCGGAGGGAGAACGGTCAAGTGTATAAACTGCACTCGAGCACAGTAAAATCCAACTTAGTTTCCCCAACAAGAGTGTCACATTGTCCAAATCTCTTTTTATAAATCTCAAAACCATTATCCGTGGTAAACCGGTCCAAATTAGGAAATTAAAGGAAACAAACAACAAAAAAAAAAGGAACTCCATGGGTGACCCATTGTCAGTCACAACAATCACATTCTAACGAACAGTATGTTAGAATGATGTTAGAATGATGTTGTTCACCGTATGTTCATGTCCCAATCCAACTCGACGGTGTTGTTTCTTTTGTTGTTGTATGATCCCATCTAAGTTTCATCAACTCTGCTTCTTTAAAATCATGAACAGTTTTAAATGGAGAGAGAATATGATCAAGCATGTAAACACGTACATAGCATAGTGAAATCCAACTTTAAGCTTTACCGACAATCGTGTCACATCTCCAACAAATCTCATGCATTACGTAGACGGTAGACGTACACAGTATATAGGTATACACATGATCCTCTCAACCAACGAAGCAAACACACACTTAACGGTCGCAAACAATTCCTGTACAAATATGGTACACACAGAAACCAATACCTGCAATATACGTATCCAATCCATCGACAGATGTCAGGCGCCGAAGGTGATCGGGTAGACCCTCTCCATGTTTGGATAGAAGAGCCCCCAGTTCTGCTCCACGCCTTCTTCCTTGAGGTTCTCGTCTCCTCGGCCGCCGCGGCGTGCCCTTCCACACGTGCCTCACCAGGTTCTGGTTGTACGTCATGGCGTTCTCCACCGATGCCGCCGCGCCGCCTGCCGTCGGCCACCCGATCTCCGACACCACGACCCGCACCCTGGAGCCCCCGAGCTTCCCCACCGCCGTGTACAGCGCGTCCACCGACGCCTCGAGCAGGTTCTGGTACCCGTACTCGCCGTCCTGCACCACCGTCTCCGGCGACGTGAAGAGCGCGAAGCTCATGTCCATGTGCCCGAGGCCCAGCGTGTAGACGAAGTAGGGGTACAGGTTGGCCAGCAGCGGCGCGCGGGTCCGCTCCAGGAACGCCACCACGTAGCCCATCGCCCCCATCCCAATTGGAAGGCTCGGAGAGAGGATAAGAGACGGGCAGGCGCGGAGGAGGTGAGGTGATGGATGGTCCCGTACCTCAACGCGGGAGGGAGACGCGGCGAGCTGGATCCCGCCCACCGGAGCAGCCTGCGGCGGCGGAGGCGCGGCTCGCGGAGGATGCGAGGTCGAGGCCGGGGGCCGGAGGGGGAGGGAGGAGGGAGGAATGCGCCTGACACACGAGTGACGCCCGGACCGGACGGGGAGGGGTCGGTTTGGTGTTTCGGTTGGTGCGTGGGATTGGCCGCGCGCGCGGCAATAATTCTGCAGGTGGATCGAATGGATCCCCCTCGCGGTTTGTCCCCGTCCCGGCCCATGCCTGCCTAGGTTACGTGACGCGCGCATCGCGCTCAGGTCGGGGCTCTGCTCCACCTGGTGCCGCACCGCTGCTGCTTCGCGATTTCGCATCACAGGACACGAACACAATGCTCTCTGGTCTCTGCTCCTGCTGGTCGGTTGGTAGCACAGTAGGGGTGCAAACTGCAAACACCGTAGGAGCTGTGCAGTTTGCAGGAGAGTGAGTGCCTTGCAGCAAAGCTTTTCTTTGACGGATGGAGAGCGTCCAGGACTCCAGGTCACCGTCAAGCATCGAAGCTGCTGGCTAGTCGAATGTGTATGCCCGATTCCGATGGCCTTTGTGGTTGCAAACAAACGAAGGGTATTTTCGCATACCTTCGACGGCGGGGGAGCTCTCCATTCATGTTGCCATGCGTGCACATCTAAGGAAAACATACTTTTGTTTTGGCCTGGATCACTCCAACGTGCACATAGTAGGAACCGATTCTAGCCACTAGGTGAGTGCTTGACTTGCTTCAAGCAATGCCCATTCCATAGATTTCAGACTTGGTTGAGTGTTGAGACAGCATGGCCTAGACTCAACATGAGCCATTAGCACAAACTGTACAGGGCACGCACAAATCTAGTATGATTCATGTCAAATAATCAAGTATTTTGGACAATCATCTTTCAAGTAGAACCCTTTTTTACTGGAAAATTGGCAAAGCATGTATATGTGCAATGCATACCACAAAGAGGTCATGTTTCCTGGCGATAAACCACAGCTTACTACTTCTACCTCTAGCATTACATCGCCAATACACTTAAAAAACAACATTTGACATGCCCTGCATTGGAAAATACCAAAACTGCACTGGCAGTCAAAGTTGCACACTCGCACTCACGTACAGTAACAAAACAACTAGCAGCTTCTGCTTTGGGAGCTTGGCGCCTATAAATCTGCAAAGAAATCTGATGCCGGTCTACTTGAACTCTGACCCTTGCCTGCCTTTTTACTCCTTGATCCTGAGCACCACCCAGAGAGAAGATGAGAAACAGTGTTCAGAGAAGAAACTTGAGCAATGTGGGATCGCCGTGCTAGTGGCGCACAGCATAGTTCCAGAGTCCTACCTTTCGAAGAGGTTGGTGCCATGTCTACATCCATGCCATCATCGTCATTGTCATCATCGCTACCAGACTCAGCAGGTTCCTCACCATTAACTGCCTGCGGGCCATTCAAGAGCTCTTGCAAGTCCCACAGCTGAATACAAACAAGATGCCATGCCAGATTAATGCAAGGGCACACCTACGGAGAGGGAGGGAGGGAGGGAGGGAGGGAGGATGGTCACCTTAAGCATTTTATCATGTGAAAGACTGCCTAGATATCTCTTATCATTTGAGAAAGCTGCATAGCATGAATAAGTAATGAGGACATGCATTTTTTCCCCACCAAATTTTACAATCGAAGGGACACAGCGTACCAAGGGCCTCAATGGGATATTCTGAATGTTCAGCAAGTGGCTGTATTATCCTATTAGGTAAGATGCCCACTAATCTACAAAAAGAACACGGATTTCATGTTAGAACGGCACTTCAGACTAACAGAGTAACAGGCAATTGTCCGAGAAGCAAGAAGTTAATTCAAAGCACAGTGATGAATTTCAAACCTGATCACACCATCTGATGCACCAGAAATCAGAGTTTCTTCATCCAGCTAGAACACAAGATACACTCATAATAAGAATGAAAACACAAATAAGGCAGAAATGACAGTTATCATAAGGTTTGGGTCCCACAAACCTTCAGCATTGTGTCCACAGACTGTGTGTGCCCCAGGAAGCGGTCACTAACCACAAAAAGTATGTCAGTGAACTATGACCACATCGCTTGCAGGATTAATTTGTCTAACCACAGAAATTGCAAGAAGCAGACTGTAGCAACATCTCATAGCGGCATGATTAGGAAACTATGGATGCTAAACACATCAAGATCCTTCCAAGGTATGCGGTAACGGTAAATCAGTAATTAATGAAAAGAGCTCGATAAAGTTGGCAATGGATCTTTGCAAATTGGAACGATCGAATAAACTGATCGTCGATCCAATAAAGCCTGAACTTATCAAATTACTCGTAAGAACAAAATGGATCCTGGCGATGATAATTTCGATGATTATTAGACAAAATATGGGTAGGAAACAGATAACCATTATTTAAGCATCAAAATATGAGAGCACCACATTCGGATAACTACTTTGATGGGTATCGTGGCATATGGCAACAGCTACTGCTATAGGCAAAACTTTATACTATACAGATAGCTTTAGACAAAATTAAATTAGTCAATGAAGTTTTTATAAATGAGCCCTTTCATTTCTGCAGCTAGTGTTGCATGATGAAAACATGGTTACCTGCAATCTTTGAAGTAACCCCATGAATACAATAACAGTGCTCCACTTGGAGTTCCACAAACAACCTTTTTACCATTCTGAGAACCAAAAAGAACCAGTTAAAATTCAATTATCATGGCAATAGGATGGAAATGTTGCTGTTGCTCAGCAAAAATCTGTTTGCCATACCTTCATTACCACCAAGGATAGCAACTCATCTTCTGAAAATTCAGATTGTGACTTTACCTGGTAGTTAATTAGGTACAGTTATGAGATTGAAAGTTAACATACTATACATCAGTAAATGATAGTGTCATTAAAAAACTTCTTAAAACCAAAATTCAACACGATAAAGGAAGATTTGATGTACTCCAATAGCAACTCACTTTATTCCTACGCAGGTTGTTCACAGACAAAGTTCCATCCCCACTACAAGGAAACAAAGAAGTTGTAAGTCTTTGTTACCATAATATCATGCAAAGAATCTAAGTCCATAAATTTGACATGCAACATTGTTACAAATAAGCATTATAAAAACAGTATCACATCAATTTGCTTAATAACTATGAAGCAGCAGATAAGTCCAGGACAGAAAACATGAAGTGGTAATGGCTGCTTTATGACACAAAATGGGCAATGAAACATAGGTGATAATATTTAGTCTTCACCCTGCAGGCATGTCAACTATGTTTGATACATCTCAACTGCAGGGAATGTAGAATATGTACCTTGTTGCCAATATCTGATTTGAGTCAGCAACATAGCTCATATCTGAAATGTAATCTTCATGGACATGAAAAGTGTTGCAGCAAGAACGTTCCCGGGTATCCCATACCTAAAATTGAAAGGATGTGGATTAATGTGTCACAGACTACATTTTATCTAAACAAAAGATAATTACATATAAAACAAATTTTAACTACAAACATTGCTATCTCATAAACTTCATTTTAATCCAAAAACTGTTAGGAGTGATTTGTTTAGATGTAAGAGAACATTCTTGTAACAGCCATTCGGTTTTATCCACTTAGGTAAAATTATTGCTTGGCACAAGTATTGTTATACAAATAAGCTTGTTCATGCTTATTTTCGTGTGTCCCCTTAATGTCAAGGTACTGGCGAAAAATAATGAAACTCAACTGTATTTTAGCACATATATATTTTGGACCAGCAGACTTACTGCTTCATACCTTAATGCAGCCTTCATCATCACCTGTAGCAATCGTAGTTTCAGTAAGACAGACAAGGCGGTTTATGCCGTTCCTAAAATCAAGTTAAAAGTGGGCCAACGTTTAGTTCCGCAAACAAAATAAATAATAGCATGGAAAACTAACAAAACTCACTCATGCGCATCCTCCAAACGGGCAATGGCCTTGCCTGTTTCTACATCCGAAGCAAGAACTGAGCAATCAGCAGACCCTGACAAAATCGCTGAACCAAAAGATGACAGCAAGAAAAACATCAGGACCTGGTTATAGGACATAAGTGTGTAACAAGATGAATCTAGGTGTGTTTCCCTCCCAATTAGTTCCTGATGTCAATTGCCATCCTAAAGCTTCTAATTTTGCAGCATCATGTTCCAAGCATAACGAAGTAACAAACAAAGCTCAGAGCGATCCATAAATACAGGGCAGCTGGGATACCAAGCTGGTAGATACAACATAATTCCATTACAGAAGGCAATAGGTCATTTACCTTTTCCTGAGTCCAGAAAGCGAACAGCTCTGCATGACTCCTTGTGAGGTTTTACCGAAAACAACCTTAAGGTCAAAGAGAAATAAGTTGTGCGTCAGTATCTAAGATATGAAATTAACCTTCAAATTGTGGTAGCATAACCACATTGACAAACTCCAGAACCGTATAATGAGCTAACCACATGAATATTTCTGTCTTGTTGCAATTCATAGCAACAGGTAGCTACTCCAACGTTCTAGAGATTGTGGACAACATGTAAACAAAAACCTAGGACAGTAACTGATGCTAGAAGCAAAACAACACACAGGGACTACTACCAGAAGGCGGAATTCCAAAGCGTAAAAGTAGCATGACACGAGCAATAAGAGATTTCTTCAGTACCTCTCAGGCTGCGACTCCGAGCCGTAGCGAAACCTGCGAAACCAACCAGATTGCAAGCGGTTACTTTGTGGCGGTAAGAAGAAGCAAGGTAGAAAAGGAAGCTTAGATACTGAGTAAGGGTTTAGGGTTTGCCGTCCATAGAGCGTACAAGCAGAGCTCGCCGGTGATGAGGGAGGTGACGACAAGGGGGGAAGACGGGTGGAAGTCGAGGTCGAAGGGCATCTCCTCGTGGAGAACCTCCATCGTGGTGGCGGGCGGGGACAGAGGCGGGCGGGAACTGAGGGCGTCTCGAGCAATATGGGCCTGAACAAGACAACATGTCAGTTTTCAGATGGCTGGGCCGGGCATTTTGTGAACGGGCTTCAAAAGTAGGTGTGATGTATCCCCCTTCTTTCGAATCACTCTCGTTGAGGCCCAATGAGCCCATCTGATTCCATCCATCTCCCTTCTTTTTTGCTTCCTCTCCAAAAAACAAAAAACATGCCTCTACTTTTGCATTATGAGTGTGCTGTGATCTCTCTGATAAAAACAAGAGATGTCATTACTGACTGGCTGTTCATCGTTGTCACGCCCAAAGAGACACTGGCCCATTAGGGCTCGTTTGGCAGCTCAGGCCAGAACTACCCTGGGCAGCACAACCCCCTCCGATAAATTAACCTGTAGCCGGGCATCCCTGCCCAGACAGGGAGAACGCACCCCCCCCCACACACACCACCACCCACCCCGTTTGCAGCCAAACTCCAGGGGAGGGGCCCCCCACCCAAATCTTGTGTAAAGAAAATAGTCCACAATTCACAAATACTAAAAAATCATGAAAAAATCCAGAAAAATCAGAAAAAATAGCAATGATAAATAAGATCTGTAGCATGTCTAAAATATTAACAAGCAATATCAATCACCAAGTATTAAGGCACTGCAAGTTAAATAAATTCAGCATCGTGAGGTCCGCGGCTTGCTAAAGTTGGTCCACGGCTTGTTAAAGCTGAACCAGCTTCTGTGGCTGCATCACAGAAGCATCGTGAGGCAAAAAGTTCTAATTCTCACACTGATAAACAAGAGGCCCTTCAGGATGAACCCAGAATCCTGAATGACTTCAGAAAAACTTCAGAAAAACACTGATAAACTTCAGAAAATCAGAATGAAAAAGAAGAATCTGTCTATTCATCTCATCTCATCAACTTCTAATTCAGGCATAATTCAGCATCTTTGAGTTCTTGACATGATTCATATGTGACAGTGAAAAGCTATTATCCTGTGCCATTCAAAAATAATCTGGAGTGGTTAAGTTGAAAGCCTTGAACTCATATATACGATTGTAAGCATATATACTAGTCAGTAAAGCATATATATAATAATTTTTCAGGTCCACTTTATGAATTCAGGTTCCTGCATATTTCCTACAGTCAAGTTCTGCCTCAACTGTTGACATCGAAACCCAACATTTTTCAACAGAAAATCATATCTGATTTCTGAATGTTTTTTTTCTAATTTGAGCATACGGAACAACCAAAATCACATACTCCCCTGAAACCAAGGTTCCAGAGCAATGACATATCTCACATGACGATTCTTTTTTATATCAAGAACTCCAGTTTGCACCAATTTGCTATAACTTAACAATGGCGCAGATCACTTTGAGCTTTGAAGTCACCAATATCTAAAAGAATTCGAATCAGTAAGAGAAGTATAAGCCCTAGTAAATAGGAGAAGAGGAGAACTCACGTGCTGAGGAGGAAGACGTATGGAGCCACCGTGGTGGATGCGGAGGTGGTGGCCGAGGCGGAGGCGTCGTCGCAAATCGGAGGTGGAGAGGCGGCGACTGGACAGGGAGACGGAGCAGCGGCGGTGTATCGATGGGAAGGCGGAGGGGCGACGCTTGGACGCGGAGGGGCGGCGGCGCCTGGACGGAGGCAGGGCGCCGGGGAGGCGACGCGAGCGCTCGGGAAACGCCGCCCGAACCCTCGAGGTGGGGAGGAGCCGGTCCGTGGAAAAGGAAGGGATGGGCTTCCAAAAGGGCAGGGTTGATTGGCCCGTGGCCGGATTGTCGCGTGGGCCTCCAACCCGAGGAAAAGGCCGGGTGTCCAAAGGGGCCCTTAAAGATTGACTGTATGAGACATAGGCATTAGCAAAATAGCAACACTACAAGTCCGCAACACAGGTGCACATCACTGATTCACTACTGATCTGCAATAGTACTATCTTGCTAGTTTGCTATCACGAGACTGAATGTCTGAATCACCAGAAATGTCATTTTCAGCTGCCATTTGCTCACCAGAAATGTCATTTTCCTCATCATGTCATTTTCTATGAGGCTCTAAGCCTCTAATACGTTTGGCACATAGCAGCTGCAGCAGCAGTAATTTATTTATCAAATTATCAGGTTTATCTACTTAGCAGCACCTTTAACACCCCTATCTAGGAACTGATTTTCAATTTTATCTTTTGCCACCGGAAAGGGGACTGAGACTCGGGATAGCTAGGAGCGTGAATGGGACCATCTATACTTCTACCCTGGACAAGTCCCTTTCTATTTTTCCTTTTATAAATTACTCCCTCCATCCCAACACACAAGTTATTTTGTGATTCAAAATTTATCCCATAATAATTCTTATCATTATTATCCAAAGTATGTGCACGTACCTATAGCAGTTAATTAGCGTCAATATGACTAATAAATTGAGATAATTAAGGTCATTTTTTATAACCTTGTTAATTATTTTAGAATTTTTTTGATGGCTTGCTAGGAACATGTGATTTGTAGTTTCAGTAGGAGGGAGAGCGGTCAAGTGTATAAACTGCACTCGAGCACAGTGAAATCCAACTTAGTTTCCCCAACAACGGTGTCACATTCTCCAAATCTCATTCTTTTTATAAATCTCAAAGCCAATAACTGCAGTAGACCGGTCCAAATTAGGAAATTAAAGGAAAATAAACAACAAAATAAAAGTCCATGCGTGACCCAGTCACAACAATCACATTACGTTAGAATGATGTTGTTCATCCCATGTTAATATCCCAATCCAACCCATCAATATTGTTTTTTTTATTGTCTAGTATGAGCTTCATTTTATTTTAATATAATCGGCAACCTGCTTAGTTCGTTTAAAAAAAACAGTACGTCGTCCTTGTAGTTTTAAATGGAGAGAGAATATGATCAAGCATGTAAACACGTATAGTGAAATCCAACTTTGAGCTTTACCAGCAATCGTGTCACATCTCCAACAAATCTCATCACACCACGCACGCATTACGTAGACGGTAGACGTACACGGTATACCTATACACATGGATCCCTATCAGCGTACGCGCCTGAGCAAACACACACTCAGCGGTCGCAAACAATTTCTGTACAAATACGGTACACACAGACACCAATACCCGCAATATACGTATCCAATCCATCGACAGATGTCAGGCGCCGAAGGTGATCGGGTAGACCCTCTCCATGTTTGGATAGAAGAGCCCCCAGTTCTGCTCCACGCCTTCTTCCTTGAGGTTCTCGTTGAACAAGGCGAACACGTATGCCTCCACCCTCCTCGGCCGCCGCGGCGTGCCCTTCCACACGTGCCTCACCAGGTTCTGGTTGTACGTCATGGCGTTCTCCACCGACGCCGCCGCGCCGCCCGCCGTCGGCCACCCGGTCTCCGACACCACGACCCGCACCCTGGAGCCCCCGAGCTTCCCCACCGCCGTGTACAGCGCGTCCACCGACGCCTCGAGCAGGTTCTGGTACCCGTACTCGCCGTCCTGCACCACCGTCCCCGGCGACGTGAAGAGCGCGAAGCTCATGTCCATGTGCCCGAGGCCCAGCGTGTAGACGAAGTAGGGGTACAGGTTGGCCAGCAGCGGCGCGCGGGTCCGCTCCAGGAACGCCACCACGTAGCCCATGAAGGAGAGCGCCTCCTCCGTGAACGCGCCGGCCGACGGCGGGAGGTGGACGGCGATGGTGCCCTGCGAGATGGCCGTCGTCACCTTCACGTGGCCCAGCCCCGCCGCGGCGAGCGCGGCGTGGACGTTCTCCATGGCGGGCACCAGGTGCTCCGTCTCGCCGGCGGGGACCTCGTTCCCGACCACGACGTACCGGAAGGTGACCAGCGGGTGGGCCTGGATGTTCTGGCGGACCCAGGCCGCCGCCGCGGACTCGCTGGACGCCAGGGAGGGGAGGACGTCGTTCGGCGCGCCGACGACGACCTTGATGCCGGTGCCGGCGAGCGCGGCGAGGGCGGCGGGGTCCGGCCAGTAGAGGCGCACCACGGTGAAGCCGTTCTCGCGGAGCATGCCCACCACGGTGCTCGCCGGCGGCAGGTTGTCGCCGCTCGTGCCGTAGCACACGCCAACGGACGCTGCCCCTGCATTGGTCCCCGCCATTATATTGATTGATACAGACGAGTCAGCACAAGCAAGCTAAAAAAAATCGATGTCTGTTGCTGATCAGTAATGGATCAACACAAGATTAACCATCCAAGATTGTGGTTTAGTGCAGGGTAAGTAGAAATAATCAGCAGCCACTCCGATTTTATATCCATCAGAAGCTATGTAGTACTTGAGCATATGCGTGGAAGGATCAATGCGTGAATTACTAAAGGTGAAACACATCAATCAAGAAGATGAGTGAAAAACTGAAAGAACTAGTCGATCTCTAGTACTTGGGCTTGTATATGCGTGGAAGGATGTGTCGATTTGATTGGTCTGATGTTTCTTGTAGCCAAGAAGGTAGCATCTCGTATGAACTTGGGGATGCATGTACCTCGTACGAATGGTACTGTCTCTACTTCTCAGTTGCAGCTATGGAGTGCACAAGACGCTCAGTGGAGAAAAGGGTGGTTCAAACATATTTTTCTGACCTTTACTTTGTGATAGAGGAGAAAAGGACAAGTAACTGAAAATTCCGGCAGATTCCAAACTCGATCGCAGCCTGTTTTCTTTATGTAGTGCTTTTTGATGGTACATGCTACTAACTTATGTTGATTATTCTCTAATTTCTTACTGACGATGATGTTTTACATTCTTCAAATGACTTCCGAGTAGCTAACTATATATAGGTCAACCAGTCAACTACATGCCGTGTAGTGGAGGAGGTAGTTTTTGGCCGTTAAATCAACTGTCAAAAGTACTAATTAATCAGCAGGTAAGACCAGCGACTTTGTAACCCCAACCCCCCCCCCCCCCCCCCCCCAAAAAAAAAAAAACCAATGGATTAGGGAGCTTCTGCTGCAACGTCTGCAACATGACCGTTAGTTAATAAGTCCTCTTTGCCACGTCCATCTCGCCTCCAAATTCCAAAAGGGAACAAAAAGATGATGTCCATTCCGACAGAAAGCAGCGTAGCTGCTGGCTGCTAGCATCACTTGCTCTCCGAGCCGGCCAAGCTCGAGTGCCTTGCAAGCAACATGGATCAGTGCAAATAAACCGAATGCAGTATTAACATGAATGATGAACGCAATCTAAACAAAATTCTCCTCATGATGATCAAGCTACTCGACCCGAACTAACCTGGCCGTGCAAGCAGGCGATGCCTGAAAAATCGGTTGTTGGTGCAGCATTTCAATTCAGCAGCCAAATGGCATGTAAACGTACTCTCGTACCCACAGAAGCTGGTATACAGTCAAGCATCATCACGGGACCCGGTTGACTAGATTGCGGTCCTAACGGAATGTTAGCTTGATGAACCGAGCGACCAATCAAAGAGAGAAGGAACGCTTTGCTTGCACGTACGGAGGAATTTTATTGCAGCAGAGGGAGAAAAAACTTGATGACTTGCTTGTATTCCTGCATCAGCAGCATGGCTCTAATGCTATACCACTCTTTCTTGTTCTCATCAGGCGGCACTCATTCGGACTAGGAACATGATTAGTTGTTTAGTACTATCTACGGACGATTAAGGATTAACCATGCATATGTCATACAAGTTCATCATGTAGCAGACGCAAGAGTGAGAGAAAAGCAGCCAAGCAGGGGTTTAATTTCCTGAAGCCAACAAGGAAGCAGCGAGAGTTACTTGCAAGGATAGAAGCCAAGACTCCAAGAAGCAGCGCCATGTCGAAGCCGGAGAAGAATGTGGAAGCCCCTTGCGTTGCCATTGACGACCTCTCTAGTCTCTACCAAGACGATGACTACCCAGGCCAGACCACTCTATCTAACTGATAGCAAGCTGCAGTAGTGCCCGATAACAACGGCTCCTGCAGTACTACTACTCCCCTTATATAGATACGATCTCTGCAGCCGTTGGGTCCAAACCAATACATGGCGGCCGGTCTCTGAATGCGCCGGTCAGCGTTCGGCCAACTTCACGACGACCCACTGCTCTGACTCGGCGGGCAACAGACAACATGTATGAGGAGTCACACTGCCCGGTAGGAGCAGGAGACCTCACACTTGCTGCACTTGGCTGCTGCTTGTTAATTCGTTCCTTCTCAAGTCAAATTAATTAGGCAGCACAATTGTATTAGAGATGGCATCTTTTTGATGAAAAATAGAGATGATCTCTAGTGCTCGCTCCACTTATGCTCTTGACCAATCTTTGTTAAACCTGAAATGCTGAAAGAAATCTCGGAAAGCGTCAAGCGAGAGTGAGAGCTAGCTTACACTTTGCATGGTCGTCTGAACCTAGCTAACTGCAAATATGTTTGGTACGATTATTTTCGGGCCTACGACGTGCGTCGGACAATGTGCAAATTTGGTGGCGTTTATGCAAATGGCCCTTTTATTTGGCCTGCAACTGTGCAACGTACTGAATGCTTTGCCATACGCCCGTAACCACCGGCGAAGGCAATAGTATTAGGGATGAGGCCCTGCCTACGCCGCCATCGGCGACGGGGAGGCGGCAGAGAAGGGGGATGAGGAGGAGGTGGACGAGGATGGAGTTGGCGTCAAGAGGAGGGAGGAGGAGGCCGGTGGTGCCGGGCGGAGGCGGCGTGGCCGGCGTTGGCGGTAGTACCGGGCGGAGGCGGCAAGGCCGGGCGGATCCGGGGAGGAGGGGGAGGACGTGACGGATCTGGTCGCATCCGTGGCGGCGCGCGCGGAGGAGGGGGGAGGGCGGCACGGTGGAGGAGGGGTGAGGACGGCGCGGCGGATCTGGCCAGGAAGAGGGGCGGCGCGGCGCATCCGGCCAGGCGGAGAGGATGAGCAGGAGGAGGAGGCCGACGTTGGTGGCGGGGAGGAGAGAGAGGAGAGGAGAGAGAGGGGGTAACCTGGGAAAAAGTGGACTAGGGACCACTTTTAACACCTTTAGCAAGTTTTAACACCCCCTCCATGTGTTTATGAAAAATGGGGTGTTAAACTTTAACATCTCACTTTTAACACAAGTGTTTGGATAGAAAAGTGTTAAAAAGTGTTAAAATCCCTTCCAAAAAGGGCCTTAATTAGGTGCACCGAATGCTCTATGTGCCATTTTATTTTGGAAATTACCAGGGAATATGCTAGCATACTTTGGGGGCTGATGATTCTGTTTATGAGCAAATTAAAGCCTAACTTGCTGGCCGGAATTCGCTTTATATTAGGCCCACTCCAGATATGAGAGCTCGTCATCGTTTTGTAACGTGACATTTCCTTGGTAATCAGTCTCTATTGCCATGATAGGTAATCTTTCCCTTTAATTTTCTTTCTCCTTGTTACGTTTACCTTTTCACTGGACTGATGGGCCGGTCCGTTTCTGTTACTCGCTATCATGATGACTGGTGGATAATAAATTTTATAACGAATTATGGATTGTCGTCTTTTTCTACCGTCGTCCCTCTTAGCTATGATGATGCGTAAAGTTGAAACCTCGAATTTGAAGGCAGAAGCAATGATTACATAAAATCTCGTACTAGTTACTCGCAAAAGGAAACAAAATGGTCGTCCTAGACTCCTAGTACATGCTGCAGATGAGTCGAGCAATCGACCTGTTTCGCAATTTTGTATAAAAAACAATCACAATTTTAATGTATTTTTCACATGTGACCTAGTATATCTCCTGCAAGCCGTCTCACAAAATTTGAGCTTATAAATTAACTCGTGCATGATGAAACAAAAAGAAGAAGAAATCTTAGCTAGTTTCGGTGTATGTTAGACCAATTAAAATAGTTATTTGCGGAAATCAATCAAAATTTTTGTTTTTTAAGAAATTCAAACTGAATTTTTTGTTGAGGAGTTAAGCAGTGGATATATTGTTGGACTCGTGTTGGGTTGGATGTTGTGCGCTTTCCTTTGCTTGCTTGGCGGCTGCAACTGCACGCAATTAGTGGCCGGTTTATGGTGAAGCGACCGGTGGTGGAGCTTGACGTCGGGCCGATCAGCCGAGCGACCGGCAATTCGGCGTGTGGTTTATGGTCGCAGAGAGAGACGTCAAAACGAATTCCTGCTGGTTTATCCACCACTAAGCTTCCAACCGTCGTTGTTGATAGTGGCCTAGTGGAAGAAAGCAGGTGAGATGTCAGCAGAAAGTGAAGCCCGATGGCACATTCTTCTTGGGCCGGTTCAGTCCAAACATTAACACATGAGCCTAGGAAAAATTGCAACAATCTTGTCCTTTATTCATACGTCATACGTGCACGTTGCACTTTTATTACCACTGCTTAATCATATCATTATTTAGAAGATGCATGCATCTCCCATCATCATCTTCATGCATAGCATAGCATAGCATAGCATGGGTTTATTGGTATCGATCGATCCGACATGCTACTTCTTACTGGAACCGGATCGAGTACACGGGCTGCTTGTTGGGGTAGAAGAGCCCGAAGTTCCTCTCCGTGGGATCCCCGCTCTTCTGGTTCTCGTTGAACATGGCGAAGATGAAGGTCTCCATCGCGCCGGACCTCTTGGGCGTGCCGCGCCCGACGTGGTCGATCAGCCCCTGGTTGTAGTTCCGCGCGTTCTCCACGCTCGCCCCGAACCCGCCGGCCGACGGCCACCCGCTCTCGGAGATGACGATCCTCACGTTGGGCGCCCCAGCCTTCTCCAGCGCCGCGACGGTGGCGTCCACCATGGCGTCGAACAGGTTCGTGTAGGTCAGCCCGTTGCCGCCGTCCCTCACCGTCGTGCCCGGCTGGAACGTCGCGTAGCCGAGGCTGATGTCCCGCGGGTTGCCCCGGTAGGCAAAGTAGGGGTACACGTTGGCCAGCAGCGGCGCGCCGGTGCTCGCCAGGTACCGGGCGATCTCCACCATGTAGCCCTGCGCGAACACGCCGCTGGACGGCGGGAAGGAGTTGGCGATGACGTTGGACTGCACCGACGTGGACACCTTGATGCTCCCGAGCCCCGCGGCGGCGAGGGCGGCGTTCAGGTTGCGCATCGCCGGGAGGATGCTCTGCGTGGCGCTGCCCGCGACCTCGTTCCCGACGGCGATGTACTTGATGTTCACGGCCGGGTAGTAGGGCCGCACGTTGTTCTGGACCCACGACGCCGCGCTGGAGGGGCTGGATGCGAGC
Source organism: Setaria viridis (assembly GCF_005286985.2). Taxonomy (NCBI): domain Eukaryota; kingdom Viridiplantae; phylum Streptophyta; class Magnoliopsida; order Poales; family Poaceae; genus Setaria; species Setaria viridis. Next base: position 45,272,618 of record NC_048267.2, read on the forward strand.
TGGCCGAGGACGTCGTTGCCTGTGTCGAGGATGAGGGCCATGCCGGAGCCGCGCAGGGCGTCGAGGGCTTGCCTGTCCGGGAAGTAGATGCGCATCCCGTTGATGCCCCTGGACCTGTAGAGCTGCACCACGTCGCTCCGTGACGGGAGGTTGTTGCCCAGGACGCCGTAGCACACGCCGATGGATTGCACGGCTGCGGCGTTGACGATAAGATTATTCACACAAACTGTTAGCTGCATGTTGATGCCACTGTGTATGCCCTCGGTCTCAAATTAATATTCGTTTTAGCTTTTTTATAGGTACACCTAGATATAAGTACATACTTATATCTAGATATACAGTAAAAATGATGTATTTAGAAAAGTTAAAATGAAAAGATTTTGGGACGGAGGGAGTAAGTTATAGTACGTGTTGGGAATGAACTTATTAGTATGATGCAGCGCAAATCTTACAGCGACATGCGTGGATATGGTGAGTGCTTAATTAGTTTGTCTAATTATTAAACTCGAAAGGAATGAGGGGTACTTATAAATGTAAGACGTGCCAAAATGTAAACTAGCTAGTGAGCATATATCATTGTTAATCCATGCAGAACACAGAGATCAAGAGGAAGAATGCATGATCAGTACTTGTAGGAATGGAAGCAAATGCTCCAAGGATCAGAGCAACTGCAAGCATGGAAGCAACTTGCTGCCTCGCCATTGTTGAAACCCTCTGCTGGGCACTCCCAAATCTTTCTACGAGGGAGTTGCTCCGGCCTGATGAATGCTATGAACAAGCCATGCACCCCCAGCTCCTTTTATACAGCCAGGTTTCAGTTGCCAGCCCGGCCGGTACGTTTTCCGCGTCCATAGGTGCATTCATGTGGTGGAGCTGCGTTGCACCGTTTCGCCGCCCGGCCGGCCGGATTCATTTGACTCGTCTTCGTCTAGCCCCCCTAACCGCGTGACCGGAACAAGTTGCGTTGCATGGCGGTGTGTCACTCTCCGGCCAGCCTAACGCACTTCGTCATCCTCCGTCCATTTTCCACAGAAATAGCGGCCTCCCGGGGAGCTGTGAGGCTACAAGTCCACCAGTTGTGGCTACCAGCTGACTGCCTCCATCTAACCATCTGTTTCTTCTGCCTGTGCACCTGAGTGATCATGATGATGAGCGGAGCGTCGTCCCAGAACTTCTCCATGCAGCATGGAAATTCTTCTCCCACTCCGGTACACCGATCAGGTCGTCGCACGGCTCGCATGGCGGCTGTCACTCGATCTCCGGCCGAACACGTCGTCGATCTCCTCCGGCTATTTTCTTTCCACAGAAGAAAAATGGCGGCCGGCGCTGGAAAGTCCAGGGATCGTGGAGTGGAAGCCGGCCAGCCACCATTTTCATCAGTGTACTTGGCCAACGGCCAGGGCGTGTCCTGTGTGCTAGGCTGCTAGCTCTGTGCCCATCGAGTCATATTCTACCCTGTATTGCAGGGAAATTCTTCTCTCTCCCTGTGGTACACGGAATTATTTATCCACCTCGTATTATGTACTTATACGTGGTATGTGCACGGATTCGTAGAGACGTGCGGTTCATCTTGACGAGTATGCATACGTGGAATTTCAGTTCAGGTCTGGGGTGCTAACGGATTGGACCCCTGGTTTGTACCCTAGTGGAGTTATTTCTGTCTGTTGCTGAGTGCTGATTCTTCTCTTGTCAGAGCAGTAGCTGCAAGCTGGATCGTCATCCGGGTCGGAGCCGTGAAACCAGAGATCATTTTCACACGCTTCTTCTTGAATCTGAGGCACAATGTGTGTAGGTGCGTTTGGAGGTTATGGCGCCACCAAATGAACTGCCAGTAAGGACTACTTGAATTTCCAATCTCGTATCTGAACAAAGGCGCCATGAGCAGCAATAAAATATCTTGTTTCAATTAACTGGTCAGTTCTAGAGCTGCACTGCATTGACTTTATTTTTTGAAAACCTAAGCACAAATGGATGCTAGATCCAAGAAATTAAAAAGGCTGCTGGTTTGCAGCTGATTAGAGAGAAGCCAACTATGTCAAGTCAATCACATATTAACAATAATCAAATCAGGCTCCCGGCGCTAGTTATGCTCAGAGTTGAAGGAACAAACAAGCGCATCTGATTATCTCAAGACTGAAACTTAAAATCAACGAAATGGTGGCTTACAACCCCTGTGAAGCTTACAGCAAACAAAAGTTGACAGTAAACCACATTGTCAGAAAATTAAACCCTATTAATCGCTCGATCCAAATCAGGGGATGCTTTGCAAATAACTGATCCGGTATTTAACAAAAGTACCCCGACTTGGATCGCAACTATTAATCGCGAACCAAATCAGGGGTGCCTTTGCAAATATCCCGGGACTTCGCCGGAGCAACTCACGAGCTCGCGCCGCCGCCTGCGACCCCTGCTAGCCCCTGCCGTCGTGCGTCCCGTGCGAGTCTCCGCCGAGATTGAATCGCTAACCTAGCCGTCCCTCCAAATCTCCGCGCGGCCGCGCGCCGCTCACGGTCAAGTTCTTCCGGAGATGCTGCTGGCACGGCGGCGGTGCCGGCGCCTCGGGAATTGGGTGACCTGAGACGGTGACGAAGCTTCTATATACAGGTCGATGGGGCGGCGCGGCCTGACGGATCGGATTTTACGGATCCCATGGCGGCTGCCACTCTCTGAACAGGTCGTCCTCTTCCATTTTCCAGGAGAGCGACGGGCCGCCGGCCAGCCGAGAGGCGTTTTTGTCTTTGTTTTTGTCTCAGTTCATCTCGTTCATGGACGTAAACATGTACACGTCGTCGCCAATCGATCAAGCAATCTCTTCCGATCCTTTTTTTTTTGTTTGTTTCTATATACTCCTATGCGAATCCATCTAGCTCGAGCGACTACTGCACAAGGCCTTCAACGACACAAGAATGGCCTGCTCCGACCGCCTGAGCCAGCTCAAAGCCTTCGACGACACCAAGGCCGGCGTCAAGGGCCTCGTCGACGCGGGCGTCGCCGCCGTCCCGCCCATCTTCCACCACCCGCCCGACCCCCACGCCGCCCCAGTCCCGCCCATCTTCCACCACCCGCCCGACCCCCACGCCGCCCCTGCCTCTGCAATCCCGGTGGTGGACCTCGCTGCGGCAGCGAACGACAGGGCCGGCCTGGTGGCCCAGGTGAGGGCGGCCGCCGAGACCCTCGGCTTCTTCCAGGTGGTCAACCACGGCGTGCCCGCGGAGCTCCTGGCCGAGACGCTGGCGTCGGTGAAGCGGTTCAACGAGGAGCCCGCGGAGGCGAAGCGGCCCTACTACAGCAGGGACCCGGCGAGGCGCGTCAGGTACCAGAGCAACTTCGACCTCTTCCATGCGCCCGCGGCCAGCTGGCGCGACACGCTCTTCCTGGAGTTGCCCGCGCCGGAGGAGGAGATCCCGCCAGCGTGCAGGGGCGCCGTGCCGGAGTACGCGAGGGAGGCGCGGGGGCTGGGCGCCCGCCTCCTGGAGCTGCTGTCGGAGGCCCTGGGCCTCCACGCGAGGTATCTGGAGCACGACGCCGGCTGCCTGGACGGGGGCGGCGTGGCGGTGGGTTGCCACTACTACCCGCCGTGCCCGGAGCCGCACCTCACGCTGGGCACCGCCAAGCACTCGGACCCCAGCTTCCTGACGGTGCTGCTGCAGGACGGCGTGGGCGGCCTGCAGGTGCTCGTCGGGGGGCGCTGGGTGGACGTGCCCCCCGTGCCCGGCGCGCTCGTCGTCAACATCGGCGACCTGCTCCAGCTCGTGTCCAACGACAGGTTCAAGAGCGTGGAGCACCGGGTGGTGGCCACGAGTCCGGCCGCCGCCGCGCGGGTCTCGGCGGCCTGCTTCTTCAGGACGACCGGCGCCGCCGCGTCCACCAGGGCGTACGGGCCCATCACCACACTCACGCCGCCGCGGTACAGGAGCGTCACGATGGCGGAGTTCTTGGGCTACTACAAGGGCAAGGGCCTCGACGGCCGATCTGCGCTGGACCGCTTCAGGCTGCCATCATCTGATGATCCATGTATCTAATATTTCGTATCAGCAAGATCACAAAGAAAGCTGCCAAATTCCAAAACTAGCTACATCTATCAGAGAACTGGACTCATATTCTGATAGAGGCATGCTGTTCGCGCCACCAGATAAAGTGACATCAATTATATTCCTTTCACCTTCCAATTAAAAAGAGAAAAGAATAAAAATATACCTTATTTCCTCATTTAGTTTTACAAACAACAAACAGATTGACGGCGAAGTTAGAATGCTCACAGATTAGGAAGACACTGGTTCACTATGAATGTTTTCTTCCTTTCGCAACTGACTACTGAATAGCAAAGTTAGATGCTCACATATTTCAGGTTTTGGCCCCATTAAAAATATAAATCTCAGTTTACTAGATGTCTGTAACCAGCACAGGGTTGCTAAATGAAGCTGGCTGAAAAACATACATGAAAGCAGGTAAATATAGCAGCAACTTACTCCTTTCAACAGAGGGCATTTGTTTGTGGTCTTTGCCAACTTGTAGAACATCTGAAACACGGAAAACATCTCTCAAGAAGACGAAGTATATATACAAGAACAAACTCTTGAGGTAATGAATACTAATAATTAAATTAACATGAACTGTCAATTAACACTTTCAAATGGCAGCAAGTCATTCTACAGAGTACATGCATGAAGTTTGAGATAGCAGTGCTAGGACATGTGTTTGTACCTACAGATGGTCAAATTTAATGGAGCATAGCAGTAACACATTCAGTCATATCAGCACTAAATCTAGTGCCCACAACTTCAGATTCCAGATTTTCCAGTTGGTGGAAGAAAGCTCTTAGACTTGTTCCTAAGAATTTGAGTAAGGGGTTGAATTCCCTAATCATCTTGGTGGCTCGGAAAATCTGGAAACATAGAAACTCTCGTGTGTTTGATCAAGCAAGGCCTAGCATTCCAGTTTTGCTCCGGTCTGTAGCTGATGAATGTAGTCTGTGGGGGATGGCAGGAGCTTCTAAACTTCAAGAGCTCCTTGCTTGGTCGCTTTCCAGAGCTGTTTAGGCTGTGGTGTTTAGCTAGGTCGTTTTGGTGATAAGCTCCCTGTGGCAAGCCTGTGAGCTTTTGTTATGTGTGTGTGGTGTGAGTCCTGTACTTGGGTCCGGCTCTAACCGGTCCCTCTGTGCTTTTCCTTCTTAATGAAATGACACAAAGCTCTCCTGCATAGTTTGAAAAAAATTTATCACTACTAAATTCAGTGGAATGTGGCCACAAAACAGCCAAGATACATGGCTATAAACAGAAGGCACCTATGAGGGAACTTAGTGGCCGATCAATTGTTTCTTGTTGTCCTGCAAGCTCTTCAAGTTCAAATATGCAGTAGCAAATCTAGTAATGCCACTCCCTAACCAAGTCTTTACCGATGAACTTCCTCATCAGGTCCAACACCCTTGTATGAGCATAAAGAAACACATTCAAAGTCTTTGCTTGTGTTATTGTTTCATTAATTGATGGGAGCTTTCCAATGTCCTCCAGCATGAGATCAATGCAATGAGCTGCACAACCATTCCAAAATATGGAGGGCCTTTTTGCTTTCAATAAAGTAGCTGCTGTTTCATTCACTCTTGCATTGTCTATCACCACTTGAACTACATTTATCTCCCCAATGTCTTCTATACAATTGTCAACCAATTCAAAGATGTACTTCCCATCTTTCCTTACAGCTGAGCAGTAAACAGAATCAAGAAAACAGATACCATATGCACTGTGAACAACCAAATTCATGACCCCCTGCTTCTCTTGTCTGTCCAAGCATCTGTCATGACAGTCAGATAGTGCAACCATTGAGCTCCCAAGAGTCCTTGTGTCCCTTGAATCCATCCAGCACCCTCTTCTTCCTTTTCTGCAGGAATTTCCCACTCATCTCAAAAGGACTAGGCCCATTCAAGTTTCTACCAAAGTCACCAATGGCCTCAAGCATAAGGTCAAAGCTAGGAAGCAGTATGCTTTGTGGAATGCCTGCTTCATAGAAAAATCGGCAGATACACTCACATGCTCTATCCCTCTTTTCTTCTCTTTTCTCAGTTGATACCTTGGATTGAACCTTCTCAGCAAACCCCTTGCCCTTCCTTGCTTTTACAACGTCTTCTGGTGTTAGTTTGCAGAACTTGTCTATAGGGCCACTAGAACAACTTCTCCCTGACTTTAGCACAACAACAATATTGCGGCCACCATCACTTTCTTCTTCTCCCTCTGAATGACTCAAGTCCACTCTATCTGCCTCCACCTCCTTAGCCTTCTTTTTCTTGGCATCAGTACTCTTTGTCAACAAACTTAATCATCTGTTCCTTAACATCAGACGGAACTTTTTCGCATTTAAGCACATTGGACTTTGGCACTTTTCCAAGGTGATACTTGATACGAGTAATCCCACCGCTGCAAATCTTATCACAATAGTTGCACTTCAGTGAATGTTTCTTTTTTGGATCTGGCAGTGTACAATGCTTCCAAGCTGGGTCCGCTGAATCAACACATGCAGAACCTGTTTGTGCTGTAGAGGCTGAACTTGACAAGCCAATATCTACAAATTAGTGTACATAATGTTAATGTCACAGTCACAATAATCAAAATAAAAAATTGAGACATAACAAGCTGCCAAGCAAGTTAGCAAGTATTAACACAGGTGCACATCACCACTCTAGTAGATCACTCAACTCATACTCATACACTGTTTCAGACTTTCAGTGCTTCTGTTTAATATCAGAAAATGAGACAATTAAAGATTGACTGTATGAGACATAGGCAGCCATATAGCATTAGCAAAATAGCAACACTACAAGTCTGCAACACAGGTGCACATCACTGATTCACTACTAATCTGCAATATATCACTAGACTGAATGTCTGAATCACATGTTGGCATATTGCTAAAACATTCAGACTTTCATACTCTCAGTCTATCTCTATCACAAATTCACATTTCACTTCACACTTTCACAGTCAGTACACACTAGACACTACACAATGAGTCATTGACTGAACTTTATTACTGAAAATCTAAAATTGAAATGAAAAAAGACCAAATCATTGAATCAATAGAAGGGAGATTGTAGGCTTGTAGCACTTTCCTTGGCCGGCTGGCTCATCCTGATTTGGATCTGTGCTTGCAGGTGTTGCCTCGGACACTGTTGCCGCCTCTGGTGCTGCTGCTCTGTCGTGCAGTAGTGCAGCCACCTAGCCGGAGTCGAGTATGTTGTTGCAGGCTCAGGAGGAGCCAGCCGCCGCCGCCGCAGTTAGGGAAAGAGCAGCCCCCCTAGCTGAGACGCCAGGTCGGAGTACCCGCCGGTCGCAGGCACAAGCCACGGCGAAGGGGGGGCTCCGGAGATGCGCTCTCCGGCGAATTAGCCACCGTCGGCGACGGCCGACGAATGTTTGTACTGGAACGATGGGGAGAGGAGGATAATGTCGAGTGCAGAACGTGAACGTGAGGAGGACGGCGGCGGCAGCGGACGCCGATGAACCGGCGGCGGGCGTCGAGCCGCCCGAATCAGGGGTCCCTTTAAAAAATGTTCGATCCGGAAATTTTCAAATAAACCCCTAATCGGATCGCGATTAATAATAACGATCGAAATCAGGGGTCATTATACAAATATAGAATCCGTATTTTATAAAAAGATCCCTAAATCGGATCGCGATAAATAATCGCGATCCATATCAGGGGGCATTTTGAAAATATTTAATCCAATATTTTACAAAAGGGATCGCGACAATTAACCGCGATCCAAACCAGGGGTGCGTTCGCAAATATTCTGGGACTTCGCCGGAGCGACTCACGAGCCCGCGCCGCCGCCGCCGGCCACCTCTGCTAGCCCCCTGCCACCGTGCGTCGCGTGCGAGTCTCGGTCGAGATTCAATCGCCTACTCCTAGCCGTCCCTCTAGATCCCCGCGTGCGTCACTCATGATCCTAGCTCTTCTCCGGAGATGTTGCCGGCGCGGCGGCGCCGCCGCCTCGGGAGCTCGGTACCCTGAGACGGAGACGGACTATCTACATAGAGGATGGTGAGGTGGCTTGCGTTGTTGGCGTGGGCTGCCTGGAGCCGTGGACTGAGGGCATCTGGCGCCGGAGCGAGAGCAGGCAGCAGACTGGGCTCCGGCCGGTCGGTCTCGGCGACGGCAGACAGAAATTAAAGGGACACAAACTCGAGTCCTAGAGGCCGGAGCCCGCCCCGTGCACCTGTTCTTGGCGCTGGCGACCCTGTACCTCGTGCGCCGCCCCCGGCCGGTGTACCTCTTCGAGTACGCCTGCTTCCGCACCCACTCGGCCACGTTCCACGAGCACACGCGCCTCCTGCACGGTGCACTTGACCACGATGATGGATTGATGGCGCTGCTGCTGTCGTCTCCTTCACGGCGAGCATGCTGCCTCCGCCCGAGGAGGCAGAGCTTGTCGTCTTCTCGGCCATGCCGTGGATCTCGCGGCTAGCTCCTGTGCGCCATGCCGCCGCTCGACGCGGGCGCCGATCGCTCAATGCTGGCCGCCAACTGCGCGTTCCGCATGAGCGGCGCGCGAGGATGCGCGTTCCCAATGAAGATCTCAAGGGATGGGGATGCTTGCCGGCTCTTGACACATTGAACAAACACCGTGATCACCATTGGGGTGATCCCAAAAGGCACGAACATCTGATCAGCTTATAGTTAAGAGAACCATTGATGTCAACAAACTCAGCTTATAACCAAATGTTCAGATGGATGAGTTTTACATCACCAGTATGGAATGGAGATGTGCAGGATTGTCTGCATCTCTGAAAGTCCATGCGAATCATGGCAATATATTCGATGAACTATTTGTGCATCATCTTGCACCCTGCGCGCGGGGACACGCCAACGTAATCCGCCTCTACATGATAGACATTTCTCATCGGAAAGCGATGGGATAAACCGGAGATTTCTTTGGATAGAAGAGGCCAAAGTTCTTCTCCGTCGGCTCCCCCGGCTTCTGGTTCTCGTTGAACATGGCGAACACCAACGTCTCCAACGCCGCCCCGGGCTTCCTGGGCGTGCCATTCCCGACATGGTCGATCACGCCCTGGTTGTACGCCCGCGCGTTGTCCACGCTCGCCGCGAACCCGGCAGCGGACGGCCACCCGGTCTCCGCCACCACGACCCTGACGCCCGCCGCGCCGGCCTTCTCCAGCGCGGCGTACATGGCGTCCACCATGGCGTCGAACAGGTTCGTGTAACTCAGCCCGTTGCCGCGGTCTGACACCGTCGTGCCCGGCCGGAACGTCGCGTACTCGAGGCTGATGGCCCGCGGGTCGTCCTTGTAGGCGAAGTAGGGGAACACGTTGGCGAGCAGCGGCGCGCCGGTGGTCGCCAGGAACCTCGCGATGTCCGCCATGTAGGGCTGCGCGAACACACCGGCGGAGGGAGGGAACGAGTTGGTGATCACGTCGAGCCTCACGCACGTGGACACCTTGACGGCGGCAAGGCCGGCGGCCGCCAGGGCGCGTTCCAGGTTCCGCATGGCGGGGAGGATGCTATGCGCAGCCTCGCCGCCGACCTCGTTTCCGACGGCGATATACCTGATGTTCACGGCGGGGTAGTAGGGCTTGACGTTGGCCTGGACCCACGACGCGGCTGTGGGCTCGCTGGCGGCGAGGCCGGCGAGGTCCTCGTTGGCGACGCCGAGGATGAGCTCGATGCCCGACTCGCGTAGGGCGTGGAGGGCGTGGGCGTCGGGGGCGTAGATGCGCATGTTGTTGATGCCGAGGGACTTGTACAGCTGCACGACGTCGGTCGCCGGCGGGAGGTCGTCGCCGACCATGCCGTAGCAGACGCCGATGGACTGCACACCTGAGCCGCGTACGTGCTGATCAGTAACCACAATTGACATGAGGCCATTGCTGATAGAAGGATATGCAACATCCCATGGATTGACTTGTATAGCTATTAGCTAAGACATTTATGATTCTTCTATTATGTACTACGTTATATGAAATCTCTGTTTATACATGTGGATGTCCTATAGCCCAAAAAAACCATCAAACCCCTCCCTCGTGGATGGCTAAAACTGTATGCAATCGAGTCGAGATATAAAATAAAGAACAAAAATTCCTGCTTTCATCTGTCACTCTCTTTGATTTGTTCACTGCGTTCTTCCATCATTCCATGCCACTGTATTTCAATCATGAATTTTATCCCTACCTTTCTAATAGGGTTCTGCATCAAAGGTAATTTGGTCACGTACCCGTAGGAGCCAAACTGAAGAACCCAAAAAGCAAGGCGAATGCAAGCAACAAAGGAGGTATGTGCATAACCAGCATCTTGCGAACCGGCCTTAAACAGACGATCGACCAGTCTGACACAGTCGCGCCTGGTTTTATAGTGATGTGTATACACATGCTTGACAGCTAGGAAGTAGGAGGTAAGCACTGATGGGTGGATAGCCAACATGCATCTTGTGGATTTTTATGCGCATGTTTTATTCAAAGGTCGAGATAAAAAGATTATATGCCTTCATCTTAAAAGGAAATCCATGTGGATTGCATCTTTGCAAGTATACTTAAGAGACATGATGCTCATATCACAAATGGTGCATTTTTCAAGAACAGATGCACATTATTTATAGAGGATAGTCTTTTTATATGTATGACCATCATATCTTTTATCGCAAAAATCCTTGTCTGCACAAAAATCCTATGTAGATGCTATCTTTTATCACAAAAATCCTTGTCTACGAGTTTAAAGAAAAGGGACGCAATTGTCTATCATTGTTAAGAATAGAGGCAAAAACGATATATGTGCTCATGGGCAAAAGTACAGTTTCGGGCAATATATCCTTGTACTCAATATTCCACCCAAGCCGGCTAGAGTTTCTTAGGAGGATTTTGTTCCATGACTGTGTACTAGTTAATTAGCTGGTGGGCCAAGCCAATCCCTCCATTTCCTCCTTGCTCATCCCTCCCCTCCCTTCAATTTAGGAGGAAAAAAAATTGCACGTGAAGGTATGTTTTTACACAAATTTTGGATTTTCAAGTTTCAATGCAAAATTTCAACACTAGAAATGTCAATTAGAAAACTAATTAAGGTTAGGGAAAAAACCTGCCCACCTTCGTTTGTAAAGGCAGCAGCCCGGCATGATATCATCGGCCAATTTTGGTGTGAGAGCCTACAGATCACGGGGCTCGGTGAGTTCCTCTTTAATTTAAGCGCAGGATGACGTTGAGCTTGATGGATCATGTAGTCATGCAAACTCGGTGAAGGAGCAAGTACAAGGGTGAGGGAGACGTGCGAATGAGGGAGGACTGCCAAGAAGAGAATGTGTGTGCCTTTTGAAGACACTAGAAAAAATGAAATATAACGTGTTCGGTACGATGTCCGTAGCTAGAAAGTTCTTTCAACTTTTTGGCCGCCCACCCATCTATAGGGATATAATAATCTATGTGTTAGCAGGTGTGCTCGAAGCTCTTGGATGGCATGCCTACTATCCCTACTGACCTTCCTTTTTAATATATGCGGGATCCAAGCAAAAAAGTTTTTTTAACACCTTACGTATAAAACCTAGTCGTACATGTTTCTTAGGCGAACTTATTTAGACAAGCTTCTTCAAAAAGTTATTTTTGAAGTTTTTTCCCTTAAAACTTATGTGAAGATGTTGTCTTGAAAACTTTTATTGGTAAATTTTTTGAAAAAAGTTTTCAATAATTAGTGTGGCTCCACGAATAATATCCTATGTAGTATTGTTGTAGCATTGAAAGTCGCTAATATATGACCCTTTTCTCTATGGGCCCACATCTCAATGATGGTAAATGAGAGTGCAATACTACATTGTTGTCTTTCGACGCAAGTATTGTAGCAAATTTGTCCTTTTAAGCGATAGGAGGCGAGCCTCTACTGATTATATATTAATTTGAAAAACGTTACAAGAGTACACATCAAGAGACAAAGAACGAGACAAAACATGTCTGGCAGTAAATTTGTTGGAGAAGTAATAGGCATAGTACTATAACGTTTTTTTATTGAAACAACGCAAGTAACACTCGTGCATCATCGGAAAATGATGGGATACACCGGAGACTTGTTAGGATAGAAGAGCCCGAAGTTCTGCTCCGTCAGTTCCCCCGGCTTCTGGTTCTCGTTGAACATGGCGAACACGAAGGTCTCCAACGCCCCGGGCCTCTTGGGCGTGCCCTGGGCGGCATGGTCGATCAGGTTCTGGACGTACGTCCGAGCGTTCTCCACGCTCGCCGCCGTCCCACCCGCCGACGGCCACCCGCTCTCCGACACGACGACCCTCACGCTCGCCGCGCCGGCCTTCTCCAGCGCCGCGACGACGGCGTCCACCATGGCGTCGAAGAGGTTCGTGTACACCAGCCCGTTGCCGCCGTCCCTCACCGTCGTGCCCGGCAAGAAGAGCGCGTAGTTGAGGCTGATGTCTCCGGGGCTGCCCCTGTAGGCAAAGTAGGGGTACACGTTGGCGAGCAGCGGCGCACCGGCGCCGGCCAGGAACTGCGCGATGTCCACCATGTACGGCTGCGCGAACACGCCGGCGGAGGGGGGAAAGGTGTTGGTGACCACGTCGAGCCTCACGCACGTGGACACCTTGATGGCGGCGAGGCCGGCGGCGGCCAGGGCGGCTTGCAGGTTCCGCATGGCCGGGAGGATGCTCTGGGCGGCGCCGTCCGAGACCTCGTTGCCGACGGCGATGTACAGGATGTTCACGGCGGGGTAGTAGGGCCTGACGTTGGTCTGGACCCAGGACGCGGCGCACGATTGGCAGCCGGCGAGGCCGACGATGTCTTGGTTGACGACGCCGAGGATGAGGCCGATGCCGGAGCCGCTCAGGGCCTCCATGACATGGCTGTCGGGGAAGTAGATGCGCATGTTCCTGATGCCGCTGGACTTGTAGAGCTGCACGACCTCGCCTGGCGGCGGGAGGTTGTTGGCTATCATGCCATAGCACACGCCACTGGACTGCACACCTGCACCGCGTAGTGACTGATTAAACATAAGAAGAAAATAGTACATTCCTGGCTATGCACCTAGACAGTAGTCCAGGTGCTTATTTTGGAATGGAAGGGTAACCATTTTAAAAAATATATGCAATCATAGACTTATTAAGTAGATAGATTTTGTAAGAACAAATGCGCAGGAAAAAAATCTTCGCATTTGCACCCTTCAGACCTACACGAGCGGTCTAGTTGTTTTTAGGAACTTATGTCATCATTTTTTCTTATTTATTCTTATGCCCAGTACATGTATGAAATGGCATATAACTTTCATGCACTTGCCTAACATGAAACCAAATTAAATTAAATAAGGAAATGGGAAAAAAATCAAGATATACTACAGCACTGGAAAAGGATATCCTGATGTGGCAAGTGTCATGCACAACTAGTTGTGTTTACTTGTAATTCGGTTATGATAACCTTGTCTACATCTAGGATAAAAGCCCTTTAAAAAGAAACTAAAATAGATTTTCAAATTCGATTCGATTATGACGACCTTGAATAAATCTAGGATAAAAGCCATTTTAACAAAAATAAGATAGAATTCCAAAGTCAAAGAATAGTGCTCTAGTTCTTCAATCACAAAACATGAGATTCAAAAAACATGAATACATGCTGCGCCCGAAAAAAAAAATCTTTTTTCCAAAGGAGTAAAACACAACAATAGAGCACGAGGACTGTATTCAAAATGAAACGAAGTTAGTACTTCGGTTTAATGAAGCAATCCAAATTCCAACCACATACCTGTAAGAAGGGAGGCCAAAACTCCAATAGCCATTGCCCCTGCAAGCATAGCAGCAGAGCCCTGCATAATCCCCATCTTGTAGCCCAAGACTGAAAAGGGAGGCCAAAACTCCAATAACTAGCAGCAGAACTATGAACCTGGTTACCTAGAAGGCTAGAACATGTATGCAATCTGCAATGAACGCACCAGGGTGACCTTATTTTTTATACTCGTTCTACCACCTTGGGTTGGTGGCGGGGATTATTAATTTCCTTTAATGTGCGGCAGAGCATGTGTGATTGTTTTTCAAAGAAAAAAACGCGTCTTCAATGTGCACAGAAATCAAATTGGATTAGGATATCTTTTTTTTTTCTCACGATGGTAAAATTTATTTTACAGTCTTTTGACACCCTTTTTTTTTCTCATTTAAATGTAAATACTGGCAAAGTCTGGCATGTTTCACTTCAAAAGATTTGTCATTTCAAAAAGGAGAAAATTGGCCCCATAAGGCTGGAAATACTGCAGTTCTGATTCGTGCCACCTCACAAAACTTGCCATTTCGGAAGAGAAATAGGTCTGGAATTGTGAGGTTTGGATACGCGTACCACATGCGACATTAAAACTTGCCATTTCGGAAGAGAAATAGGGCTGGAATTGCGAGGTTTTGATATCTGCCACCTCGAAATTTTAAATAATGAGACTCCAAAAGAGAAAACTTGACATTGAACAGCTTTCTGGAGCTTGTAGCACAGGATGCTATGTGCCACCTCAAAACTTGCCGATCTGTATGCTGCAATTCAAAAGAGAATTTCGACTCCAAAATATTTGATTTGGTCAATCTGATAGATGCCACTTTAATGTGTTCCCAATCTGGAGAATGCCAATATTAGCCATTTTATTTCAAGTGATATTATTAGAGAAGATAAGAGAAAAATCTTACTATTACTAATTGTGGACGCTCCTTTTGAAGCTTAGAATGCCAATATTAGCCATTTTATTTCAAGTGACATTATTAGAGAAGATAAGAGAAAAATCTTACTATTACTAATTGTGGACGGTCCTTTTGAAGCTTTCAGGTGAAGCCACCTAGGATTCCTAGGTGGACACTCTAGAAGAAAAAAATAAATCCTAGAAATTCTCACAAAAAGCTATATATAAATTACCCACATCTGCCATTATATAAAATAAGCTAAAGTAACCCCCTAATCTTCATCAAAATTACCCACTTATGCCATTATAAATAATATTTAAAATAACCCCCTAATTTGCAACCGAATTGCCCACCACTATTACTTAAAAACTTAAAGTAACATGTTAAATTTGCATCTATATTATCCACACATGCCATTATTAAAAATAACATGATAACCCTACATTTGAATCAAATAATCTTAATTAAAAATATACAATAATATATGATTCTAAATCGTCTATATCTTGCACTATTGGTATATGATATAATAATTAAGGTCTATACGCATGATGTGTGATACCATTTATAAAGATATAGAGGAAGTGATGAGAATATAGATTTCTGTGTTAAAATTGTATCACAAACTTAGGGTTCATTAAACAAATTCAAGTGCATACCTGCGATGCAAAGTGAAAAGTTAAAGATTATAAATATGGATGAAAATATTATAGAGTAATTACTAACTAAAATCTATCACAATTGGATGAAGATAATAAGTATATATCTATATAAGTATTGTGTTCGAATATTTAACAAATGAGAGGTAGCTTATGGTAATATTTTTTAGCAATGTAGTCCCATTTGTTTCCATTGCAGACTCTGCATTAGTTCCCACGAGACAAGCTAGAAAAAAGAGACAAATTCTCATAAAAATCAAAAACATCAAACACCAATCCTATAAACTCTAATAATCATAGCCATTGATCTATTATATTTTCTAAAAAGTTACCCACCACTATTATTGTGAAAATATTAAAAAATAAGCTCTAAAGCTATATCTAAATTACTGAGCTTAGCTATTATAAAAAATAATCTAAAGTAACCCCATAATCTTCATCCAATTTACTAATACATATTATTATAAAGCATAACTTAAAATGTCATTCTAAAATTTTATCTATACTACCCACGTATGTTGTTATTAAAAATAACCTAAATTAAACATCTAAATCTTAATCTAATTATCTTCATGTGCATCATACGAAAATATCAAAAAGTAAACTAATATATAATTCTAAATTACCTATTTATGTCATTGTTAATATAAAAATACTAAATTAAAGTATATACACATGATGAGTGTCACCATTTAGACCATTTATACATGTATGTGAGGAATCGATGAAAAATATTTATTTGTATGCTAAACATAATGTATGGAGGATTGGAGGTGCGATACAAAATGGAAAAAGTATGAATATGGATGAAAAAGTGCATAGAGTAATTATTAATTAAAAATCAATCACAACTGGATAAAAATAGGTTATATAGTATTATGTTGACGTATTGAAAAATCACAACTGGATAAAAATAGGTTATATAGTATTATGTTGATGTATTGAAAAAATGAGAGAGTAGTAGGTAATCAATTTTGATTATTAGCGTTTAATTTCTAAATAATTTTTAAATACAATAGCTTCTAAAAATATTAGCCCGTGCGGGAGCACGGGTTGATGGACTATTATATATAAATCACCAAAACCAATTCTACCACTTCTAGTCGAAGCAATTGTCACAAGAAAGAAGGAAAGAAACAAGGGTCGTGGAAATAGAGGCCAATGCAATACTCTGCGCCGACCAACGCTCAAACGTGATCCAGCCAACCAAGCCTCTGATCGTTCCTCTCAATGCAATATTTTAAAGAATGGTTTGAATGTGCAGTTCTATAGTAATAGAAGATTTTAAAAGATGTTCTTGGTACAATGGTCATTTTCAAATTTCTTTGAGCTAGCCAACCAATGCAAGCATCTGCTTTTGTCCTCGGCACAATCATTATTTTCAAATTTCTCGCTATCCTTTACACTTGAAAATCGTTATTTTAATAGTCATGGCATCGAGGAGCAAATAACCACAATTTTCAATGGTGTTCACTAGCAAAGACTACATTATATTGGAGTATTATTATCCACTAGCAAATACTAACATTGAAGGGTGCCCTCCAGCAAATTTACCCATTACACCAGTGTGATAATTCTAATACGCAAGAGAATATTATTCCATTCTTGCACACAAAAGTGTGCTAACTACTTGTCAGTTGTTCTTGCGTGCAGTGTAGAAATCAGCACACCTTAATTGTACCCATGGGTCATGTTCAAAATAATGTCTTAAACTTGACTTGGACAGGGTCAAGATATTGCAACAGTACTAATGACTACTAGATCTTCAGATAAGTCCAGGTCCTCGAGCCTGTTTCCGTGTGGAGTTCTGCACCAGAAGAATATGTGATAGCCTGATAGTTTATAGACATGCACTTTGTTGATGGACTGGTGCTGACTCCGAGTCAGCGAACTGTATTTCTTTGGCTAGTGCTTTACTGGGTACAACCATTTGTTGTGAGGTCTCGGATACTTCGCCAATTTGGTCCTTTGGGTTCTGTAACTTTTCCAAGTTCCCGGGACAAACGTAAACTTGTAGCCAAACTTCAATTTGGCTCATCATATCAACATAAAAGGCAATTTAGCAAGCATCAGGTCTAGGTCATTCACACAAAAATTATATCCTTCTTCGTGTACATTATTCACTTGTTCATTTTGTTATTTCTCTGGTTACAAAGATGACAGACGAAATTTATTTATATGCAGTAGGATTCGTGTATGTTCTAAATAAATATTCATAGAAATCCGACTTATTTTCATGCGATTTTTTTTGGAGCAATTTTCATGCGAAATTAATAGGGTAGACTGGTGTCTTGTCCGGGTTGAAGAGCCCAAACTTCTTCTCCGTGGGATCCCCGTCCTTGTTGTCCTCGTTGAACATGGCGAACACGTACACCTCCATCGGGCCCGGCTTCCTCGGCGTGCCCTTGCCGGCGTGGTTGATCAGGTTCTGGTTGTACGTTCTCGCGTTGTCCACGGTGGCGCCCCTCCCGTCGGCCGACGGCCACCCGCTCTCCGACACCACGACGTCGACGCCGCCGCCGCCTACCTTGTCCAGCGCGGCGTGGACGGCGTCCACCATCGCGTCGAAGAGGTTCGTGTAGGTGAGCCCGTTGGGGTCGCCCACCGTCGTCGAGCTCGGCTCGAACAGCGCGTAGTTGAGGTCGATGTTCTGGTTGTCCTTGTAGGCGAAGTAGGGGTACACGTTGGCGAGCAGCGGCGCGCCGTTGCCGGCGAGGAACTGCACGATCGGCGACATCACGGAGGGGTCCTTGAACGCGCCGTTGGACGGCGGCGAGGAGTTGATGATCGCGTCCATCTTCACCGCCGTGGACACCTTGATGCTGCCGGCGAGGTTGGCCGACGTGAGGGCGTCGTGGACGTTCTTCATGGCCTGGAGGACCGAGGCCGCCCCGTCGACCTCGTTTCCGACGACGACGTACCGGATGCTGACGTCCGGGTAGTAGGCCTGCACGTTGTCCTTCACCCAGGACGCGGCGGCGGCGGGGTCGTTGGCGAGGTCGCCGACCTTGTCGTTGCCGACGTCGAGGGCGAGGCTGATGCCCGAGCCGCGCAGGGCGTTGAGGACCTCCTGGTCGGCGAAGTAGAAGCGCATGTTGGCGATGCCGTTGGACTTGTAGAGCTGCACGACGTCGCTCTTCGACGGGAGGCCGCTGCCGATCACGCCGTAGCACACGCCAATGGCTCGCACACCTGCACGCACGCAGGAAAAAAAAAACACCATGCATTGGTTCAGTGAATCTCTTGAGGTGTTCCCTCTACGCTATATGCATATGGTTCATCGGAGCTCATGAGGATGGATACTTGTAGCGGTGGCGGCGAATGCCGTAACGACCAATGCTGCCGCGAGCACCGGGGCAACGCCTCGCTTGGCCATCTTCCTCGACGCCGGCGAGTATTCAGAGGTCGCCCTTGCAGTGGATGCTCATCACAACGCAACCCTGACCGTATTTATAGACGCACATGGCTGCCTGGTTGATGGCTGGAACGCGGAATTTTTCAGCACCGGCGCATCAGACTGCTGACCAGAATTAGCTTCTGTGCAATTTAGCCGCGAAGACCGGACATGGTCAGCTGATCGAAGAAAATCTCGCCATCTTGCGTACGCTTAGAACAGATTGCTCTTTTTTTTTTTTGTGGCGCACACATGGCCACCAAAGCAAGCTTCGCTGTTCAAATTTTGCAGCCTCGGCGAGAGTGGACAGGGACGCAAGAGTGCAAGTACAGAGAGGGCGCAGACTTGGAAGACCTCTACAGACAGACTCTCTGCTCCCAAGTTTTCCAATGCCAACCGTGTCATGCATGGAAAAAAATCAATGAGCTCAGCGAGTCTTGTACGCCAGTTCTTGTGGACAACACACGTATGCATGCAAAGTTTGGAATTCCAAGCTCTCATGCCGCGTGACAACAGGAACTGAACCCTCAATTTCAGGAGAAACTGGTTCACAAGTCAGTAAGTTTTAGAGGGCAAGAAGATGATACAATGGTATCCTATAGAAGTCCCCTATGAATACATGGTACAACAATTCCACCTTGATGCCTCACGATGACACAACTCAGACTAACACAATGTATTAGCCTCTCTAATTGATCATCATCCCTTAATTCGCACTTCCTTTGTAGAGCTAAATGATAGGTTAGTAACTTAAAATGGTTCCCCGTCAGTGCAGTGTGCCCCAATTTTCTTCTCAGACAACATAACTGTACCCAGTCAAGGCGACGACTGATGAGAAAAGTTAAGAGTCAGCCAAGTTCCAGTGGCCTTCGTATGTCACCTTTGAAGGAACTGATTTCTCACGGTATTGCAGATCTCATCTGCCACACCAGCGTTTTCAAGTAGGAATTTCTCAGCTTCCGCCTTGCCAGGCAGGAACACGCCGTTGATCCAATACCCAGACCCATCCTTCACAACAACTCCGACCGAAGAAGCCATCTCCAGGGTCTCAGATTCATGGCAGATCCCCTTCCCAAATCTGATGTCGATGCCAGCTTCCTTCAGACTAGCTGGAGCTAATTTGTTCTTGATGACCTGCACTGATAAAGCAATGCCAGTAGCCTGCATAAGCTGATAAGCACAATACATTAGTATCAATTTAAGTTTGATGTGTTATCATGAGGCTGTGTGTAAGACTCCCACCTGGTCTTCACTATAGCGCAGTTCCCTTCTTGAAGTCCTCATTCTGACTGCAGCATAGAATCCTAACGCGTTACCACCGCAAGGCACCTCCTTGTAGATCCCAGGAAACTGATTTGAGCTCAACTTTGTTCTGACCTAAAAAATAACACCAATAAATAAAGCCAAAGTAAGGCAGAAATATCATTGCCCATATGATAAAAGAAATAAACTTAAACGATGTCATACCTGATTAACAAAAATAATAAGTGATTCAGAACGACACAAAGTGTACTGAATTTTCCTAAGCGCCCGAGTCATCAAACGGGATTGAATGTCTTCAGAATTCATGTGTATTTCGCCTTCCATTTCACATTTGGGAATAAGTGCTGCCACCTATCACAAGTCCAATAAAAGCAAGGTAAACAAATGTTACATGGCGTCAGTACCCCGCACGTAAAGAGGTTGATATAGACAGTGGTATGCATCGGAAGCACAGAGATGCCTATCAGCAATTCTCCAAATAAAATTCTAGCTTTGTGTTACTTGGGAAAGCTTACTCTTTATAATAAGTAAGGAACTGAAGACATAACAGAAAAATATACTGAAAATGACAGAGTGAAGTAACATACACTATCCACGACTACAACAGCAACAGATCCACCAACAAGAGTGTTTACAATGCTCAAAGAATTCTCAGCAGAATCAGGTTGGGCTATTAAGAGCTTTTCACTGTCTACACCAATGGCTTCCGCAAATGAAGGGTTAAAGGCGTTTTCTGCATCAATATAAGCACAATAACCTGCAAATATGCGGCCAGTCACAGTGGCAATCAAGTATCATTCCATTCAGTTATAAGAAAAGGAAATATTAAATGTCTTGTGCAAACAAAGGCAATAAGAATTTTTTTTTCAATAGATTCGCCTACCTAAATAGTAAGAACAGCATTGCACTTGCTGATAATCTTTACCAATGCTTGTAAAGTAAAGTAATAAAATCAGGTAAGCGGATGATAAATGTATTGATAAAAGGTTACCAATAATACTAGGTACCACCCAAGTACAAAATAAGTCAGTAAAATGGAGAAAAGATTTAGGAGTATAAAACAAAATTGTAAACAGAAAGAATGAAAGATGCACAAACAAAAAAAATAGGAGAAAAAAAAAGGGTGTCATAAAAGAAACTCGGACCTCCATTTTTTTGAGCTTCCTTGACAACATGAAGTGCAAGTGTTGTCTTCCCAGATGCCTCTTTCCCAAATATCTCCACCATTCTGCCCTGTAGAGATACTCTAATCAGTAATTTGCCAAACAGGGCCAAAAATACATAATGAACAACATCAAGTTCCATATAATCTACTGCCACGGATCAATTTCTCATGGAAATACTTCTATTCAACAAATTATGCTGACCAGAGAAAGACAGCAATGAAGACATGGAAAATTTGTTCCGGTGCTTATACTTTTATGAGCACAGGTGCTAAAGAAACAAACTGCACTTTTGTAGAGGCTAAGTATAACTAAACTAGCATGCTTACCAATTGCAAAGAAAGGAACCTTCGCGATAAATTAACTAGTGACTCTTGATGGTGATTAGGTCGATGCATAGAGTAGATAGGCATCAAAAGATACAAAGAACCACATGACACACTCAATGACTGTTGAACTCGCTGGTGTTGACAGGAAACTGTATGGTATCCAGTAAGTGTATGAAGTTTGTTTCTTATGTGTAATATCAACAGGAAATATGAAACAATAAAGTGTAAAGTAAATACGTCAAGAAATCTATAACAATAAAGTATCATTCGTATACTTAAAAAAGATATGGGAACACATTATGACCTTTGGCAATCCTCCAATGCCGAGAGCAAGATCAAGCTTGAGAGAACCGGTAGAGATGACAGACGCACGCCTTGTGCGGGAAAATCGCTCCAAACATAGGTTAGATTCTCTATCAAAATCACTTGCAAGTTGAGAGACAGCAACATTTAGTGATGACTCCTTCTCAAGAGCTTTTGCTCCATCAAGTGGGGGATCACTCTCATAGTCTAACTGCATATCAACTGGAAATTTGTACAGATTCCTGAGTAACATTGCAACTCATAAGGGAGTATAGATACAGAACACCAGAGAATAACTGTATGACATTGGAAATTATCAATTATCTAGTACATACTTTAACAAGTTGCTTCGTTCAGGAATAGTAAAGGTGGGATCTTTTATGGTAGAAACAATAACATTAGCAAACATTTGAGCAAGGATTGGGTAAATAGGTATACCTGTAGTTGACATTGAACAACCTTTAGACCAAAACGAACAAAGTGTCTCTCTTTTCCCATTCTAGCAAATCACAAAGAAGAAAAGGTGATCAGAAATCCTGCAAATATCTTGAGATATGAGCAAGTAAAGCATTCTGGAACGCCACTAATGAAGGTATAAAGTCAGTGAGACATATACGAAACAGCAAAGCAGCACACAAACTAAAAGTTACCTTTCTCACCAAGTGGAAAAACGCTATGGGAATAGCACTATTCGACAGTGCACAGTGCTTATTTTCTCCGCTGTCATACTGCTATGCTAGTTGCTAGTAGCTTATGCACATTTTTAGATAACTTTACGGTTAGCTACTTGTACACTCACGTTTAATCCAATACGGGCAATTGATGACAGAAACTAGCAAATAATCCTTCTCTGTCTAATTGAAAAGTCTCCATTACAACCAAAACAAAATACAGATCCCTAGCACATAGCAACTAGCCACAAGCCCAGAAGCGACGGAGCGGCAGAGAGATGTTGGGGCAAACCTGGTGGGGAAAGTGGCGGAGAGGAGAGGGTGCGGATGCTGTGGCGTTACTCCAGCCCGCGCGGGAGAGCTGGGCGGCGGCGGCGCCGGCGGCTTGTCGGAGGAGAGTGGAGGAGGAGAGAAGCCCTCGCATGGCGGCGGCGGTCGCGGAGTAGTGGGCCGCGCGTGCGCTGTGGAGACGCCTCCGTTCGCCTTTAGCGTGGGCTAGTCTTTCTTTCTTCTCTCTGTCGAAGCGTGATTCGGCCCAATAGCGAAGCGTGATTCGGCCCAATAACCTTGGAAGTTTTTTTTTTTGATCTACAATAACCTTGGAAGTTAACTTTCTTCGCTCCCGTCATTCACACAACCTGTAAATAACTTGTCTTAAAAAAAATACATGTAAATAACTTAAAGAGAATAGTACATTCAGCCAACTGATTTTTTAACACTTCTTTGCATGCCTGAAACAACTTTTTGCACCATTGTAAACTAAAACATTATAAGTTTTGAAAAGAAACTAGCAACTAAAACATTACAATAAAAAATGAAGAATAAGGTGGGAGGAGGTGCGTGGAAAGCGAAATGGACAATTTACGTAATTTAGTGTATTGCGATGTTAAGATACAAATTTTGGAGGAAATTAAAAACAAGGCAATATGTTAATATAAGACATGAAACGCACAAATACAAAATAATCACACATCACATAAACCATAACCTATCGCTGTACATGACGCCAAATTACAACCATAAATACCATGAAGGAGCACAAACAAAACCAGTTTAGCTGTCAATATTCGTGACGGGGCCTTGAAACAAATAGCGGGCGTGGAGCACCCACGATCCGATGCTGAGCAGCAGCACGCCGCCAACGGCGACCGGAGTGCGTTAGAGTTTGATCTCCACTTATCTTATATTTTGATTGGAGGTGCACAATCAATGAACCAACTCACGGTTGTAGGCTCTCATCGTGCAGCGCTATAAAGAGAGAAGTGGGGGTCGGGGCACGCACACGAAGTTCGTCGCCATGCTCCACTTGCCCATCTAATAGAAACCCGATCTACTAGGATTTGTTCTCTTGAATACCACATCATCTCTACTCAATCAAATAGCCAAGCAAGTGCTGCTGCACCAATTAAAGCCTGATTTCTAAGTTTCAAAGGAAATCTTTTAGGATTTCTAAGCTAGTATCTACTCTATGATTGTACTGTACGCATGCTAATCCATCGTAAGCATTTCCTTTGGTAGCAACGGGGATCTGTGAAGACGTCTAAAAATACAATGCAGATCTCCCAAGTCCCAACGATTAGCATGGTCAGCCAGCCGTGTTAGCATGGTCTGCCGGGGGAAGTGTGGAGGGCAGAGGAGAAACCCCGGTAACCTGGGCCACGGCACACGTAAAATCGGCCTAATCCCAGACAACGAGCCCGGCCTGCAACACCACCTTTCATCATTCATTGTGGGCTTATACCTTGTTGTAAAATCAACGCTTGCGTGATGATGATGATGACACAGTAAGCCGCACAATTATGTGAAACGCGCAAAATTTGGGCCCGGTAAAAACCACATTACACGTCAACATTAGTGATGGGCCCTTGGAACCAGAACCGGGCGTGGAGCACCCACGCGCCAACGCTGAGCAACACCACGCCGCCGACGAGGACCGGCGTGTAGTTGAAGTTGTCCTCGGCGACGGGGTACGCCACCGGCAGGGAGAAGAGCACGGTGACGAGGGCCACCCAAGCGACGGCGACCCAGCCGACGAGGACACCATGCTTGCCGAGGTGAAACGGCCCCGGAACGAAGGATTTCCGGGCGGTGGTGACACGGAAGACGATCGGCAGCGCGTAGGCGATGTACTGCCCGACGGTCGCGATGGACAGCATCGCCTGGAACGCCACCTGGCTCCCCAACGACTGTCAACGAAGCACAAGATGAGCCATGTTATGAGATGGCATGTAAGTGTAGTGCAACCACTTGAAGTTCTTCACACATGAGGGCAGAGCACACACCGTGAGGGCCATGATGAACGCCACGGCCACGGAGAGCCAGACAACGTTGAAGGGAACCTCCTGCTTGTTCACCCGGTACCACACGTGCGAGAATGGCATCGCTCGGTCTCTGGAGAAGGCATACCCCATCCTGCATGTCCAGCTTGGGTTTCAGAAAGATGGACAAAGAAAAAACAATGGAGGTAACTGTCACCACGCACCTTGAGTTGCTGGTTATGCACGCACAGCCGCAGAGGAAGGTGGCGATGGCGATGATTCCCAAGCAGACAAGCCCTCCGACGCCGGTGCCGAACCTCCTGTGGAAGGCGCCGTACAGTGCCTGAGCGACGGCGTACCCGCCGGCGTCGTTGCCGGGGTCCAGGAGGTACGGGATGTCTGTCACCAGCGATGCCAGGGCCACCAGGTAAATCCATCCGAACACGCTGGACAGAGCAACTGAAGTTATGATTCCCATTGGGCCGCTCCAATCAGCGTTCTTCGTCTCCTCCGTCTGCACTTGTGTAAACAGAGGCATCAACAACATTCGTGCCGCATGCTTCTGTTAGTTTTTTTTGGTAAATGTGCGAGTTCTTTGATTAACTGAAATTTGGCTCAACTGTTTTACCATATGCGCAGATGCATCGTAGCCAATAACAGAGTACTGGCTCATGAGCAACCCCACAGCTAGAATGTAAGCCTTGTCATGGATCCCTGCGCTATCGTCTACGTTGAAGTGGGTGAATATGAACCCAGCACTTGCTCTCTCCTTAGCAACTGATGGGATCAAGATGACCAGAACAATTATACCTGCCATGCATCCTTCCGGTTAGTAAAGATAATGCTCATGTAGCTAGCATATATGGATCGTCTACAACAATCACAAATATGCAGTCGAGAGTGATCGAACTTGGTGCCCCTTGCGCCTCTATTTGCTCTCCTTGTTGTTATTAACTAATGCCGCGAATCTTTCCGGGTCTTTTGGGAAAAAAAAAAGATTGATCAAAGTGTATATTCAAACGTCATAATCTTTTAAGGAAACCAGCTACAACAACTATTTGTAGTTTTGCTTAAACTTTTTTTTCCATGGATACAAATTTACATTTGTTGTGAGAAGGAAAAAAATGGCACACCTGCTGCGTTCCAAAATGCTCCAAGTTGGCCAAGCCATGCCATGTATTGGATAGGGAGACTGTTGATGAGTCCGTGGATGACAAGGATGGCACCATAGATGGCTAACACGACGTACTTGGATGCCATGTAGCCGCCACCGTTTAGTCCCCCTGTGCCAAGCAGGACCATCACTTGCACAAGCTGCGCCAAGGAGAAGTCGATGCTCGTGGTAGCAGCCCACTGTGTGGCAGTTGTTCAATCAACAAGGTCAACGTGATTATTAATGCATTAGAGCAACTCCAAGAGGCTGCTAATCTTACCTCTAATACTTTTTTTTTAGGAAAAAAGAGAAAAAACGAACTCCAACAGTCCACCCAAACCTTCCCCAATTTTTTAGCAACGCTAAAAAACAGCCTACCACCGCGTATATTTTAGCGTTGGTATTCCTCCCCCAATCCTGATTCCCGCACACTCACGCGTCTCTTCCGATGGGCCCAATACGATGACGTGGCCTGTTTTAAAATATTTGGGGCTATTTATTAGCGATTTGCTGTGGATTGATATGTTTTTGGGGGAAATCTTTTTTGGAAGAACTCCCAATACATAGTTTTGGGGAAGAATTTTTTGGAGTACTCTTGGAGTTGCTCTTACTCATGGTGATCTCGAAAACATGAATATTCAAATACTGCAGCAAGTCAGCAATTTCAAATTTTAGTTACTAATTACTCCTACATTTTTACACATAACTTTAGTGCTTATGTGATTGAGGCATCGATAAATTTTCAACCACCGAACCTGACTATGTTATATACTCCATCCGTCCCAAAATACTATTCTTTTTAGTTTTTTTAGATATATAACTTTTGCTATGTGTCTAAAAATAGTATATATCTAGGTATATATCAAAAGTTATGTATCTAGAAAAAGTAAAATAAATAGTAATCTAGGATGGAGGAGGGTACTACTGAATGTAAACTCAAAGTGTGCCCAGCCGGCTAGCATATGGAAGCAAACCCACATGCCAGGATGCCCGCTTAGCAGCCGGGTGACAGTCCAAGCACGCAAGACCAAATTTAAGATAACTCCCGAGCTAGTATTATCTAAAGAGAAGTCTGGTGTAGATCGACCCCATTAAAATTACGGGGATACTCAAAGGGGCAGCATTCATGAATCAGCGAAGACCGGGCCACGGACAGCGTACCTGTCCCACGATGTTGAACCTGTAATGCAGGATACAAGATTGAACTTCATTACGTTATTCTTAATGGTAGTTTCATGCGTATTAAATATAGTGACACATCAGCTAATTTGATGACGTGGTAGAAAATTTAAGAGGAAAGAGAAGTAACCAGTTTCATCTAGATGAAACTCTCTTGACATGGAAACCAACTCTGAATGTGTCTTGAAATTAAATGTTAAATAGTGCCTATGAAATAGTAACACGATGGTATGCATTGGAGGGGTAGTTTCAGACAGTTTCATTTTTCTCTTGCTGATGTGGTTATCTTGAAAACATCAAAAAGAAATCTTCCCACTTGGATTAACCTTAGACACGCTAGATGATTGGAGGAGTGGTTGCTTTTTGGCATCCATAACCTTTACAAAAGGAATGTTATATATTGCATGACAATGACAACTCGTACAATGATAAAGACTGATATCGTAGTTCAAAATTTTAGCTTACAAGACGATCGCTGCAATCATTTTAATTCTCTCACTTCCTGATCCGTCCCTCTTCCACGTCATAAAAAAGTACTATTTGTCGAAGCATAAGACAACCTATGAGATTCCTAATTTGTTCCAATATATCTGCTATAATTTTTTTAGAAAAGAATCACGATAAAAAATAGAACCGGATCATTGTCTGATGTATTGTTTGTTTCTTATACTTGGTAGTTGGTACAAGATTGATCATCGATTTGGAGGTGTGTAATGTATACTTCTGAGCCAACTATGAGCACATACACCAAAATGACAAAACAGAACGCACCATCCAGTGACCCAGGAAGCGAGGGGAGCCCATTCCTTGCCGGCGAGCTTGGCGCTCCAGTAGTAGAGCCCGCCGGAGGTCGGGTACGCCGAGCAGATCTCCGCCATGGACAGCGCCACACAGCCGTTGAACAAGGTCACCGCGAACCACCCGAGCGTCATGGACACTGGGCCGCCGTAGCGCAGCCCGGTGTTGTACGTTATCGTCACGCCCATCATCACGGAGATGATTGAGAAGGACAGGGCGAAGTTGGAGAGGACGCTACAAGCACGCATGGAGTAGAAACAACACTCAGCAGCGAAGCACGACGAAGAAGAAGGTACATGGGGTTCGTCGAAGCACTTACGAGAGGCCTCGCTTGAGCTCCTGCTTGTAGCCCAGCTGCTGCAGCCGCGCCCGGTCCGGATCGGCCGCCGCCGCGTCGGCGGCGGTGAGCTCCATGGAGCGGCGAGACACGGCCATGCGCCGTCTCGGGCGCTCGGCCTCTGCAGGTGCCGCAGGTTTCCTCTGCAATCTACTCAAGCTAGTCTGCTAGTAGTCATCTTTTAGGAGCACAAGGAGTCAACGGAAAGACGAAAGAGTGGAAATTTCGTAAGGCTGGCTGTGGCTGGTTCCGTCGACATGTCAGAGTGCTAAGATTCTTCAGTGCCGATGCACTGTACGCATCATACGAAGACACGTAGTGTTGTAGTGAGCATTATTTCTTTCCGGGAAAGAGGTAAGCCGAGGAAAACATGACATCCCACTCTCACTCTGTTTTCTGTTTTGGACTATTCTATGCTACCTGGCGCTTGCAAGGAAGTGACAAATACAGAACTGCTAACATCGAATGGAAGCTTAAAATTTAACAAAGCCACAGTTTATATTGGATGCTATTTTGTTCTATTAATTTTTTGGCAACATAAAAACTCAAATTTACCTACCATTCAAGAGAAAATTGAATTTAAAGTTTTGAATTGAAAGACATCTTTGCTCACCGAGTCCAACCATATATTGACATGTGTACGGTGAACAGTGAGATAGAAAAGACGGAGTGGAGACCATTGGCAGCATAAGTCACATGAGCAAAATATAAGATTACAATGACATCACGCGTAACATTGAGTTTCATGCTCATTGGTATAAATGATGAGAGGAAAGTTGTCGTGGCATGGTGGCGATCGTTTGAGGAAGAATACTAGAGAAGATCGACGGACACGCGATAGATTGATTAGGCCACGCACACCATCTGAGCTTGTGCGATTCAGCCTAACCTAAGACTAATGATGTACTCCCTCTGTCCCAAATTATAATTCGTTTTGACTTTTCTAGATACATAACTTTCGATATACACCTTGGTACATATTAGTCTAAATACATAATAAAAGTTGTGTATCTATAAAAAGCAAAACGAATAGTAATTTGGGACGGAGGGAGTAGCCAATGGACCTGGTCCTGTTATGAGCTTGGTTTCCTTCCATATTTTTAGTACGATGGACCGCTTCTATGCTGCACGAGCACCAGTATTTTATCTTGTGTCGAAAGAAACAATCAAATTATGTTATTATTAGGCAATACCAAACTTGATGCCGGCATAGGTAGGGTGGGCATGCT
Source organism: Setaria viridis (assembly GCF_005286985.2). Lineage (NCBI taxonomy): Eukaryota > Viridiplantae > Streptophyta > Magnoliopsida > Poales > Poaceae > Setaria > Setaria viridis. Next base: position 45,301,992 of record NC_048267.2, read on the forward strand.
TGTGTTTACAGCAGTAAGTGCATGTATGTATAGAGCGTCCATGTTTGTACTTATATTTTGAAAAATAGAGCCATGAACGGCGAAGCACAATCGTGTTTAAAAATATTTCGGTCGTTTACATTTGGCCCCTCTAAATCTTCACTTTTGAGCTCCACCGCTGGAGAGAACAAAATTAGGCGTCGACATTGACGATGGGCCCTTTGAACCAGAACCGGGCATGGAGCAACCACGTGCCGACGCTGAGGAATAGCACGCTCCCAACAGCGACCGGCGTGTAGTTGAAGTTGTCCTCGCCAACGGGATACGCCACCGGCAGGCAGAAGAGCACGGTGACAAGGGCCACCCAGGCAACGGCAACCCATCCGATGACATTTCCAAACTTTCCCAAGTGAAATGGACCTGGAGTGAACGACTTCCGAGCCGTTGTTACACGAAAGAAGATGGGCAATGCGTAGGCCATGTACAAACCGATTGTCGTGATGGACACCATAGCCTGGAATGCCACCTGGCTGCCCAGCGACTGGCAAGAAAATATATCAAAGCATGTAGACAAATAAGACAGTCGTGGATCTTATTGTATCAATGGCTGACGGCACACGTAATTACTTCCGTTCCAAATTGTAGGTTGTTTGGACTTTTTACACTATATCTAGATGCATAATAATATCTATGAATCTAGAAAAACTAAAACGACCTACAATTTAGAACGGATGGAGTAGATAGTAATGAGAGATTACGCACCGTTAGGGACATGATGAACGCGATGACCACTGAAAGCTGGAGTAGATAGTAATGAGAGATTACGCACCGTTAGGGACATGATGAACGCGATGACCACTGAAAGCCAGACGACATTGATGGGCACCTCTTTCTTGTTAAGCTGGTACCATATGCGGGAGAATGGCATCGCCCCGTCCCTGGAGAAGGCGTACCCCATCCTGCACCAATTTGTAGTAGTAGCTTTTAGGCTACCTCTTAGCAAAAGTTATGTTAAATTTTAATGGCTTTATTTCACCTACCTTGAGTTGGCGGTTACACATGTAATGCCGCAGAGGAAGATGGCAAATGCGATGACGGCTAGGGAGGCGAGAGCCCCAACACCGCTGTTGTACCTTCTGTGGAAGGTGGTGTAAAGAGCCTGAGCGACGGCGTACCCACCGGCGTCGTTGCTAGGGCTCAAAAGATAGGGAATGTCTATCGTTAGCGATGCCAAGGCCACCAAATAAATCCATCCAAACATGGATGCTAGAGCAACAGAAGCGACGATCCCTATCGAGCCACTCCGGTCAGCCTTCTTCGTTTCCTCTGACTGATTAATTTTCAATTTTTAAAAGGAATGATCAACCTTGATCAGCTTGTATTACTGTGATTGAATGGTCAGTTTCTCAATATAATGTTACTCCCTCCGTTCAAAAATGTAGGTCGTCTTGACTTTTTTAGAAAGATAGATTTTATTATGTATCTATACATCACCTTATATTCTTATATTTAAGTGCATAGCAAAACCTATGCATCTAGAAAACCCAAAACGACCTACATTTTGAAACGGAGGAAGTATATGACGTACCATGTGAGCAGATGTATCATAGCCGAGGAGGGAGTACTGGCTCATCACCATCCCCACAGCTAAAACATAAGCCTTGCCTTGGATTCCCATGCCATTGTCCATGTTGAAGTGGGTGAAGATGAACTCCACACCCGCTCTCTCCTTAGCAACCGCTGGAAGCAAGATCACTAGCATAAATATACCTACAATCGATCAAAAGCAAGCGAGTGACCACTGATCAGAATCCAAATTAAACCTTGATCTGTTATCATGGAACTGAAAGAGTATGGATCCGATGGTGTGAATGCATTACTACCTGCGGTATTCCAGAAGGCTCCGAGATGGCCAAACCATGACAGCCACTGAATGGGGAGACAGTTGATAAGGCCGTGTAGGACTAGGATGCAACCGTAGATGCCCAGCAAGACGTATTTGGAGGCCATGTAGCCGCCACCGTTGGCGCCCCCGGTGCCAAGCAGGATGATCACTTGGACAAGCTGCGCCAGCGAGAAGTCGACGCTCGCGATGGCAGCCCACTGATGAGTAATCAAGTGTCAATCAGTATTCAGTAAGGTGATTTAGTGCTTTAGTAGTCTAGTACTGGAGACTGCCAGTGCCACATACCGTGCCACACTATCAAGGTTTCGAGCAATACTATTTTCTTTTATTGAATGGAATCGAGCGATACTTCTAAAAATTGCTACTCCCTCCGTTCCAAATTGCTACTCCCTCCGTTTTAAATTGTGAGTCGTTTTGATTTTTTAGTTCATAGATACATATAAAATATATCTAAGTGCATAACAAAAACTATACACTAAAAAACTAAAACGATCTACAATTTGAAATGGATGGAGTCCTGTGAAGTTGGAACGTACCTGTCCTACGATGTTGAACCTGTACAACATGACAGAAAACTGAACTTTAGACATGCTATATGTATGATCAGAAAATTCTCTCCTTTTTGTTTTATATTCTGAAATACGACTAACAAAATCATTGATTGGAAACATATATTCTGAACAAACTATGCAGTAGCTAGCATCTCTTCACGTACATAATGAACTAATGATATTAGGATGGACAGCACGTACCATCCAGTGACCCAGGAAGCGAGTGGAGCCCAGTCCTTGCCGGCGAGCTTGGCGCTCCAGTAGTAGAGACCGCCGGAGGTCGGGTACGCCGAACAGATCTCCGCCATGGACAGCGCCACGCAGCCGTTGAACGTGGCCACGACGAGCCAGCCCAGCGTCATGGAGGCCGGGCCGCCGTAGCGCAGGCCGGTGTTGTACGTCGTCGTCACGCCCGTCATCACGGAGATGATGGAGAACGACAACGCAAAGTTGGAGATGACACTGTGTATACATGTACTCCATCATTCAAAAGCGAATTTAAAAGAACGCAAGACGAATGAAATTGCATG